>NC_056481.1:16514051-16866603 GCF_008729295.1 Plectropomus leopardus | reverse complement strand
CATACACATATGTATACTTATTTATTATCTACATATTTCCACAACCTGTCGCCCATAATGCATATTGTGTATGCTTGCATATTGATTACCTTCAGCTAAAGATGAATATATTGTGTCTTTTTTCTTTCATATCTTTCTTTTTAAATTGCTGTTTTCCTTCTATCATGTGTATCTGAGCTGCGGTAATGCACACATTTCCCCAATGTGGGATCTATAAAGTTTTATATATCTGTCTATCTATCTATAAAAAAGCATGTTGAAAAACTGACCAAAAAAGCAAGGCTATAGTATGGCAAAATGTCAAAATTTGACATGTCCAAAAAAGAGCTAAAAACTACTGAGAATAGCATGTAGAGGCACGTTATAGCATACAGTGTTGAAAAAACAACCAAAAAGGCCCAAAAACGCCTGAAATAGTATGTTGAAAAAATGACCAACAAAGCGAGGCTATAGCATGGCGAAAATGTCAAAATTTGACAATTCCAAAAAATAGCTCGAAAAAAGAGGTAAAAACCACTTAGAATAGCATGTAGAGGCATGTTATAGTGTACAGTGTTGAAAAAAACAGCCCAAAACAGCCCTAAACCCATAAAACAAAGTTGCATATGTTTAAAAATGACCAAAAAGGAATTCGGGCAAAAATGTCCAAATCTGGCATGTCCAAAAAACATGTGAAAACCACTTAGAATTGCATGTAGAGGCATGTTATAGCATACAGTGTTGAAAAATCATACCAAAACGGCCCAAACCCATAAAATAACATTGCATATGTTGAAAAATGACCAAAAAAGTAATATTGCAAAAAATGTCAGCATTTAACATATCCAAAAAACATCTGAAAATAGCTGAAAATTGTATAAAATAGTGTGGTGAGATACACCACATTATAGCATGTTGCAAAAATGGCCAAAAACACCATAATATTGCATGTCGAACAAACGACCAAAAATTCCATAAAGGGCCAAAATGGCAGTATGGTGAACATGTCAAAATATGACATGTCCAAAAAACACCTGAAAACCAGATAAAATAGCACGTCAAGACCTGTCATAGTATAGAATGTTGAAATAACAAAACATCATACATCCAAAAAAAAAAAACATCCAAAAACATCATATTATAGCATGTGGAAAAAACGACCGAAAACGCCATACTACATAGTTTGGCAAAAAATGTCAAAACATCACATGTCCAAAAAACAGCTGAAAACCACATAAAATAGCATGTAGAGACTTGGGCATAGTTAAGAATATTGAAAAAACAGCCAAAAACATCATAATATAGTATGTCAAAAAAATGACCGAAAACATCATAGTCAGAGATTCTAACAGGGTGGCGAGGGAGTTGGGGGATGGGGGAGCATGGCGGTTTGTTCTTCTGTATGTCATACTATACTATTATGTTTTTGATTACTTTTAGACGACATACTGTACTTTGACGAATTGATGACTTTTGTATATCATACTACACTATGGCCATTTCGATGATTTTTGGACAACGTACTATACTATGACGTTTTGATTAATTTTGGAACAGTATACTTTGACATTTTTGATCATTTTTGGACAACATACCACAGTATGACATTTTTGATCATGTTTTGACAACATACTACAGTATGATGTTTTTAATAATTTTTGCACAACATACTATACTATGTGGTTTTCGAGGATTTTTGTCATAAAGTGTCATTTTTGATGGTGTTTGGACATTTGTATACTTTGTGTTTTTGATCATCATACGAGGATTTTTTTTACAACATACTATACTGTGGAGTTTTATGATTTTTGACAACATTGTTGTTTTTGATGATTTTTTGATGACATAGTATACTATATGGTTTTTCAGGATTTTTGGATGACATATTATACTCCATCCTATTTGATGATTTTACTTTAATATGAAGTTGTTTATGGTTTTTGAATGACATGGTATACTGAGAAATTTTGAATGGTTTTTGAATGTCAGCCTTCACTATGATGTTTTCGATGATTATTGGACAACGTACTACTCTTACTTTCAAGTCTTTTCAACATGTTTTACTATAGTATGACTTTTTAAACAGATTTTTCGACGTGTTATACTATGACTCTTTCAACATACTATGACTTTTTAAATGTTAAAGTCGACATGCTATACTACATTATGACTTATTTAAATGTTTTTTCTCGACATGCTATATTATAAAGTTTCTCGATATACTATAGTCTGACTTTTAAACTATTTTTTTGACATGCTATAATATGAACTTTTTGACATACTGTACTGTAACTTTATTTTTTTTAAACTTTTATTGACATTTTATGTCAAACTATACCATGATGAATTAAAAAAATTAAACAAGATATGACTTTTTTTTATGTTTTCATGGCATGTTATACTATGAAATTTAAATGACATGCTATCCAATTAAAATTTTAATGAAATTTTTATGACATGTCATCCTATTGATAGAGATTGGATAACCCAATAGTTATAGCATCAAATATGTTGACATTGTCATGGCATACTATACAATGTTTTTCATGACATATGGTACAATGGGGTTTTCATGAAATAGATTCTTAAGAAAGAATTTTTCTTCAAACTCTGGATCCTGCTGCATTTTTGTGCACAGCGCCCCTTATTTTTTTATTATCATTGGCCTGTTTGGAAAGCTTTGGATTTGTGGATTCCTGGCTTCAATTAATTTTGAGAGATGCCACTGAACTGTCTTATTAAATGTAGGATACTGTGTTTTCTGACATTTCCTCACAGTGAAAAGAGAATTGATTTTGACAGTTAGGGTTAGGGTTAGGGTTAGGGTTAGGGTTAGGGTTAATCTGTCTCTTATTGCTTCCACCAAAATCAGGCCTTTAATAAAAAACAAAAATTTTATTTTATCATTATAAATAACATTTCGTTCGATTTTTGATAATTGTTTGTCAAACAAAACAAGCAATGTCAAGATGTCACAATGATATATATGTGTGTGTGTGTGTGTGTGTGTGTGTGTCCTGTCTCCACCACCCCACGAGAACTTTGCATTAGAAATAAGATGAGGGGGGAGGCTCTGTGGATGAATATTGTGGCTTTTAGCAGTGAATTTCCTTCCGTTTCCCTCTGGGCTGGCCTCTACTGTGAACATATGAACCGTGCCACAGCGTGTAGCGCTGGGAGACGGTCCAGAGCCTCCTGATTAAATATTACAGCCCTCTAAATGGATGGAGATTAGCCTCTGTGGGAATGTTAGGGCTTAATTTGCCCCCCGGCCAGATGTGCGCATGTGCGCATGTGTGCGTGCGTGTGTGTGTGTAGAAATGAAAGAAAAAGCAGGGAGGGAAGGGGTTTTTGTACATGTGTCCCAGTGTAAATTGATTGCATGTTTCAGGGAGTAGGTCAGTGGAGGATGTGCTGCGGTTTCACAGGATGAATGTGCTGCAGCAGTTCAGAGGTGTGAGCACGTTAACAGGATCAGTCCTATTAAACTGTACAAAAACTTAATTAAACTGTATTTTTACATGTCAGCTGTGAGCTTTCCATTTATATTTTAGGCTTTACTGTTTTATTATTATCATTATTATTTGAGCAAGTGAATTAAGTCTCGTGTTTTTTAACTGTATAATTCACTATAAACAAAATCTTGGTCTTTATGTTAAAGACTAGAAGGGAAGAGGCACAGCGACTCATTAGATTTATGGAGATGGCATTAGTACACAATAGCATAGACTTAGATATCAAAACACGCTCATATAACCTGTGTTGCACCTGGATTTAATTCATGTTTATTACTGTTTCTGTACATTTTTATCTTGTGTGTTTTTGTTGTTTTTTTATATTAATAAAAAAGATGCAGAAAAAGTTGATTGCTTTAACCTTGTTATGTTTTTGATATTAAGGAAATATATCATCTTTTGATGATGAATCTGAATAGGTGACATCAAAATGTTTGCACAGGTAAATAAAAAAATAGTTAATAGTTTATGAACAATATTATTAAAAAAAATATTTGTTGATCAAGAAGATATTTGCAAAATTTCAATATAGCTTACAATGTGAATTTGTAAATATAAAAACATTTTAGTGATAGCTGGATTTTCCTCATGGCTATATTTAAAGATAAAATATGCAGGATTTTCCTAAAATATCTTAATGTGTGTGTTCGGGATGTTTCTGGGGATGTAATATGAACAAATGAAGTAAGGGCCTTATAAAGAGTGCACAGACACACAGTGCTGAACACATGCAAATATAGCAATGTTACAAACAGTAACTGACAGTCTTGCATAATATACATTAAAAGATACGATTCTTTTGAAGTTCAGCGTTATTTTGGCTTCCTCGTTTCAGGTGACCTGCAGTCTCCCTTCACCACAGACTCAATAAATATGTCCTGTTTGACCGAAGGTGTTAGCTGTTGTAAAGAAATTATTTAATTCACACATATGGAATAAATGGCTGTCATCTTAATTGCATGCTGTTTTTTGTGTTCTGTTATGCCATCTCGACATCGGCTCTGAATTATTGATCGGTTGGTTTTGTAGTTCACCGTGTTTAAAATGCTTTTAAGGACGTGAGTGCGTGTTTTGAGGTCTTTGCATGAAAACCCTGATCTTTATTATTTATAAACGGAAGCTTTATGGAAAAGGGGGGGATCTATTTAATCATCCGCTCTTTCCTTTCATTCACCCTTATTGAGCGAGATCGTATGTTGGACATGACAGTAAACACATGCTTTTCTCATTTCTCCTTTGCAGAAGTGTGCATCAGATGTATCACCGCGAGGCCTTAATTCTCTGTTAATTTTCCTCTCATAATGAACATACACATCCATCAAACACACACCACATATGTGTACAGCATCCGCAGACAATGACTGCTCAACACAAACCACCACATGTGCACACTGCAAAACACCATCTCACACATGCACAAACACACACACGAGCACTATGCGCCACTGGGCAGGGACTAGCCTGAAAGATTGAAAGCAATTAAAACTATCATCTGCAGTGGCTCTGGGCAGGCCTGTGGCTGCGAGGGGGGAGCTGCCACTGTGCATCAGCCTCTCAGTCTCAGCAACGCGCAGCGACATGAGAGGCAGAGTCGCAGCCTTCTCCGAAACACACAGGCACTGCCACAGCTCCCCTGGTAACGTACACACATGTACGCTCACACAGGGCTTTGTCATACAACTGCCATAACACTTAATCCTGCTGCTGATCTTTCACCTGCTCCTGTGTTTTAGTGTCTTCTTCTGAGCAAACGATGAAGCTCAGACCTGAAGCAACACAATAAGCCTCAGCAAAGTTCGATAACTCCAGTAAGTGAGCTGATAATGTTGTTTAGATTTACACTGTGTGTGGCTTCATAATGGCCTGGCCTGAAGCATGAGTAACCACTGTGTCTCCAGAGGTGAAGTAACACAAACATCGACGAGAGAAAAAGTTATGAAGCAATGATAAGAAAAGACTGAGCAAGATGCCTTCGGTGCCCGCATAAATGCTTGTTTTTTTCATGTGCATGTCTTACACAAAAAAAAGTCTGCAGAGCCTAGGGTACATGTGCTTGCTAACAGAGGAAATAGTTATTGTTCCAGTAAATCCTTTAGTGGTTTGGGATGCTTCATTGGAGCCCATACACACATACACACACACACACACACACACGCACACACACCTGCTCACAGGGCTCATCAGTCTGATCTCATTAAGTGGAAGTGCTGTAACTCCAAGCTGTTTGGGCCAAACTTGGAGCAGTTTACCTGCGTTCAGATCCTTGGGAATGGTGGCTGTCTGGCTCTGTCTGGACTGGCCCTTAACAAGTCTCCTCAGGACAACCACGCCACCATTATCAACTACTGTTACTGTTTCTCTCTCTCTCTCTTTCTGTCCTCTCCCTCCGATCAGCTCTCAACCTGTCACTCTCACTTAGCGTCGACATTAGCACCGGTGCTTTCCTCATCCTGGTTCTCTTCACCCCTCCCCGCCACCATCTCCCCTTGGTGCGTTTGAATACATATCTCCGATATTCAGCCCCTACTTAATTTGACAGGCCCCTGTTTTGTCAGTCTGACAGGCCCATAGCAAGACACTAATAGGCCACGGAGACCACCAGCAAAGGCACCAGCCAGGGAGGCCCCTGCGGTGCCAGTCCCCATCACCCTCCACGTCTCTCGGGGCAATGCAGGCAGGAGAGAGGGGGTCAGGGGTGGGCTGGTCAGGCAGCAGCGCTGTCACACCAGGCCACAGCAGACTGGACCAGGCCTCAGTGCTGACACCCGTCACTGCTCCTCTGTCCCCCCCCCCCACACACACACATACACACACCACCACTTAGCATACACACACACACACGAGGGCAAAAAGAGCAGCCAGTGGGGGTATCTAGGGATCTAATGACTGCGCCTGCCACTCATAGTCATGACTGCAGTCGTCACAGAGATGGCTGCTGAGAGAGAGAATTAACTCCACGCTGTTTGTTTGATGATGGACCCATGGTGGAGCAGCTGGGACTGAGGAGGCTTATTTGTGTGTGTGTTTCCCTTCAGGCCACCTGTCTGACTGATTGTGACCTGCTAAACTCTGATCATAGTTAATTGGTGGCCGTTGGTGGTGGAAGGAGGTACCCTAAACCTCGAGACGGTGGCTATTGTTCTTCTTTTGTTTGCTTTCGAGACAGGTGAAGGAGGAGTCCAAAACAGACGATGATGCAAGTGAGACGGATGTTTATCTGATGCTCCGCCCCTGGAGTCCAGACTGAAATATCTCGACAGTTATCGAATAAATGGCCATGAATATTTGCACACACGGTACTCAGACGATAAATTCTACTGAGTTTGTTGTTTTTTTTCCTCTTTTGCCATGATGTGATTGACATTTTTAAGTTTAAGTGAAATTTCTCAGCAACTACTAAATGGATTTCTACAAATTTAGATACATTGATGACAGATGAAACCCCTTGCCTGGGTCCAGACCTTGAAATCGGCTTACTTTACTGAGTTGACCGATTCTGGTCTGGCATTGTGGCATGAAACAGCATTTTCTTGGTTAAAGAAAAAAACAACCCAATGAACACCACGGGGAGACTAACACTGATGTCAAATGACAGTCCCAATCAAGCAGTGCGCTGAAACCAGAGAGAAGTACTAGCAACAATGATAATTGCTAAAGACAAGATAAAACTAAACTGACATGTCTTCTCAATATTGCCCAACATTTTAGTTTGGTTTTAATTTGCTCTGCTCCACTCTTGGCTTTGCACCAGTTTGGACTTAATGATGCTAGATTCATGTGGATATGTTGTTGTCTTGTGAATGGTATGGGGAAATCGAATCCCCTTACCCACAGAAATCAGAAATGTTTTAACAACTATTGGATGAATTACTGTGAAATTTGGTACAGACATTTACACACTACACAGTTCCTGCAGAGCTGCTGTCTGTTTCATCTGCAGAGAGATGGGAGGTTGGGTTTTCTGGGCATATCACAATATTTAGGAGCAAACATAAAATATATAGAAACCATTCAGCATAAATGCTCAAAAAGCAAAATTTGGACATCTACAAATCTATGACAACTCGGGAACACTGTCTGAAACTGATGAAGAGAATGCAATATAATCAGAACCTCCAGACGGCTACTTAACAGACTTTTTGGCAAGAATATTTTCCCAAATACTGTCAGAACTCATCCAGTTCTCATTTAGAGGCATAATTCAATTCATACTGGAATCACTTGTAATCAGTTTTGAAGCTTCTCCTTGTCTTTGATTTTGACTGTTAGCAGGCACTGTGATAGAGACAGATTCAGAGGACGTAAGTGCTGGGATGTCAGAGACTCTAAGACGGGGGGTCGGCTCAGCTGGGGGACTCCCGGGGTCTTCTGTGTAGTGAATTATTAAGGTTTACTAATACTTCATAAATCTCCTCTTTGTACTGTCCATTACCAGCCTGTCACATCCTCTCGCCACTCCGAGACTGACTCACTTGCTTCATCTAAATGACAGAAGTTAAACTGTGTTCTAGAGGAGATGGGGGGTGAATGGTGGGGGGTGAGGGGGTAGAGTTGAGGGGGCAACAGCACTCTGCAAGTCGGCCCCAGGGCTGGATGGCTTGGTGAGGGTGTGTGTCAGTTCAGATTGTGTGCTCTGTGTGTTGCTGTTCCCGCTTGTGTTTGTGTGTTGTCTCAAAATTTAAGTATATAAATTCGCTCTTAAAGACAGTGAGTGAGTGACTGAATCAAACAGGGAAGTCAGCGTGTATCATTTCTCAGATCCATGCTTCCTCATTAACTCCCCACGCATCTACCCCACCAGCTCGCTCCCTGTCTTCCCCCCCGTGCCCTCCTCCATCTCTCCTCCTCCCAAAACAGCAAACCTTGCCTCAGTGCGTGCCTGGCGGACTCTCTCCGCGGTCTCGACAGCCGAGCTGGTCGTTGCCCCGAGCGCTGAGGAGCTGTCGCCTCTCGTTAGTGTCGCTGTGGCGACCCAGAGTCCTGCCTGCCTGCTCCTTGATGTGTGTGTGTTTAGTAGAGGAGGAGGGGGGGTACTACTCAACCCCACTCCTGCCTGCAGAGCTGCTTTTAAAGATCAGTGATTTGGTCAATTGGCCTGGCAACTCCAATCCCACGGAAGGTCACTGATGACTCAATGGACCAGTCAGTGAGGCAGGCTGTCATGTCACTATGCGTGTGTCCATGTTTGTGTGTTTATGTGTGTGTGTGTGTCTATATGAGTTTTTCTAAGCCTACAACAAAATCAATGAGGACAAAATCTATAAAGATGCGACCAGGAGTTCAGAAATTCAACAAGATCTTCCAGGCGTATTCTAATTCAAAATCACTTTCACATTACTGTATCTAAGGATCAGGTGGGCAATACATAGAGATGTACTACTTTAATGTATGTGCACAGAAAAAATATCATAGATTGTTTTTAGTACTTGTCCTTTTCTGTTGCTGCACACATGGTTTATACTGTTAGAAAGCTGTTTCACAGTAGACACGAATTATAGTCTGAAAAATTAGCAAGAATGTTTATAAAAAATTGACTTTGTGGTTCTTAATTAATGCTTGCACAACCCTGCAGAAGATTTGTGTGAGGGAAGAAAATATTTAGACCAACCTGGACTTCATGAGAGTTATGCCTGGAGAAATGTTTGACCATGAAATCCTTTAGTCCAACTGGTGTCATACCTAAGATGAGATAAGATAGAACTTTATTAATCCTGAGGGAAATTCTTGTGCCAGATTGCTTAAAAAATACAGTAGTAAAAAGAATACAACAGAGCATCAAATAAGTAAAAATAAATCACAAAGTGTCTAATAATAATGTTTATTAGTAAAAAGTTAAAAGTAAAAAGTAATATTGCACATGAATAAAAAGCAATATTGCATATGGAGGCAGGAGTGACTCTGGCAGGCTGCTGCCCAGGACAGCACCGGACGTCTTAGCTGCTACCTACAGGTCATAGCTAGCTTGCTGCCAAAATGGGGTAATTTCTTATCAATCTGACTTTTCAACATCCAGTGTTGTAAGACTAACATCACAATGACTACTTCAAAAACCAAATAAACAACAATATGGCTTGACATCCCCTAGCAGCTGGGATAAGATGATGATGAAAACGTAGGTGATGTGTGATAACATTATATGCTGGTTATGGAACAGGGCCAGCCACAAAAATGGGGGCAAAAATGTCCCCAAACACAGAAATTGTACTGTAAAATAAACTTCAACTATTCACATTCAAAGACATGAAATATACTGGGGAAAAAAATCATTGAGACCTTGAGTTCCAATAGTGTATATTTAATACAGGAAATGAAGATTGCTGTTCTGTTAAATGAAACAGTGCTTTTATTTGTATCTCATCCTTTAACCTAAAACTGCAATGGATGGTGGCTGACCTTGTGAAAAATTTTGGACCGTCTGCCTGTCTGCTGCTGGATGGCCAGGTCAGTGAGTCCCCAGACCCCGAGGGAGCCATAAATACTGCGTGTGATTTCACTTCCTATATGCCCTGCCCTGGGCACAGCTGTCCATCTCTGGACAATTTCTCTGCCCAAAGGGAGGGCTGACTGGCTCCATGGACCTTGTACACAAGCTGCCCATCTGTTTGGGACCGTTTTTCATTCACCCCCTGGAAAACAGAAAAAGACAGCTTGGTGCAGCTTCCCAGGGTCGCTAGCAAGGCAGTATACTCAGGGCTCTATCTTACACTTGGCGCAAGGTGAGGCCGTTCCGGAGGTTCCAAAAAATGATGGAACCTGCACCGCCATGTCCTCTAATGCCTGCTTTACCTGGTGTATACAGTATCTGCTGCTTCTGCAAATTATCTGCTGGCACACAAACAGGTCGGTTTCTTCAGCAGAACACCTCTCACATCTGTAATTAGCCAAATCCAAATCCATCATTTAGATTGCAATCCTCAATTCACAATTTGCAATCTAAAGGGAATGGTAGCTGACACACAGATTGGTTAACTCATGTTCCAGCCAAAACACACCCGCAACCCCTCTGTGCCGTGCGCAGCACCTGGCGCCCAGATTATCTGCCGTTTAACTAGCAAATTGGACTTTGGCACGCCCTGAACACATTTGCGCCATGCGCTTTAGACTATGTGCTATAGATCGTCTTAATAAGGCCCTCAGTCTTTGGTATAAACATGCATGCACATGGAAAGTTTTTGGGATGGCAGCAGGTCCAGACTGGTACAGGGAGTGGAACAGAATGAAGAGCTCACATTATCAGGATGGCCTTACCTTGGAGTTTCTGTACTATATAAATATTTACATAATTTAAACAACATCACATTAACCAATACTTAATTTTTGGGACCAAACAAAAAGCAAAACCCTATTGCTGGACAAAAACATCAGTTTTGTATGATTTTTTGCTTTCTACAATAACTCAACTCAACTAATAATGATTATTGCAAATAAAGTATGGTGAAAGTAAGGTTAATAGAGTTGTATTCAACAGTCGGAGCATATGATTCAGAGTCTGAGTCAGGATTGTCTACACAGTGTGAACAGTGTAAACAATACAAACAACGGCAACTGTGCTGACAGAGTTAAGTGTTATAACCTGGGTAGAGGTTGGAGGGTACCAGAGTTTGGGTGTTATAAATTTTGGAGGCCATTGGCTATCCCTCGGACAATGATAAGCCTTGGGGAGCAAGGATCAATATTTTAAGCTGATGCCATGTAATGATGTAAAAATAACACCACTGGGATGCACACACAGGGCCTCACAGGTATTAGCATACAAGCGCAGCTGGACCATCTACCACAGAAAAAACAAAGGAACTTACGTTACAACACACACAGTGAGAGCATGACTTCATTCTCTTGGGAAACAATTGTTGCACCATATCTTTACATAGCAAATAGATGTTTGCTGCTATATTAATGTTCTAAATGTCATAAAGAGCACCTTTAATTTAGGCCGTTAAAAATGGCTTGGTTAAGGTAAGAGAAAGACCACTATTACATTAATAAAAAGGCAAAAAAAAAAATTGGACTCCTGGGTAAAGACAGAGTCGCTACACAACTATCCACATCCCTGAACTCGACACCCTTACTTTTTGCCTTGATTCATAAAAGGCACACTGCTTGATGCACTGACAATGGATTTAAATCATGAGCTGCAGAAAAGTCAGATATGGATGTAATACCAAGGGCAACTGGGCTTAAAACTGTATTGATTTTCAAAACCATTTTCCACAAATGAAGGTTGAAAAGTCCTTCTTTCTAATTAAAAAATGCAAAAATCCATAGAAAAGGGGGGACTCAATACAACAGACACTTCACAAAAACACTTATATAGATATCACACATTCCCCACTCATCACCCATCCACTGTGTATCAGAGTTCCAAAGTGTTGGATGTGAGAGGAGAGAGTCTGCAAGCGGCAGTGAGAATATGTGAGAGCGACAGCCAGTGAGAAGGAAACAAGACTTCCCTCTAGCTATGGCTTCCTGACTTGTTTATTTGCTAACTGGGTGGGGGGGTTGGCTGGGGGAGAGGGTGAACATATGGTTTGCTAAAACATGGACTTGTAGTTGGGAGGCCGAGGCACCCTAAGGGATGGAGCTGACGGGCTTTGGTCGCTGTCTCCCTCAATTCCTCCCGCTTGGACAGCCAGAGCCGAACAGCCGTCCTCCAGGAGTTAGCAGCCTCTCGCTCTGCCCGTCTCTCTCCCTGCTGCTACCCACCGCCCCACACCCATCCTCAGTCGAAACACAGAGATGGTGAAGAGGGGGAAGTGAGGGGTGAGGGGGAGGTTAGGGGGCCACTGGCTTTGGGGTGTACATGGGGAGGGGCCCTGGCTGCAGCTGGGAAACTGACTGACACCATCATCTTGTCCCTGGTCCCCAGAGTGTGAGCCCTGTTGCTGAGGGAATAAAAGCCCCGGTCCCGGCAAGAAGACATGCTGGTACTGCAGTCCCAACACATATGGACATTTGCTGTGCATTAGTGTCCTGATTTTGGACATGTTTGTCGGGTAATGGATACTCTGTTCTCTGGGAATTTGTCAGAAGTCAAAGCAGGGATACTAGGTGTGGTCAGGAGCTTTGGTTTAAGGAGTGGAGGGTTGTCAACGACCTACCAGCTACTGCAGCTATCTTATACAGATCACTGCACTGAGAGAGACAGTTACACACACACACACACACACCCTCCAGGTCTATGTGTTTACGGACACACTCACTCTCTGGGATCAAGGCGCTAATGTACACACATGGTCTCACACACCCTGCATTGATGAACAAACATATGCACATACTCACATAAACTCCCTGTGGGTCAGTGACTTAATATGCACATACTTACACACACATACACACTGGTTCAGTTGATAGACTTACACATGCACACGCCCGTACACACCCTGAAGGTCAGCGTCGTGATGGACAGCAGTCCTGATGCGCTCTGACAGACTCGGCTGCTTCCTTTCATTTCCACTTGCTTTTCCCCCATCAGGTGACACCCACAGGTGCCTTGGCGAGAGACCCCACCTCCTACGGGTGCATTCAGGGGCAGCTGGTAAAAAGAAGGAGGGCGGAGACTAAGACGATGAGTGAAAAAAGCGGGTGATTGAGGCACCAGCTGCTTCTTGTCAGTGACCCACAGCGTAGTGTGAACTCCACCTCTCCTCACACTTACAGATATGTGTATGAATGATAAACAGTGAATGTCAGGCGTCAGCTGCGGCTCATTCCAAGTGAATGCCTCTGACAGACTGAAAGTAACATGCCACTCTCACCTACTGATTCTGCTGCAAAGTTGCATCCTTATCTGATGTTAGGACTCAGAGAAGGGCGTAGATATCTGCAGAGAAAAATCCAGCGAGTCATATGTCCAGTCATAACTGAACCTTGACATCTGCCCTTTTCAGATATCAACCCAGCTCACACGACGGCTGTGTTTTCATCTTGGAAAATAGCCAGTGTTCATCTAGCCCTCTTCTGTATAATTGTGTGTGTTCATTTAAGTGTGAAGCTGAAAATGTCTCATTGTGTGCTCCCAGCGCTGTTCCCTGACATACTGTTGGGGCAGTTCACCTCTGAAAAGGACACTTGTCTTTTTTGTCAGGATTTTGGGATGTAGAAAGCAAGTCTGATGGCTTAAAAGACATTGATGACCTTTGAAAGGAATATGTTTCAGAAATGCGCCTATTAACCTTCTTTCTGCTAGTTAGATGAGAGGATCGATACCACTCTCATAGCTGTCTGTTAAAAATGAAGGTATAGTCAGTAGCCCATTAGCTTAGCTTAACACAAGGACACTGAAACAGGGGAAACAGCTGGCCTGTAACAAACCCATCAAAATCTCAAAAGCTCACAAATTAGGACTGCCCCTTGAAAGTCGGAGACTTGAATTTTCAGCAACGTTTCAACCTGATGCCATTCAAAATTTGTCTTTTTGTCTTTTTTGCCAATATCACAGCAAAAGCAGTGGTATATCTGACATCTGAATGGGAATGGGCTGGATTATCTCGAGAGAATGATTTCTGGAAAGAAACTTTGCTGCTGAGCTTTTCAATTCTTTTTGTGTGTGTGTGTGTGTGTGTGTGTGTGTGTGCTTTGAACATCATAAGCCGAAGAGTGCCATCCGCTTCCATTTCATTCATCAGAAGACAGACATCTCTCCAGTTAATATCCAACACTCTGCAGCTCTCACCAAAACAATCTAAACTGATAAACAGAGCCGCGGGTAAGAGGAAAAATATGTATGTTTGATTTAGGGGTGAACCTTTTAAAAACATTTGTGCGCTGCTTCATAAAAACCCAGTGCAGATGTGTCAAGAAAGAAAAGCTCAATCAGAACAAAAAAAAATATGGTTAAGTTTTCACAGCAATAACATATTATGCATTTTGCACATCATCAGATTATCATCAATATTATTTTAGAAGTCCATTACCATTCAAGTTGCAGAGTGGCCAAGCAGTTCAAGAGACTGTATCTAAGCCTCTGCTGATAACGTAAGTGTCCTTGAGCAAAACACTGAAGCTCCACCTGCTCCGGGACTGCTGAAATGCCTAGAAGAAAAAGCAAAAATACAAAAAAATGTCAATTTATGCTTCAACATTTTGAAAAATTACCTCAACTATACATGGAGCAGCTGCAGAGTAAACAAGCTATATTATTGCAACAGTGATGTAAGATTAGCTCTTAGCATGTTGAAGAAATATTATTAAGATTATTATGATAGTTTGAAGTTATAAAACACAATAAAGAAAACCCAAAGGAAGTCACCAAGGCCAAGAGGTTGTTTCGTCACTGAGACTGTGTGTTAGTAAAGCTTGGAGTTGTTCTCCTTTGAAACTAGGGAAAGGAGGGAAAGAGGGGAGGGGGATGGTGAATAATTGATAGTGGCTGAGAGCGATATGAGTTTAGTTAATGTGCCCAGCAGCACAGACTAAGAGAGGAGCTGTTAGCTATTCCACCTCAGGCCTAAAACTCAGGCAGTGGAAAGACTCACCCTGGGTTAGAGGTCGCTGTTTAGTCATCCATCTTCCCTTCTCCATATCTATCTGTTATTCCATATAGTCCATCTTGTCCAGTGTTTGGCGCACATAGATTTTGTTCCTTAATTTGCATAGATTTGGTTGTGTGTCTATGTGTGTGTGTTTGGAGGCATCTGCACAGCTGGATCTGGCTGGTAGCGGTGTTGTAGCAGCCCTCAGGTTCCTTTCTCTGAGTGGTAATAGAGTGCTCCTGTCAGCCTCCCCAGATGCCGCTCCATAAGGACCCTCAACTCTCTTAACTCGCCAGGAGAGTTCTGTGTTCACATAGCAAGTCTCCACTTCGTCACATTTCTACTTTTGCTGCTAAATGTAAAACTCTGTAGTTTACATTTGGATTTGGAGAATACTTTTGTATGTGGAGTACAAAAACGAGTAAATACAAGCAAAGAAAAAGCATCCATCCATCTTTTTTCTTCCGCTTATCCGGAGTCGGGTCAAAGAAAAAGCAAGAAATAAATCTGGAAAAAAAAAACTTAAGCCCAGTGTAATATCCTCTTCATACACAACTAAGAATACAAACAATTTGTCACAAAATGTTGATTTAAATAAATGTTCTCACCCCAAAATGAATCTAGCAAGTAATATATGAATAAACCTGGTGACTGAGTAATTAAACCAGTGAGTGTTTTATTAGAGATATGTTCTCTTATTTTGTATAATGCGAACTGATTGGTGTCACCATAGCTGTTTTCCGAATTGTATCATTTTACTTATACTTTATACTTTCAGTATGTAATGCAGCTGCCATTTCAAAGTGCATACAGTTACATGGAGTATGCATACAGTTGGGACAGTTGGGACTTTAACATAAGGTTGCAGATTTAACTTTGACCCTCTTGTTCTTATCCATCACAGTCCGTGGCGTTAAATTGATAAAGTAAAAAGAAAAAAAAAAGTATAATCTGGAAACAGCCTTTAAACTATAATTGTGATTGTGCAATTTAATTTAAGGAGAAATTACCCAAAAATTAACAAGAAATTAAGAATTAATTAAGAAAATTACCCGAAGGAACAAAAATAAAAGAAAAAGAAAAAACAACAAACAAACAAACAAGGAAATGACCTGAAAAAGTGCTTAAAAATTATAGTGGTAATTATAGTATGGTATGATATTATACATATATGTATAGTATAATCTATATTTACAGCTATAATTTTTCCTAGCATTTCTTGTTTTGCAATTTGTGGAACCTTTCTTACCAAGTTGTAAATTGCCTTTTTTTCTCACATAATTTTAGAAGACATCGAAGCAGTTTGCTTAGGCCTAACAGGTTTAAATTGTGAAAGGCATCTAAAGGCAGCACAAGAAAGGTGATGTCACTCCAGGTTTCCAAGGGTTAATATTGTGAATTCAACAACAGAAGAGGCTGAAGGAAGTAGCAGCACTGAAGGAGTCAGTCCTCACTTAACACACTTACACTTAACAGGAGAAACTGACACTGTCTCCCAAGAAACAGTCTCTCTTACTCTCTTGGAAAAATAACTGACATCATCTCCCATGTGCCTGCGCTTTAAGAAGTGGAGGATCTTTGCTTCTCTTCTGTCTCTACTTCCCTCCTCCATGTCACAGTGCGCTCCTGTCGTTCCTCCTGATTTACCAGACATCCTCTTTCCCCTGCTGTCACATTTGGTACAGATGGTTAGGCTCTATGGAGTGGCCTGTCAGTCTCCATTTGGCCGCCTCGGTGTGACAGCGGCTCTGATGGCTCGTGAAGGGTCCCCGACTTTCCCAGCACACGGACACTGACATTTCTCAAAGGGGGCTCGCATGCGCGCTTCCCACCCAGCCAGAGGAGAGAAATGAAGAACCTGGAGTTGACCCAAAGCCCGCCACGGGCTAAGAGAGCAGATGGGTTAAAGAAAGAAGGAAAAAAGTGGAGATTAAGAGGTTTGGGTTTGTTTTAAAGGAGGAGAAATGAAGCGTAAGGGGTGGGCGATAAGGAATAAGGAAAGACAAAGGGATAAATAAGAAGGACAGGTAAAATGGGAAAGGACAAAAAGGAGGTGACTGACGTGTATCAAAGGACACACATGTCAGTCTTCGCCTGTGGATGTGATCTTACAGCTCATGTCAGTAACTCAGCCAGTGCCCCACTACACTGAGGGTGGCTGCCCTCCCCCCAGATGCAGGTGAAGTGAAGTGGAAAAAAAGCCAGGCACCCTAAAACACACTCATACAGAATTGTGGTTGACATTAATAACAAGGCATGCAGATACAGGTGCACCAGAGAAGATTAGGGCTGCAATTAATAATTAAATATGTTGTAAATCAATATCTTGATTACTTCTTGACTTATTGACTAATTAGGTGTTTGGTGTATAAAATGTCAGGAAATGGTGAAAAACTCAATTCAGTAATTTCCCAAAGCTCAAAATTATGTCCTCAAATGCCTTTTTCGTGTGTTCACAACCCAAAGATATTCAGTTTTCTGAAAAAAAAAGAAGACAAAAACATTCACATTTAAGGAGCTAGAATCGCAGAATTTTGACTTTTTCCCCCTTTAAAAATTAACTAATTGATTGTCAGATTAGTTGGTGATAAATTAAGTAGTTGACAACTGGTAGATTAATTTATTAGGCTGAATTGTTGCAGCAGATACACACGCCTTTTTCACACCACAGAATAAATCACCTGATGAAAAAATTCACGGGTCCATTTAATGTGACAATAATAAGATGCATTGCACATGATAAAAGTGAACACAGCGAGCAAAAATGGATTGTGAAATGAGAGGATGATAGTCTGTATTTAAAATGCGTAACTGTGAATTTCAGAGGAGCAGAAGAGAAAGATGCAAGCAACCTTGTTTGAAAAGATAAACTGAGAAAATGTTTTTGAGAAATTTTCTTCTTTTCTTGCATAATTTGAAGAACTAGTTCATTATGTGTTTGGATTCTAACTCTGCTGAAAATCATCATGTTTTAAGCATTTTCATATAATTCTCATAATTTAATATATTTCTTTGACAAGCTGATGGGAAATGATTATTTCATTTATGAAATAAATTATTTTAAAAAATGATTTTCAAGAGATTTTCTTTTAAACTGTACTTTTATGATTTGTCAAGCATTGGCACAAGAATTTATATTTAAGGTCTCTTGTCTCTACTGTTTCCTCTTTGTCTCTCTCTTTTTAAAAAATGTTTTTCAAAAACAAAACAAAGAAATGCTTTAACAATTAGTTTTCTCATCTGAATGCTTCTAATACTCAGACAAACACAGAGAATGTAAACTAATTGAACAATTGTTTCAGTTTTCAGCCTCAAGTTTAAAAACAATAATGATGCAACCCTGAAAATGACTTTATATGAACAGAAGAATTATCCCTGACAAATATCACCTCCACAGTTCGTTACAACGATAAGACATCACCAAACTAACTTTTGTCAATATTGTGTAAGTTGTTATATTGCATTCTGGCTGCAAGGTAGAGACCACATTTGACAATCCAGGGGGGAGAGAGAGAGGAGAAGGAAGGGAGGGGTGAGGGCAGTGGAGGGGGGGAGCTGCTGTATTGTAGTGCCTGCGGGCAATGCTCCCAGTCAATATATATCTCCACACTCGCTCCTGCGCTCCTATTTGAGCGGGATGCGCTGCCCTCTCAGTGCCGCTGCAGAGGAGTGACAGCCAGCCACACCGGGACGCTCTCTAGGTAGGGATGATTTCTTCTCCACTTTTAAGAAGTAGCTCATAGCTTTCCAGCAGGTCAGTTTGTTAAGACTAAGTGATATTTTAAATACGAGAGGCCTGATGTACATAGTGCTTTTTCACTACATTGAGAAAATGCTTTTGGTGTTGTTAAAAATTTAAAGTATTTTATTTTGTAGTTTATTAAACACTTGGAAATTGGACACATTAAAATGTGTTTTAATGCAATTGGGTTGTTAATTTTCTCAACTCAAAGACGTCAGACAATTTTATAAAATAGATTTTTATTTCCGAATACATGCACTTTTGAAGTTAGATTTATGCAATGAATTGCCACTGATTTTATTCTTGCAATATAGCGTTATTAAATGTGATTCTAATGCATTTCTTGTAACCAAAAAAATGTAAAAGTTTGTCTGATATTTGGCTGTAATATTTTAATGCCAGTATTTTTTTCTGTTTTTCTATTTATACATACTTACATTTATTTTGTTTATTTAAAAAAATGTTTTTAAGGGTTTTGGTAGCAATATCAAATTGAGTTATAATTTTTTATTACATTGAAAAGGAGGCATTAAACAGAGATATAAATGAGAATAAATTTGTTATCTCTTTTCTTTTTCAGACAGCCAACTCATCATCCTGACGGCCATATTAGGTAAATTTTACTTTAAGTATGAATTTATAAAAGCTTTTAAAAAACAATTTCACTTACAGCCGTTGTGTGCATTTACTCACTGTGTACTGTGTGGTCCGTCCCGTAGGCTCTCAGTGGTGTGGTTGCTGTTGCATGTAACTTGTCAAAGCTTTTAGTGTGGTGAACCTCCTTAATTGGAACAATAGATGTTGAAGCGGTTAGGCTTGTTTTATCATCAGCCCTAAAAGCTTAAAACAAGACCGCAGGGTTTGGATATGGGGCAGCGGGGGGCCAAAGTGCACAGTCAGATGAGAGGCGAGCGGATAGCAGTGGCCAGGAGAGGGGAAAGAAAATCTACTGTAAAAATGATTTTTATTGATTGGATTGTGGCAGCAGCTGTTAGGCTCCATTATGAGCTCAAAGCTCAGGTCAGAGCCCCGGGGGCGGACAAGTGAGCCAATCAAATGGTCAGCCGCAAAACGGGACAAGTCTTAGGGTCCAGTTGGGATAGTGGTTGGCAACAGCCTGCCATCCTGTGTTAGACTCACCGCGTCTTTCATCATCACCCTTCGTGCTGTGCGGCTTTTATAGATGAGGTTGTCTGCTGTCTCTCAGCTAAGCGGACATCCATCACCTGTGTTTGCTTTGCTGGCCTTTGGATCAAAACTTTGTCATGAGCCGTCTGTGTAAGACAGAAAAAGAATGGTTAGCGGAGTTTGTCTTTAACTTCAGCTTGGACCCTGAACATCACACAGACTTTCATCTTTGAATGACCTGAGGGAGAAAAAAAAGACAAAATAAAAGCCTCAAAGCAGAGTGTTTTAAATTGAGGAGCACACTCATCCTCACATCTTTTTTCACTGCAGGGTTCACCCACCGGCCTGGCTTTAAGTATAAAAAGATCACAAAGTTTCTGTAATTTAACAGATGAGAAAAAACAAGAGTATTTAAATTTATTTTAAGGGATTAAAGAAGAGAGGGATATTAATTAAACTAATGCCTCAGAATTCCTTTCTCTAATTGATGATGGAGAGGGATCAAAATATGAGAGAGAAAAAGAAGAAACTAGAATCAGACAGTGAACGGTTTGCATGACTAAATCAAAAGGTGCCAATAGCTGTTTAACATATTTGATTGATGGAAGAAAGACAAAATAAAATAGTGTTAATAATTAAAATAAATAAAATAAAATGTACATCATTAGATTTATTGGTGCCTAGAGGTTTTTGTCCTCTTTCATTAGACACATTGAGTTACAAAAAAAAAAAACATTAAAAAGCTTTTAAAAAAGTCTTTTTATATGTAAAATATCTTGTAGAATAGATCTAATAATCGATATGTGACCTCTCATAATCTATGCTTGTATTCCTTTTATTGCATAATAAAATATGACCCAACTTTAAATGCAGAGACGAGACAGAGTAAAGGAGCGCAGTTGAACTTGTGCACCATGTCCTGACCCAGATCTCAGTCCTGGCACTAATGACGCCCTATAGGCATGATGCCAGGCTCTCATTAAGAACCAGGCCTCAAACCCCCGACTCCGCTCTCTTCCATACCTGCAACCCGCAGCCTGGCCACGCTGCGCCTGTAGCCGACCTCCCAGGGTCCAGCCTGAAGCTGGAGCAGGCCTGTTAGTGTTGTGAGGGCCCCCTGCACAGGTGCAGAGTCCCCTGTGACGGCCCCCGTTTTGCCCCCCAGCCCCTGGACCCTGCTAGCGCCTGGTGCTGCACTGGAACTAATGAGAAGTGGCAGGTACAGTGAGAATAGAGCAGCGTGGGCCTCCCTGCAGTTAGGTTAGTGGCAACCCTTAGCTCAGGCAGACAACAAATGTGCGCTCCTAATACACATATGTGCATAATGATATATAGCACCCTTCAGTACACACAGAACTTTAACGCGGATGTTCAGATTTATTATTATTTTAAATATATGACCTTTGTTCATACAAAACTGTTTTGTCTTCACAGGTTCAAGAAATGCTCTTTTTCATCTACCTTACCAACCTGAGGAAAAAACAATGAAATGAACCTGGCCACAAAACATATAAAATCTAAAAAACTAACTTGAATTGTCATTTTCATACAAATACACAATCGTTACAAATATCAAAACTCAATCATGTCCAAGGACGATGCTTGTAAGGTGACGTCGGCCAGCAAACACAAAGAACGCAAGCCCAAGAAGCCTCACTATATCCCCCGGCCATGGGGCAAACCCTACAACTACAAATGCTTCCAGTGTCCCTTCACC
This sequence comes from Plectropomus leopardus, assembly GCF_008729295.1. NCBI lineage: Eukaryota > Metazoa > Chordata > Actinopteri > Perciformes > Serranidae > Plectropomus > Plectropomus leopardus. The sequence goes on along the minus strand of NC_056481.1, from coordinate 16,845,051 downwards.
TGCATGGAGAAGTCCCACCTGTACAACCATATGAAGTACAGCCTGTGCAAGAACTCCCTTTCTTTGCTCATTGAGTCGGACTGGCCGTATAAAAAGGGCAACATCCTGCACCCTGAGCAGCTACGACCCTTTCAGCAGGCACACGGACATCATGCTTCTGGGAAAGAGGCACTAGAGCAGGTGACACGGCCCGAGGAGGGACAAAGGCAACGAAGGGCTGTGGAAGAGGAAGGTGAGGACATGGAAAGCCAGGGACCAGAGAATGAAGAAGAGGCGGGAGGAGGTGAGGGAGTCGAGGTCACTGGTCTGACAAAAGAGAATTCTAGCGAGCGCAACAGAGGAGATGCCGCCGATTGCGCTACCAAGAAAGTGAAACAGCCCGAGTCTGAGCTGCTGATGGCTGACATGCTCTCCCTGGAAGATCAGCTTTTAAGGGCACGCTCTGTAGAGGTAGAAGCCCAGCTGAAACACTACAAGCTATCTAAGACGTATCTGACAGCTCCTAGTCTGCTGTCGGAGCAGTGGCGGCTGTTAGCGTCCAGCCACACAAAGGCCAAAGCTGAAGGCGCTCAGCCGCGAGTGAGTAGTTCAATCCCCTGTTACCCTCCACCACCAAATCTGGTGGATTACCAGGATCCCACCGGACTCAACCTGTCAGTGCTCGGGGTGGGCTACCCCATTAGCCCCAGTCTTTTTTCCTACATGAACTCAGCTATTCCCACTGCCACCACAGGTGTCACCGCCCAGACCCACGCGCAGCTTGCCCAGCTTCCCTTTCTGGCATCTGCCGCTCAGCTCATGCACCCTGCCTCCAGCACCCACGCCGACAGAGCTCTTATCCCCCCTCGCCTCTATTACCCCTTCCTGTGTGAGCACACGTTCGGACCGGCCTCCAGTCAAAGCGATGCCGGCAAAGCGCTTAAGACATCCACAAACAATCTAGAGGCGAATCCCCTGTCTGGCTTCCAGCCGAAAGTCAATTTGTGGAAAGTGCCTGCTTTGCGACCGGGGACTACCACAGTCGCCCCTGCTGGGTGGGTGTCACCTCAAAGAGAGTCCCCCGATCAGGGGTACAGGTTGGGGGATAAACTGCAGGCTACAGCTAAGGAAGGCAAAACAAGCTGGGGCCTTAAAAGGACAGGGGCGCCTCTGGGGAGCCATGAGGGACCTGTGGAGAAGAAGCCAGCCATGGGTGGTTTCACTTTGGATCTCCTGAAGAATATTCAGACTGCATCAACTCTTAATATGGCAGCGGACAAACTTCTCTTCCATGGAAGGTAAATATTTCATAAAGGTTTCCTAATTTTGTTGAAATTGTTGTGAAGTAGTAAAAGATGTAGCAGTAAGAGTATGATTGTCACTTTTTCCTGATTATCTACAGAGATTATTATAACTTGGAAATATATGGAAAATCTCTAAATTTCTCTGATCCTCAGTTTACAGGATGCTCAGCTTCCTACCCGGCCCACTGAACCGTGGTACAACGATCCTCTCACCAGTCCAAACAGTGAAACCTCCTCCTTTTCAACCTGTGGAGGACCAAACAGCCAGGACCCAATTCCTACCCGAACAATAGGTGAGGGAACCTCAGAGTCAGTGGCTGCGCTCCTCAGTGACCTCTCCAAAGCCTTGCAAGAGTACCAGGAGGCTGAACGTAAAATCTCCCACCTGGAGAAGGAAGACCTTCCCGCCCAGCGCCATCTCTGGGAACACTTGAGCAAAATCCGCAGCGAGCTCTCCCACATTCATCAGGCACTGGAGCGGACGGCTCGTCAGAGTGATGGGCCTCTGGATCTGTCGGTCAAGAGGGACTCGATGGATTCCAGCGGCGACCACGGCATAAGGGAGGATGGCAGCCTTAAAGACAACACGACAGAGACAGAGGAGGAGGACGAGGAGCTGGAGGATAAAAAAGAAGAAGAAGAGAACGAAAGCGAGAGAAAGGCAATGAAGGCATCACTGGAGAGCCGCAAGCAGTCGTTGGACATGCTGATCAAGATGAGTCAGGCGTCGGTGGTGAACACAGAGGTCCTCTCACCTGGTGGTCTCGGTATGAGGCCCAGCTCTGCTGAGGCCTTCTGGCAGAGCAGAACCACTAAGTGTGAGGCGGACTCCAGTGTCCTGCTCTGCCCTGATGGCCGATCAGTGGTGTTTACCGACATCCCCTCCTCTGCCAAAACCCCAAAGAGACCCCCATCCATACAGCGACTAGAAGTCCAGTGTCCACCGAGCCCTTTGACGGCTAATGACAATTAAACTTCTGACTGTAACTGTAACTGACTTCAGACAGGTGTTCAAATGCAGTTGTTTTCATTATTACTGGCATGCCTTTGATCTGAACTGGCTGTCACTCTTACTCTCAGTTTCACATGACATGAACCTCAAACATTTTGCACCTTATAAGACAAACAGGGACTGAATGAATGAAATTCGAAGAAAAAAAAGTCTCAAAAATGCACAATGGACATTGATTGTTCTAAGATTCTTTTAAAAAAAATTAAATTGTAGCATCAGCACTTAATAATTTCAATCATTATCATTTGAACGATTAAGTCCATTAAAATTATGCTGAGAGACAATCCTTTGAGTGGATTTGTAGAAATTGTAATTATAATAAATGTAAGTAAAATGTTTTAAAGGGTAAATTGTTTTATATGGATGATATCATGTTGGACTGCATCATTTCACTTGATGACAATAAAATGTACTATACACACTGTATTTCTTTGAATAAACTGAGTAAAAAACAAAGGTTTTTTTTTGAAAGTGAAACAATTAAAGATAAAATGGGAAGTAAAGTACTCTGTTTTCATATTATTAAGAAAAAAGAAAGACAAGAAAAGCACTCCAATAGGACGATTGAAAATTGAAACACTTGGACGTTTACATCAAAAAACAGCAATTTGAAGTGCTGTGCTGGTCTTTCTTTTTTTATTATGTACTTTAAGGATCCAGCAAGTTCTGATCATGAGTTGCGGACATTGTGTCTAATTTCTAATGTTATTTGAACATAAGTTCTTCAGTCTGCTGGTTGGTCACATTGGGAAAGACCATGAAGCTTAATGCCATCATCACTATCATTTAAAGTTTAAAGAAGAGACAAACGAATTCACAGTGGCATCAGCACCTGATTCTGCTCTATCTACTGTGACACAGTCGGTGGCTGTGCTAAAGGTGAAGCAGCTCCTTAAGCTAAATCGCCATCAGTGGGGTCACCTGTGCCTTTGCATGTAATTCAAGGGGCCCCCCTGCAAAGGTCAGGCCCTAAGGGGAAAGCTCAATGTAGACTTAACAGAGGACTACCTGTCCCCCCCAGGACAGGCACTGAGCGCTGGGCTGCCCCATGTCCACTGGCCACTTCACCACCCTCACACTCTAGACACAGCGCCAAAGGTCAGCTGCCAAGACCAGAAGAGCCCACAATGGACATTCAGCTTGAAGAGGTCAAAATGCCTGTCTGATCTACCTTTTTTCAATATAAAATTGATATAAGGTGAATCGAAATTGAGTCATTAAAAAAAAAAAAGATAAAATTGGGGATTTTTCTTCATATGCTTTATAGAAACAATGCTATTATCCAGACAATTATTTGCAAATAATTTGAAATAACTGTATTATGCACATATAAATAATGAGAAATATTAAACGCATCAAACAGAAAAATCAGACCAACATAGACGCCATTGTGTATTAATGATTGTTTTTTTACAGTTGTGCGTAAAGACAAAACAGAACATCGACGGAATGGGTTAATATCACCCGGTCACTCTTAAAAGGTGAGTTTCCCAAATAAATAAATAAATAAATCTTAATATTGGCGTGATGTCTCACAGATTTAAGTCTTACTGACAAAAGCCTATTTGGCTGTTTTAGACATGAAAAGTGTCTCTTTTGTAGCCTGACTAAAATCTAAGCAGATGGCGCCCTCCTGTGGATAAAATATTTAAAGACACATTTTCTCAGTCATCTGTCTTTAAATATTACCACAAATAAGCCTATCACTACCCTTGCCGTATCACTAAAGTCTCCAGTGACCCCAACTGGAGCCCCTTACCCTAAACCACATCTTGCTCTTGAATGCCAAGCGAATTTTGCTACCTGGAGTCTTTGACAAGAATGACCTGTACATAAGACGCCACTGGAAGCATTTGCAGTACATGTCAGATTTATTTTGGAAAAGTTGGAGCAAAGAATATCTACCACTTCTGCTCCAGGTCCAAATAGGTTTTTTGTAGAGTTTTTGAAGGTTACACGCAGCATCAAGGCAGGGCCAGTGGTCGATATGCTTAATGACGCTCTTAAAACTCTTTCTGTCCATCAGGCCTCCAATGTTGCCCAGATGACGCTGGGTAGGGGGGAATACAAGCTGACTTTATCTCATCAACTGTGGGTTGAGGCAGATATCTCATATAACATTTGATGGTTACTGAGGGCTGAAAATGATGCAGCTAAATCAAAATAAGCTCAACATTCAGCAGGACGTATTCAAAGGTCTGACCCACCTCACGCTTTTAAGGATTGTAAAGAACAAAGTACAGCACATTGATCCCAACTTGTTCGTCCCTCTGAAGAAGCTGACTTGCCTATCTCTCATTAAAAATGATTGAGCAGCTCTACCTGCAGCTCAACCTGCTGAAATACATCACTAAGAAATCCTTCAGTAAGCTGCGGAGGCTAGTGAAGCTCAACCTCAGCTTAAACATCATTGATTTCATGGTAGCCGGCACCTTCAAAGACCTGACAAGGCTCTGGTATGGACTATTGGATTATATATATATATATTTATATATATATACACATATTATATATATATATATATATATAGGGCACAGCATCCTGCACGACTTCCATCCTAATGCCTTTGTTCCTCTGGTCAATTTGAAATACCTGTATATAGCTGGAGTCGTCATGAGAACGACTAACCTAAGTGCTGTGTTGTCTCCTCTAAAAAGTCTGAAGTTGACTCTTGAAAGTGCAAACCTTGATGCTCTGCTTGCCAACCTGCTGCCTCCTGATAATAAATTGGAGAGTCTCAAAGTCAAGTCTGGATGGTCTGTCAAGGTAGATAACCTAGCAGGTAGCTCTTAAAGGAATAGTTCAGCAATCTGAGAAATACTTGTTTGCTTTCTTGCCTAGAGTTAGTTGGGAACATAACATAGTGACTACGTTTGCATGCACAAAATATCCGCTTTTTTTGTCGTAAGCTGTCACTTTACACACGCTTATGCAAAATTGTGTGAAAGAAGACTGACCTGCTGTAGCCTGACGATCCACAGGACCAGGCCACTTTCTGGATCAGACTGATAGATGCTCTGAAAGACAATAAAGAGGAAGAGGAGGGAGGTGGAGAACATGAGTTAGCACAGCTAATTAGCTAGGCCTAACTATATCAACATATTCATAATTACTGCATCACAGCCTGTAAAGTGCATAGCACATTACTTTGGTTGCCTTTTAAGTTTAAGTTGGTAATGATAATACATTACAGAATAACTAAGTACAGTCAATTCAAAAGGAATTTATAGTACAGAAATTACTTGGTAATGTCAAGAGAAAAAAATAAAATATAGAATGGCAAGTTATTGTGTTATAGTTAGATGACATTTTAAACAGTATATGGCTTGCTGTTTCTAGACAACATATTGTGCAGATTTGAGGTAATACTTACCATTATTGCTACCTTGTAAAAAGTTGAATGTGCTTTCCATGATGCAGCAGGACAGTTTCCCTGAGGGGCTTTCCATGGCCTGTAAAGTGTAGTGCGCTTCAGTGATACATGAAAAATGAAGACTTGGCAACTATAAAATTTCACAGTAAAAACATTTCTGTGGCTTGGTAAGTGCTGTGTGTGCTGTGTCTTTGAATTACTTTGAAACTAAGTTTGTTTCAAGTATTTTCCAATTAATAAGGGAAACTATGGTAATTTTGGGCTGGACCCTATATTCACATTTTTGTGTTTTTTTTTGTCAACTTTTGAAACTGGTCCAGTATTGAGAGAGAGTGCAGTGAAACAGCAATTTAGCTAAATATTCAGCCAACACAACAAACTCCTCCCAGCCCTTCTCTCTCCAACTCTCACTGACATTTCCACTGATTTTCCTGCATAAAGTCACAGATTTCACTGTTTTTTTGGTAAGTGATGAAAAGTTTAGGGTGGCATGGTGGCGTTGTGGTTAGCACTGTTGCCTCACAGCAAGAGGGTCCCTGGTTCAAATCCCAGTTGAAACACAGTTTGGTCTGTAGTCTTCTGTGCAAAGTTTGCATGTTCTCCCCAAGTCTGCATGGGTTTTCTCCAGTTCTCTCCTCTAAATTGCCCTTAGGTGTGACTGTGAGTGTGTGTGTATGGTTGTCTGTCTATATAGATAATAGTCTGGCAACCTATCTGCCTTCCGCCCGATGACAGCTGGGATTGGCTCCAGCCCCCCCACAACCCTTACGAGGACAAGCAATTACAGAAAATGACTGACTGAAAGTTTTACATTTTCAATTAGTACCCCTGTTACAAATTTTGACCTGCCTCAGAAAATGTGTGTTAAATTCATTCACAGGAATCTGGATTTGTATTATTTCAGAACACCACCGTTTTCTATGTGGCTACTTGGGGGGAAAAAACTTTACTCTCAGATTTCCAAACACTTCATTTAATTGACGTTATACATTCAAATGAAAATAAAAAATATTCATATATATTTCATATAGAGCTAGTGAGCAAGGTACAAGTTTAAAACAAAACACAGAAGTCTTCCGTGTGGCATATATATATACAAGGCGTGGTTTGAATACTATACAGTGTGTATCCATAGCTGCACAGGTTTCATGGATGTTTATATTCTTCACTCAGTTGAGGCACGACTAGATTTCAGTGAGAGGTCAGGGATTGGGCCAAGTGCTTCAAGACTGCCGCTTACAGTAAAACATTTCAATCTCAACACCTAAACAGTAGGACTTGCAAAGCAAAGCTTATTAGTGTTAAGAGTTTCACACTAAAGCATAAAGTAGGAAAATGAGGCAACATGATCATTCTGCAATTCAAATGATACTGTACAGTCATGCAAAGTCCTAAATAGTTTAGTTTTTTCTGAGATGATATTCTCACACCAAAGTCAAAACTGAGCAAACACAAATCCAGATTTGAAGAAAAATTGAATATTAATCCAGTATCACTTACAAGTCACGGTCGTTCACTAAATTTGACAAAGGTCGGCTGTTTGGTTGCACTGCAATAATTGACTTGAATTTACTACACCAAATTTGCGACAATTAAAAAAAGCTTCCTCAAGTAGTCAAGTGATAAGTGCATCCCACCCCTCTTTCTCCCCTTCACACAAAGACACTCCATTTTTTTTTATAAAACTCTCATACATAAGCAAGTTAAGCATCACATTGTTTTCCACTATCAATCAAACCATAGTTATAGTACAGCAGATGCCCCAACAATCAATAGCAAACCATACTCTTACATATATCCAGTAGTTATGTACAACAGAACTGGTGCAACATTGAACACATTAAAAATAATTAGATATAGAAACTGTAACAATAATAAAATACAGCAGATACTTAATTCATATTGGGAAATATATATTATTCATACTGTGTATTGCTGTCTGTTTTGGCATTTTGGAGGATCAATAAAAATGCTGTCATGTATCCCTCTCACAGCTTATTTGACACGTCTCCATACTGGACAGATTATACATCTAAGGATTTTTTTTTTATAGAAATCCTACACAGGATTGATTCAGTAAATCTTTTTTTCCATTAATTAAAAAAATCAAACAAAAATATGACAACTTATCAGAGGCATGGAAGCAGCAGGTCCAGGTTTAGAAGTCATTGATCGTTAAAGAGTAATTCTATAAGAGTCTTCAGCTGATGCTGGCACAGCCATAGCACTCTGACCAAAAGCAGAGGTCAGGAAAGAGAAAAGAAACTTCAGATTCTTGATATTCAAATCTTTTTGGAATCTTTTGCCTCGAAAAGCTTCATACGCTCCTGCACAGTTAGTCCCTCTTTCAGGCTCTATTAAAGACAAAGGAAAGTAATATATTATTTATTTATAGACAGTAAGGTTAAATGTGGGCAGAGAGGCATGTCAAAACACACACACACACACACACACACACACACACACACACACACACACACACACACACACACACACACACACACACACACACACACACACAAACACACACACAGACATCACGAAACGGGTATGTTTTATACAATCCCAGACATTTCACTGCTCTGGATGACAAACTTTAATTTCAGTGTGAGAGCTACAGGAAAAAGTGTGTTATGTTGTAATATGGTCATGCCACAAAAAGTACCTACTAAAATCAAAATCAAAAACCACAAACAAAAGACAACAATTACAGAGAACATAGCAAAATAATGTTGGTGCACAGAAAATATGTTCCATAAAATAAGAGTGCTCTTATTCCTCTATACAATGGTCCGAGATTGTTTATCAGTTCATGAGCAGCCTGATCATAAATTAATACTGCAAACCCCAAACAAGTCACAGTTCTGCCAGTGAGCTGACTGAAGATTTGGTGCAGAAGTGAATCCCAAAACCAAGAAATTAGTTAATATTTTACCACTCCAGTGTCTCTTATTTTGGAGTCAATGGTCTGTGGTTAACACAAGTTTAAGAGATCATAACATTTTGTTCTACAACATTAAATACTTCAATTAATAGCCCAACAAATGGCCAAGTGAGACTACGGAACAATAACTCATTGAACACAGCTTAATAGCCTTGTGACGGCGTAGCTGAAGTTTGGGCTGCATTTGGGCTGTTCATTTGTGAAATGATCTTGATGAAGCATCCTAAACTTTTGTTGGCCACAGAGTGTATTTTCTGCCAAAATCCAAAATCCAATGGAAAAATCCCAGTGACTTTTTGTTAAGGCAACCAGAGCAATGCTGCCTTCTGTGTTTATCTACAAAAAAACAACATAATGCCTGCACAGCCTTGTAAATGGAGGACATTGTTAAATAAGTATGACTATGCTGAAAAACTGTATCATTCGAGGGTTGATTTTTTGAAGGAACAGTGAGCATGGCTCTGTACAAAGAAAACAAAGCCCACATATGTGCATCTCTAAAGCTCACTTATTAACATGGTATCAATCCTTTGTCTAATCCACTGTAAAACCACAATTTCTGTCATTTAAACATTAGTTTTTGCACCAGTCATACAAAGGAGATGTTAGCTGGTGCGCTTTAGAGGAGCTAGGAGGCAGATATTTCTTATATACCTAGCCTGGCTACAGCGCTTTCCCTCATTTCCAGTCTTAATGCTAAGCTATGATAACTGGCTGTAACTGTAACTGCAGCTTCGTATTTACTGTACAGACGTGAGAGTGGTATCGACTTCATGTAACACTCCAAAAAACGTCAAACTATAAGCATACAGTATGGGAGAGAAATGTACCAAGAGAGGCTGTTGGGCAAAGTTTGCGAACTCCTAATGGTCACGCCTGTGATATTTAACTGAGGGGTGATCACTACAGTCAGCTCTGGTGTGCAGGTTGGGAGGGAGGGGAAATCATGCAAGGGGGGTAAGGGCATGCTTTGCTCTACAACATGCTATACCTACAGCACATCTTGGGGCAGGGGTTGGGGGGGAATCACCCCACAATGGGAGTGTCAGCTATCCCATGAGACCTGTTCAGTGACAGACTGATGGACAAAACAAGACAGATGACAAACTTACAGGACAACAGACTGTCAGTAAAAACGTCCTGACCGACCAACTTTCAAACACGTCTACAGTATGTGGTGGCTGAGCTGCAACGATTAACAGTGATAAACGTCTGCACGACAAAAGCTTGAACAGCACGTCACACAGCAAACTGAAATGGTAGTTTAAGAGTGCATGGATTTAACTCCATCTGTATGTTTGATTTTGAGACAAAATGCTTGTTATTTGGGAGGGAAAAATTGTTTTATTAAACTTAACACTCACCTTTGACCTTACGCCTCTTGATTGCTTGGAGGTTGTCGATCGTTCCTTTTTCAGGAAATCTGGATTACTTTTTGATTTCATAATATCTAAAAAAAAAACAATGAAGGAATGCCTTTATGATCATAAACCTCGACCAGCAAAATTGTTAACAATCAATATTAATGTGTATTCATCTGCCTTATATAGGTCCTGCACCACAAAAGAAGACAAAAGAGACACCGTATACAGGAACGTTTGTAAAAATATATATTAATTTATAGGTTAAAGATGCTGAATTGCAACAGACTGTTTTATTAACATCACATTTCCCTCATGTCAAGTATAAAAAAAATGGAATTACTGCCTTGTGGCTGTATAACTCCATGAACCAGTCAAGTTGTAGTTAAAGTTTACATCCATGTCTGTCAAGTCTTATATGTAACCATGAGAGTTGAAAAAGCTTCAAATATGGATGTTGCTGGAAAGAAGGTACAGATTCTAAAACATGGATGCTTCAAACAAATCTTTAACCCCACGGAACATAAGATCTATACAGCAGTATCACGGTGGGCACCCAAGATTGTGTGTCACCAATTGAGTCACCAATCTAGTCAGCATCTCCCGTTCTGTTCTTCAGTTATGACATGGAAAAATAGCCAGAAAAGTGTTTTTTTTTCTTTTTTTTTTTAGAAAATTATGATGCATTGTGAAGTCGACCTGGGACTTTTGGATGTAAAATGTCATTACATCGTCATTCTATTCTTTTCTATTCTAAATATTTCTGTGAAATTTTGTGACGTAGTGTGTTAATTCTTTAGTCATGGCAAAACATTATCTGAGGTCACTGTGACCTTGGATTAACAACTTCTTATCAGTTTATCCTCAAGTCAAAGTGGATGTTTGAGCCAAATTTAAAGAAATTGCCTCAAGGTGATCTTAAGAAGCCACGTTAAGGAGAATGAGACGGATGCAAGGCCACAGTGACCTTTTACCACCAAAATGTAATCAGTTCATCATTGAGTCCTAGTGGATGCGATAGTGTCGCAATAGTGTCAAATTTGAGGAAATTCCATCGAGGTGTTCTTGAGATATTGCGCTCATGAGAACAGGAAGAACATACTAAAGGCCAACCAGAAAACTGCTGTTGTTGGTGCAGAGGTGTAAAAATAATGACCTACAATACTTGGAAGTTGTAAAAACATTTTGTTTTCAATCAGTTGGTGTAAATAATGATTAAATTAACAATTCATACTTACCATATCCAGATGTGACCGTTCCATCGACAGTCCTCTCGCCTAAAGCTTCTGTGGCAATGAGCAGCTTCTCCTTCAGTTTGCTAATGTCGCAGTCAGCCTTTGCTTTCACAATACTGAGCTCTGTATAGATGTCCTTATATTTGTCTGTGGCATATTTCTTGTCCTGTTGACATAATAACAAATGATGCTGCCTCTCAGTTTTTCTAGACAAGACATTTAGAAATTACAGGTGGCTGCATGCCTTCAGTGGACTGTTCTCATTACATTAAGACTGGTTTTGCTTACCCTTAAAGCAGACTGCAGTTCATCTTTCAAAGAGTGGATTTCCTGTTTAAGATACTGTATCTCTGATTCTTTAATTCGTAGCAACACCTGCAATACGGATTGAAACACCATGAGATTTAATATCAAATCCTCGGTGTGTGTACGTGTATTGTTTGCTTACACATACCTCCAGCTCATACACATCTTTGCCCTGGGTAAGTGGTGATAGTGCGGTCTCGCCGCTGAAACAGGAGCGCATCCGAGTGATCTCAGCAGTCAGTCGATTATTTAATTCCTGTTGGACAGAATACAATTATGTTTTAATCTCCAGACAAAAATGTTTTTGTATGCACATGTGGATGTATGTGTATTCAAACCTGGTTATGAGCGTTGAGCTCCTGGTTCTCTCTCTGACACTGCCTGAGGGCCTGCCTCTCGGCCTCCAGTGCCTGGGCCAGGTGAGCGTTCTCCAGACATTTCTGAGAGTACTGCTCTGACAGCACCTCCAGTTCTCTCTGGATGGACTGTAGCTCCTCCCTGCAGTCAGATTAAGACAATATCGCAACAAATATTCATCTGATGTCAACCAGCGGAGAATTGAGTGGATTCCTCACATGATTCGATGTTGATTTTTCAAAACGCATTGTAAAAAGTTGCTTTAGTTTATCAAACACTGACAAGCTGACAAGAATAAGTACTTATACTTGTCACCACTGCAACACAGAGTTCACACACTATATGGAATCTCTGGCCGTCCATATAAGCTGTACTATAATGTGACGTTTTCTTAACCCCAGGACTCATAGTTAAAACCTGAATAGCATTTTCAGGGTTTGACTGTCAAGCTTTACCTCTGCATGCGCTGATCTTTAAATGTTTTAAGATCAAAGAAAAACATGAAATGAACATGTTGCTGTTTAGAGAAAATACGGTGCTTCTCATTCACAAAGTTTTATGTTCTTGTTAAAAATACCTACTCGAATTGTGAACGAAGCTCATCAATGTCGGAGTTCATTCCACTCAGTTGGGAACGATGGGTCTTCTCCAGTTCCTCCTTGTGAGCATTCTTCATTGCTTCAATAGCTACATTTAAGATAGATCACACACATTTTATTACTGTATGTAGGTCTTTTTTTTAAGTATAGCAATTGTGGGTAATACAGTTATATTTACCAGCAATTGTGGCAGCAGTCTCCTCAGCCAATAGTCTCTCTCGTTCTTCCATTAGTTTGGAAATCTCCCTCTGATGCTGCCTCTGGATGTCTTGTATTACCTTCTGGTGAGTTTCTTCCATTGCTGCAAATCCACGTTCACATGTGGCCTAGGGAAACAAAGGATCACCAATCTGTTATCAAGAAACTCACTTTGCTCTTACCATCTATATTCTAACGTGTGACTAATGGTACAGTACAATATCTATCAATAGTTTACTAGGCTACATGGTGTATCATGCAAAATCAGTGATAGAAGCCATGCAAGCTTATTATGATCTGAAGTTTTGCCGTGTTAGTAAGAGAGCAAGCAGTTAAGCTCTATTCCAGAAGAGCTGCACTTGTTATTTATAGACCTCAACTCCTTCTATTATTGAATGTGGGAAATGGTATGCCTGTTAATGCCCAAATGAAGACCACTGACACACAATGTCGGTGTTAAGTGAGGCTCTGCAGTTTTTTGTACATCAGTATTGCCTGGAATTCCTTTATTTTTGAGGTTGAGTAACCAAAACCAAGAACCACAGAATAACCAGCAGAAGGCAGTTTATTTTGACATAAAACTAAATATTGGATGAAGTGAAATTTTGACCAGAATGTTGCTTGATGCAATTCATCCAACAGCTGATTAGAGATCATTGAAAACCATAAATCTGGTGGCACTAGCGGATGATTCAGGGCACCACCAGTCATTAAGATTCATCACCTGGAAGCCCTGAATGTCTTTGTGGTATTTTGTGCAAGTTTTGGTAATGATGACACTTTAGACTTGCCATTGGCTGTATAACAAAAGCCAGGACCACCAATCATCAACTAGTTGTCGAGATATTTCAGTAAGAACCAAAATGGTGGATGAACAGACTGACCTTACCATTCCTTGAACCTTAGCATGGCTCTAGGGATGCAAGCAAACTGATGTAATCAAGGTTTTGACCTTGATAAATTTACAAATAATCTCAAATCACACCATTTCCCAACTCCAAATCTTCTTGTGCATATAAATAGACTGATGAACAAAAGCAGCAGGTTATTTAGCGATCTTGCTACTTATCTAGTACTCTCACTTATTAAAAAATCTCTAAAGTAAAATGAAAGAGCAAAAACCTTAAGACTTTCAAAGTCTCTCTGGTATTTCTCTCTCAGGCTGGCCACATCTCCTTCTAGGTGTTTGTTCTCCAGTTCGTCTCTCATGGTGCTCATCTGAGCCTCCAGCTCCTGGATCCGGTCCTTCAGAATCACCATGGAGTCCACCTCTGACATGATCTGTGCTTCCTCCCCCTTCCCCTGCTCCTCCTCTTCCATTGGTGTAGCAGCCTCATTGCAAGGAGGCAAGTTGGAGACCTCAGGACCTTTTTTGTCCTGTTGGTGCTTTTGGATACATTGAATGTTTTCCACAAACTGGGATTGTAACTTTTCAATCTCCTGCTTGTGGATTTGCTGGAGCTCACAGATCCGCTGTTCAAACTGCTCTTCCAGTTTCCTCACATGACCCTCATGCCGCTCCTCCATGGTGTCCATGTCCACCAGCAGCACCTCTAGCTTTCGTTGGCTGTCTGCCGTTGTCTCCATGAGGGCCAGCTCTGTTGAAGCACGGCCTTTCTCTGCTCGGCTTAGCTCTTGCTTGTGCTTCTGCATCAACTCTTCAGTCTCCTTCTGGAAATTCTCCTCCAGGAGAGACAGTTTCTCCTGCTGCTGGGAGAGCTGGTTCACACGCTTGCTGATCTCACTCTTAAGTGTATTGTTCTCTTTTTGAAGACTGGACAACGTTTGCGTGAAGTTCAGGCGCTCATCCTCTAGGGATGCTTCATATTTCTCTTGGATTGCACTGACATTGCGGGCATGTTGCTGGACGAGAGCATCCATGTTCTGACCTGTCTGTTTACACCAGCCCAAGTCTTGTTCATGCATGGCTCGTAACCTGCATGCCACATAAGCCACTTGAGCCTGGATCAAGGCTTCACGCATACAGAGAGAGGTACTTGTGAAATTATGTGACGTTTGGTGCCCCAGCAGAGCATGGATCATTTTAGCCAGTCCAGGATGGTTTCCACCGCTTTCTATCTCTTGAGCATACTTATGGAGGACTGCTGCTTGTCTTTGAAGCTCATTAGCCAAATTGTCGTGTGCATTTTGCAGTGATTCCATGCAGTCGATACCACAAGAGGGCATTTCTCTAGCCAAGTGTCTGTCTACAATTTCCTCAGCCAAGCCTTTAGCCTCTTCCATTTCAATCTGCTCCATGTAGGGAGCAAGTTCCGGGGGGCGAATGTCTGCCAACTTTTGTTTACTGAACCCAAAGTTATTTTTGACTTCTTTTATTACATTTTTCAAATCAGGCCTTTTGGAAGCTTCAATAATTGCTTTCAGAGCCATTTCCCTTTGATGCAGGTTATCATGGGCTTCGGTTAGCTCCCTTTTCAGTATTGTGAATTTCTCTTCATAGCAAAGTTTGAGGTTTTGAATAGAGTAAGCCAGCTCTGCTTTAATGAATGTGTTAAAAATAACTGTGGCATCCACATCTACATCATCTGAAACACTGCCCCCTTTGGATTTAGCAACATCCGTCTCAGCTTTCTCCAACTCTTTCCAGAATGCGCTCTCTAACATCAACTTCCTGGTCAAGACATCAGCATAAACTATAGCCAAGCAATCTTTGTCACCGCTTCTAACGTTCTCCATGTCTTCCCATATCTCTGTGAGAGACTGTAGGAGGTCAGACTTTGAAGTCTGTAATAACAAAGCCATCTTGTTCAAAACGACCGCCTCAAACGCTAAAGTTTTGGCAAAGAGGTGCAAAGCTTCTTTGTCTAGGGTCTCTGGGGGTTGATTTTGATGGACAGCTAGTGATTGCTCTTCCAGTGCCTTTTGTCCCTGTCGGATGTAAATTGATGCATCAAACAAGTCTTTCTCTATCTCTGACAGTGAGTGCAGCTGTGAATCAGTGGTATCATGAGAGCCACTGAGGATAGTTCTGACTTTCTCTCGACTATTTTCCACACATGCCAGGGCCTTGGCATAATGCTTATTGGCAGTACTACTCTGTGTCTCACTTCCACAACTAAACTCCTTATCAGAGTTAGGCTTCATTTCTGTCATCTTTAGGTCAATCCTGGACATGTCTTCTGCTTGGACGGATCGTGGCTCTTCTAGATTCTGTGTGAGGTTTCTTAGTTTATCCTCGGTGGCTAACAGTTTAGTCTCTAGGGCATGTATGATAGAGATAAACTTCTCTGGGTCACTGCTGTGAGAAAGGGTGACATCAGAGGAGATGTTTCCTTCACTTTGATGAATGTCTTCATGTATATCCTGGTTATTTTTCTGTCTTGTGTCTGCAAAGGTATTGCTCTCATGGCTAGTGTCGACGCCCTCTAGATTTATGTATTTTTGGCACTGAATATTGGAAAAACGTATCCTTGGTCTCTTAGCTTGAGAGTCCTTATCATCTGGGGAGCTCTCTGTCTTGGATGTATTGTCATAGGAAAGTAAGAGTTCTGCTGATAAGGAGGCCGATGTTTTAAGCCTGGCATTCTTGCTCTGTTCTGGGATTTGCTGCCTTTCCATGCGTAGGTCTGCATAGCCCAGCTGCAGGGCATTGAGATGCTGCTCTAGCTCTGCTATGCGGTCCTCTGCAACCACAAGCTTAGCTTGCAGATCCTTTTCAGCACTACAGGGCTCAACCTTATCTAAGAGACTTTGACTCATTTGACAAAGAAGCTCCTCTTTAGCTTGCAACTTTTGTTCCGTTTCCTCCAAGCTGTTGCCAAGTGCAGCCATTTTAACAAGGGCCTCTTTCAAGTCCTCTTCCTTGCGTTCCACCAACCTCTCATACATCTCTTTAGTCTGCCTGATCTCCTCCTCTTTGTCCCTAAGGAACTGGCTCATTTTCTGAAACTCTTGGGTAGCCCTCTCATATGAGTGCTCAAGGCTGTAGTAATCAGCCTCTTCCGTTTCCAGACGACTGCGGAGCTTATTCACCTCACGGTCTGCTTCTGAAATCTGGTTAAGAAGCTCCTGACAGCGGCAAGTGAGATGGCCTTTCTCCTCTTCTAGCCTACGCACACTCTCCCTCAGTGACTCTACCATGTCAGTCCTCTGGGCCAGCTCCTCTTGCAACTTTAGCATTTCCTCCCTGCATTCCTTTCCTCCAGCAGCCTGCCTCCCTCTTAACAGTGCCTCAACCTGCTGCTCTGCCTCCAGCAGTCGGTTCTCCATCTCCATCTTTGCAGTTTCAGCCTCAGCTAACCTTCTACACAGATTCTGTCTTTCCCTCTCGTGACTCTCTTGCATGCTATTTTGCTCCTGCCTCAGGCGCTCCTCCTTCAGCGCCTGACCCTCTTCAGTTGCACTTAGTCGAGCAGTCACCTCTTGCAACCTCTCCTGCAGCCTTTGTATCTCTCTCATGTGGTCTCGTTGCAGGGCCTGCTGGCGCTCTAGGTGCCTAAGGGCCTGGTTTCTCTCTAAGAGGCTTGCCTCAACTTCACGGAGTCTATCTTCACTGTCTTTAAGCTGGGCTCTTAGTGTGGCCTCACTGCGGCCATATTCCTCTTCTTGTTCCTTTGAGCGCTCCTGCTCTAGCTTGAGCTCATTACGCATTCTGGCCACGGCCTGTTCACTGGCCAAAATTTCAGCCATCGCAGATGCTAGTTTATCTTGCAGAGCCTGAATGCCAGCCTCATGGTGGCCTACAGCATCCTGGGCTTCTGTGTAGCTCCTCTTTAGTGACCGAATCTGCTGCTGAGCAAGGTCCTGTTTGCGCTTTTGGGCCTCCAACTCGCCCTGCAAATCTTGGTTGAGCTTGTGCAGGCGTTGCCATGGCACTCTGTGCGGTGAGGAGGAAGGGGGTGTTGCACTCTTGAAAAAGATTGATGAGACAGTTTCATTAATGACATCACCCTACTTCCCCTACCCTATACGGAGAACCACATCTCGGGGGTAACCAGGAAAATAAGTTTTCTCCTTCCTTGATATCAATCTCTTTCTTGAGCAAGTTTTTTCCCCAAGCTTCCACTGTGCTTTTTCAGAGATGACTTGGAAATCAAAAGATGTAAATGAATACCCCCCCTCCCACCAACGCCCACAAAAAAAGGAGAAAAAAAAAAAAGATGGGTCACTAAAATACTGATTGAGGGAAAAAGACATACTGATTAACTTTTGCAAACTAAATATGATGGGATAAAAAAAAAAACATACATTCACTCTGTGATAAGTTCATGGTATCACTTAAAACTGCACAATGTAAAAAAAAAAAAAAAGCAATTAGTTAAAGTATGCCACACCAAAAAGCATGCAGAAATAAAGCTTGGAAAGGGCACACATACAAAGCATGAATGAACAAAGAGAAAAAGCACAGCGCAAGGCCTCTTGATCAAGTTTCTTACCTTAAGCATATCAGATCAAATCAATTATTTTCCCAGGAGATGTGAAACTCCGTAAAAACAGTTAGTGAAAACGCATGCTAAGAACACCACAACCATGCGTATCAGTTTCAGAGAATAAGCACCCACACCTGTTAGTAGAATTTTATACAAGTTACAGTAGCCACACATAAATCTGATCTATCACGAGTCAGCAGCCTGTGTAACAAAAATGTAATCTACACAAAATTAACATTTACTGCACCACGTTTGACCAGTTCATACTGTCTTGCAAACCTTGACACTATTTTAAAAATCTTTACGCACAAGAGTTTTTCATTAAAATTCATGTTGGAATGCTATTTGCATGGGTTGTCAATTTTAAAACCCACACTAATCCTGCATGATGGACGGTGAGAGTAATACCTGCAGCACATAGCCTTCTCTGGCACTTTGTTCCCTCCCTAGTGCGTCTTCCAACTGCTCTTTCAAATCGTTGTTTTGTTTCTGTAGTCGGTCCAGCTCCTGCTGCTTCTGACCCAACTGAAGAAAGATAGAAAGAGGGGAAATAATGAATGAATAGCACATAATGCTCTGGTAACATACATTCACTGAACAAAAATTTAAACTCAAGAGTCTTGTTTTTGGCTCCCATTTTTCACAGATTTAAGTTTGAGATCTAACACTTATGTATTTTCCTCGTATTTTGGTCGCAAATTTATCCCCCCCCACATGTTAAAATTCATGTATGCGAGCAATTCTCCTTTTCCAAGATAATCCATCCACCTGACAGATGTGGCATATCAAGATAATGATTCAGCAGCATCATTATTACACAGATGTGGCCTGGCAAGAGTCACAATAAATGCCCCCACACACCATGCCACAGATGTTGCAAGTTTTGACGGGGCCTGCTTCATCTGCGTGCTTGTCATCGTCACCAGGGTCTTGACCTGACTTCAGTTTGTTGTTGTAGCTGACTTCAGTGGGCCATTGCTCACCTTCAATGGCGTCAGGTATTGTGGAAAAGTGTTCTATTCACAGATGAATAGCGTTGTGAACAGAGTGTCCCATAGTGGCAACAGAGTTATGGTATGGGCTGGCATATTGCGGCATGAAAATGCACGTCTCCATGTTGCAAGAATCTATGCACAATTCCTGGAAGCTGACAACATCCACATTCATGCATGGCCTGCATACTCACCAGATGTTTCACCCACTGAGCTTGTTTGGGATGTTCTGGATCAGCATGTACGACAGCGTGTTCCAATTCCTGCCAATATCAAGTAACTCCACACAGCCACGGAAGAGGAGTGGGCAAATATTCCACAAACCTGATCAACTCTATAGGAACGAGATGCGTTGCACTATATGAGGCAAATGGTATTCACACCAGATACTGACTGATTCTTTGGGGTATCTGTGATATAGATACATGATAATATCAGTATGTCATCAGTATCAGTAGATACCTGCTTAAAATTAAAATATTGGCATCGGCCCAAAATGAACATTTCTGCCAATATGACAGGCCGATAAAATGACACTTTAAGTATGCGTCTTTAATTAGTCGAACTAGGGCAAATTTGCCCTGGTTTTGGTTTCGATAATAATTTGTTACATAAGAATACGGCATGTTTTACATGTAACATAAGTTCAATAAGCCTTCTTGTTTTGCCCAGTGAATGAGTACATTTTGAAAAGCATAGCATTTTATGCTTGCACACACTAAGAGTAGGCAAAATATGTTAATTTCACTACAGGAGAGACTTGATGTTCTCTGCAATTAGGTGAAAAATAAACATGCGTACATATATTGGCAATTGGCCTAAGTGAGTTTGATAATATTGGCATATCAGATATCTTGATATGCTAAACCTGTCAGGTGGCTGGATTGTAATGGAAAAGGAGAAATGCTCACTAATACGGATTTTAACAAATTTGCGGCCAAAACTTGACAGAAATAAATGTGTTTTGTGCACAGAAAGTCTGAAATCTTGAACTTTAACCTGTAAAGAATGGGAGCAAAAAAAAGTATGTTTACATTTTTCATTCATCTATGATCACACTGACCAAACGCACCTCTTTGTCTAGCAGTGCAGCAAGCTCATGTGCAGGTAACCTGTCAGAGTTTCCAGCACCTGTGCTAATGGGCACCTGCTTCTCTTCCCTTAACGGTGTTGTCTCCACCTGATGCCACCGCTGCTCAATCTCTTCTTGGACATCTGAGTTTCTGTTGTCTTTCTTATCTTCACTAGTAGGATGTACAGCTGCAGGGTGGTCTACATCCATCTTTCCTTGCTCTTGGCAATCAGGTTTTGATGGCTCTACCGGTGGTGTAGTATTTAACATGGAGGTCATGGTGACAGTAACAGTATTTGGCAAATGGGTTGCACTGGTTGTGCCATGAGGGACACCCCTCCTAACATTCTCCTTTTCTGCTTCTGCTCTGGTAGAAGGTGGGTGAGCACCTGACACGGACGAGGTAGAGATAGGAGAGGACGCTAATGAGGAAGGGGAAGAGGAGGCGGAGCAATATGAGGAAGATGTGGAGAATGATGAGCTGAGGTCTACTGTGTCTGCCCGTTCCTTCATGGGCTTTCCTGTCTGTTCCATTTTGAACTCAGACCAGTCATAAGTCTTGGAGCGACCCTCTCGTCTGCGCTCACGAACACGGCTCTTGCGGGGCTCGGAGGGAGGGGCAGAGGTGTTACTGCCTGCTGTCTGTCTGTGGATATCAGACTTGGGGGCCTCAGGACTGGGGCTTTGCTCAAGGGTGGCCTGTGAACACGGCTCCAACATCACATGTGGTTTTATCTTCTCCTCAGGGAGGGATCTGAATGAACACAAATAAGGAGAAAAGATACATAAGACGGCTTTAAAAGATAACAATGATTAATTTTAACATTTACGTTAGCTCGGTCTACAATACTACATAAAGCTTTGCTGGACAAACAATCGATACATTGATGGCAGAGCAGCAGAATTTAATTGTGCATTAAAGCATGACAATCAGTGAAATGTATCAAAGCATCAGCATCAAAATGCTTCTATGGCACACTTATAAGGCTGGAAGCAGCTTTGATCTGCAGTAATCCTGGTGGCAGATGACTGCTCTTGGCTGCTGTATTAATGCTATTTTTAAACAGTGGCAGCCTAAAGCTGTAGCTGGTAACTATTTAAAAAATAATGTCATATTTGCTGCAACTGACACTATATCCAGACTGCATGAAATGAAAAGTCCATGAAAAAAATGATGTTCCTCTGCATCCTCATAGTGGTCCTGATGGCATTTCTAAGAATCTGCTGCAAGAAAACAACCAATCAGAGTCAAGGAGTTTCTAACACAGCTGTTAATCATGCCAATCACAGCTCCTAAACTGCAGTAAAACTGTCAAACTATTCAGCGCAGTAAAAATATGAATCAAAATTCTATTACTACATTGCCTATTTCTCACCTCAAATGTTTTCAGAAGCATATTTTAGCAGTAAAATGAAAAAGTCTGTGAAGTGGCTGCAATGCTGAAAATAATCAAACCAAAACGAAGCACCGCCCACTGGCCTGAGCAAACGTCCTCATTGTACAGCTAAACAGCGCACTCAAGTATGTCTCTAAAAAAACTGGAGATGAGAAATAGGCAGTGCAGTTACAGAATCTTTATTCATATCTGATAAGCTCTGTCAAGTTTGACAATTTGACTGCAGTTCACAAGCAGTGACTGACAGTTGGTTGGAGACTTCACTGCTCTGATTAGTTGTTTTTCTTCAGCCAAGATTGATTCTAGCAAATGCCCTTAGAAGCACCTCTAGAAGGAAGAACATGATTTTTTTCACAGACTGTGTGTCTCATGTACTACTGTCTGCATACAGTGACCGTTTCAGCAAATATGACAAAAAGTTATATTTTCTAACAGTTTCAAACTGTATCTTTAATGCAAAGAATGTGTTTGATTGGCACTTGTCGTGTTAAGGGGCGCATTACGTATTATGTTTAAAAAGTGACCTGACAGAGGAATCTATTTTCACCAAGATGTGTAAAGGTGTCAGGATGGGAAAGTGAGAAGGGACAGGGCTCAAGAATGAGAAAGAGGTGTCTGTGAGGCGTCTTTGGAGAAATACCAAAAATATCACACATTCTCTTCTTGGAGAGAGCTGCCTAGGTGACACACAGGCAGAGAGTGCGACTCAGTAAAAGCGGGTCAGAGCGTGCATACAGTATCATGTGTGATGAGCCATCTGAAAGGTGATACTCGACGTTGAAAATAATTCAAAAATAAATGTTTACGCAGTTTAAAAAAAAAAACTTGTTTAAACTTGTTTTGGAACAGTTACGGGGGAAAAAACCTTTATTATCCCAGCTCTCCTCGACATTCTGTGATCATTTCCAAAAGTCACTGAGTGGACAGTCACACTATAGTGATCATTAAAATCACTCTCTGCTGTTGATCCACAGAGGTTCACATAGATTATTCTAGTATGTTGATGTGATTGCAGTGTGTGTCTCTACAGCGGCACAACTGACAGGGAGACATTACTCAACAATCACATGACATAGGGTGGGACGACAGACACGCTGGGGCTGACATTGCTGAGCAATTACATCACTGTTTGAGGAGGGGGGAGATATTCAACACACAAGCACTCCAACCTGGGCTTCAGAACGGATAGTTTCAGAGAGATGTTTTTCCTGGAAGCAGGTTGAAAATACCGGTTGAAGGAGGAAGAAAAAGAAGGAAAGAGAGGGTGAGGAGGAGAGAGGGGTTAAAATAAAATAAGTGAGAAAAGCGGTTGTTATATCTGCCAGTGGTTGACGTGTTAATCCTCTCTGGGTATTACCGGGTGACATCAGGGGCGATAGTGGGTCGCACATTCTTCATGATGGCCTGAATCCAGTTGCGACGGATTCCAGAGGTCATGGCTGACAGCGTGCACGCTCCCTCTTTACACTGGAAACAGAAAGGCATTCATGGTTTTGACTGACAGGGATGAGACAACATGTCGATTAAAATGCCTTTTTGACACTTCAAAAAACAGAGCACATGTTTTGGAACAAGTCTAAAATAGATGATGTGCAGCAGTGGAATTGCCTAGACAATGCAAGGCTTTTCCTGTTTCAGAGGGCAGACTTGTTGCTCTACTTTTACTGACTATAACCTACAGTGGCCAAGATTTAATGTACAAACTGAATATCCAAAAACACTTTGCAATTTTGATAAACACAAGTGGATTTAGTGGAAATCACAAATGCAAAAGCCGACTACTATTGATGGTGGACTATTATTACACACGCGGAAGGGGAAAGTTCCTGCCCATTGTGATTGTTGGAAAATAGCAACATTATTCACTGTCTATTATGTGTTTGTTGTCCTTCTGTAACTTCCTTAAAAAACTGCATTTGTAAGAGTAGCTTTAATGCAGAATACTTCTGATTCTAAGGAGTACATTTTGACAGAAAAAAAGTCATCTTTGTTACAATCAGCGTCCTCTCGAATGCTTTCCATAGTCAGGATAGCTGCCAGCTCCTCACTCAGGATGCAGTTTTATCAGCAGTAGACTAATAGTTAAAAAGAAAAAAAACTGTGAATTAAGGAAACACATCCTTGGCCTTGATTCACCTCTTCTTTAATTTGCTGTGCTGTCGAACCACACCAAGCTCACGCTTAAAAGCTTGCTTAAAAGCAGAACAGGAAAGCATCACTGAAACAAAGCTGAAGAGGATGTATTTTTAGGCTGTCGCTACACCCACAACTACAACACCATGTCAAATAGTAACACAAGAAGTAATAGAGGATTTTTCTGTTCAATGTGCGATGCATTAAACTTGACTGTGCAATCAACTCGATATACCACTCTCTTAGGTTTGATTTGTTAGATTTAGTCCTCTATGATGCTCCCGCTGCTCCCCTTTTGCCACAAAGTAACAGCAAAATGCCAAAACCAGTTACAAAAAACCTTACACCATTTATTTTATGTGGAAAACAATGTGTTGCTGTTGTTGCCCTGGCGACCCACTACACTAGACCCTTCAGGGCTGTTGCTGTGTCACAAATTTAGGAAGCTTGAGTGCAGTTTAGGATGGGTGCTTCACACACAACTGCTTTCATACTATAACACTGGATGAGATATTTTAATCATTTATGTGCTGTTTGGGGATTTTTACAAATACAATAAATGTTAATAGTCTCTGGCATTAAAAATGAGTTGTGGCAGATGCAACACTTCATACATACAATTACACAACATTTAGCCTGTCTTCTTAATGCCCAAGATTTCAAAAGATGTCAAATTTTAGAGAACTGCTATGAGCAGTAGAAATCTCCCTTTAAACCGAGGTATCCTACAATCGATGGCAAGTACATTAAATCTTAGATACAGTGACCTCTAGTGGAAGTAAAGTGAATTTTCCAAGAGCACAGTTATTTATTTAAGTCGGTGTGTCAAGCTCACTTTACTTCATGCAGCCCAAACTGATCTCAAATAGCTACGACTATTATGACCACAATCATTACATAATTACACATAAATAACAACACCTCCCAATTTTCCTCTTTCTTGTGTAAAGAAGTACATTCTGAAAACATTCATGCCAACAGCCTGAGAGTACAAAGAAAAGTAAGTGCTACCTCGGTTTTTCTACATCTAGCAAGTCTATTGCTTGCTGTCAATACATGTTCATTTTTTACACACGTCTTGACTCCTGTGTAGTAATGCTGTCATCACCACAATCACCTTTAAAAACCATTTATAAATCAAAAGTTGTGGCTGTGACTCAGCAATAGGGTGCCTCCAATATTGTTTGAAAATAGAAGTCTAATACAGATTATTTTATTTTTAATATTTTATTTCAATATTATTTTTTTTTAATATCTTTCAATATGACCACAAAGTATATATTTTTTTCAGAGAACTGAAACCTGACACCTCTTAGCCTTCACAAGTGCATCAATATTAGGAATGCAAAGTCATCCAGTGGGCCACATTGGACCCTTTGGCTGCTGGATCTGGCCCGTGGCCTGCGTTTCTGACACCCCTGCATTAAAGTCTCTTAAGACACAATAATGGGATTTAAGTAACCTGGTATTTTATTCCACTGCTTTAACTGTAATGACAGATTAACAGCCCCTCCCAGTCTGACCACGAGCAGAGGGAGCAGACATAAATACTGGAGTTATTAATTTCTCGACACCAAACCCATGCTTATCTCAGCCAAAGAGACAACGATCCCCTCGACTTCTCTATTTCTGACTTCCTCCAGAGAAAATAGCTCGGGAAGCTGCTTCGATCAAATGTAAACAAAAGAAATGACCTTGTAGCTACCTCTCGCCTTATACAAGATTATCATGGCAAGTTGAAATCTATATGTAGCGAGAACAAAACCCACACTGGCATCGAATGGATAACGATGCATTGCAACTATATGCGTCTGGTAAGTATTTTGCCAGCAACAAGTGCTAAAAATGTTTAATGGCCAAAGGATTATATGACTAAAGTATTCTCTCATCGGGTTCAAAGCAGGATCCACAGAACTGCAAAACTGTTGTACAATAAAGGTTTCAAAACCTGAGTGTTATTGAGCTAATGTGGACAAGGACGAGGCTTTTGAATGCAAGAGGTGAGGTAAACATATTGTGCAGGATGAGGGGGACATGGGTTCAGAGAGACAAGCAGGGCTGGCAACGGTCGAAGCGGATTTAGACCACCATGATGTCAGCCCCTCACGGAGAGATGACAAGTCAAGTGACATCCGTCATGACAGACAAAGAATCATTTCAGAAAGACAAAACCTGATACCCAAAGTTGCCACACATGCTGTCTGAGGCTGTTTATAGACTGTCAGGAGACAGCAAAGCTCGTGTGTAGACAACGAATTTCATCTTCACTAGTGACAAATGACACAAGACAATCGATGACATGAAGACTCACCAGGATTTGGAAACCATAATTCCTCTGGACCGGGAACTCTTTGACATCATAACATGTGGAGAGGTCAATCTCACCATCCAGTTCTGAAGCCTAAGGACAAAAGTCAAAAAACAAACAAACAAACAAACAAACAACAACACAAAATTTAATTGCATATGTGTTCAAATTAGCTGTCAAAATCACTCATTCTCCTTCAGACATTTCTTACCTCCTCAGCTATCGAGTCCTTGTAGTACCTCAAACTCTGATCTGTCAGGACAAACCAGTGTTTCTTCCACTAAAGAGAAAAAACATTAATTGGATTTCACCAGCCTGCTATGAGAATACGATCTTATTCAGTAGACGCAGATGTCATTTAATCCTATTAATAAAAGCAAATTACCATTCCATCTTCGTACAGCTTTGTCATCCATCCTTTTTTAAAGTTCAGCAGATCTGGCTGCAATTAAGACAGATGAGAGTGATGCCATATTATGTGATGTAATGAGATTAATTTATTGAAAAGCAATAACAAGAAAATTAGGTACAACTTAATAACAGCTTTCAATTGTTGTTTCAAATGTCAAACATTCATAGAGAAAAAGCGTGAAACCAAGTAAAATCATATTTTGCTGAAACATTTTGTGATGATTTGTTTCTGTATTAGAAGTTGTCACTACGCAAGCATCAGCAATGCTGATTAAATCAGAATATATAATTGACATTTCACTAACTATTGCATTTGTGTGCATTTGTTTACATTTAGGCCACTACCTCAGCTCAAGAAGTATAAATGCAGCTATGTGGCTTCAGCTAAAGAGACTGACTGGCGGGAGCTGGACTTTCCCTGTGAAACACAAACTCTGCTGCACATTGAAACCAAACTCAAGTCTGTTTATAGACTCTAAAGTAAATCATTCGTCACAAAGCTAGCCACTGCTCACTCAACAATACCTTGTTTTTGTTGAGCTTCATCAGGTGTGGTGTCACCGTCTGGCAGAGTGTCATTCTGATGGCTAACTGCCTTCACTTCATATGTTGACAATCTGTTTCTTTCGGTTTGTCCCGGGGACATACACACACGACTGCGGCTGCTTCTGTGCTGGCTATTTATAACCATCAGTAGCGGTGGCGGCAGTGATGTGTACATGAATGTGCGCGTGTGTGTTTGAGTGGGCGGGGGTTCTAGCAGCTGCAGCTCGGCCTGAGAGACCAACCACACGCTGACCGGATAGCCCCCGCAGCGCTGCACAGACCTCAGATCAGTAGCACTGTGTCAGACTGGTAGGAGTCAGACGTCAGGAAGATACGAGTGCAACCTTTGGGAACTTCAGGGCTACTCTAATCTCACTTGTGAAGACTGAAGAAAAGGAGCGCTAATTCAACACTTTGAACCCTGGGTGGATATCAGTTTTCTTGTGATGCGTTCAGACACCTTTCACAAGCATTTAAAACCTTTAAAATCCTAAGAAAATTGGCAAGATCGCATTCCAAAACATAGAAAAAAGGCAATGAGCATCTTGGCAAGAAATGTCCAGCAGATTGCAAGAAATTAGCAAAAGGTGACAAGAAAAATAACAAAAAGAGACAGAGAAAACTACAGTTATATTTATTAGAATAATATCTTCAAAATGTTGTTGAGATGTATTATTTTTATATAATAATAATCATCATTATTATTAGTAGTGGTAGTAGTAGAAGTAGTAGCATTAGTATTTTAGCACTTTTCTATCCTTATTTTTGTTTTTTACATTTTTTTTTTTTTTTTTTACAAATTTTCAGTGGAAAAAAAAATAAATTTGACTAGTTTTTTGCTTTTTGGGTCACTTGTAAAGTTGCTGATTGCCTTCTTCGTATGCTCCTCAAAGGAATCGAGCCAACTTGTTCATGTTTCAGAGGGTTAATTTTGTATATGTGGCTGCATGTAGCATGGTAGTGGTATTTGGTTGCATGCGTAATTTAAGTTTAATTATGAATGCTGACTTTATGGCTGACCAGTGCATTCTGTCATTCTCCTGAGAAGTGCCCATTACAAAGAAAGTTGGTTTATGTGGTGCAGAGGGAGAAAAACCAAACAAAAAAACAAACTACCACAGCACCATAAGGGTTCAATCTTTGCTGCAGTACTTATGTAAGCACTCAATTGTACATGATTGTCTGATCCCAAATCCCGCCCCCTTTAGTTACTATTGCTAGGCTGGACAAACTTGACAAAAAGAGACATGCCAATATGCCAGTTTAGCCAGGTGCCGCAGTGTGTATTGAATAATTTCTGGGCACTGATAGCGGACAACAACGACTACAGTAAACTATAATAATCCAAATAATCCAAATAATATAATCCAAATAAATAACATCCAAAGTTACTTCAGCCTGCATGTAGCCTTGCAGAGATAATACGAACAAAGGAGGAGTAGTCTTGATCTTTCCTGGCTAACAATAATTTGTGTAATCTTTAAAAAACTGTCTGCAACCACCCTATCAGTTCATTTCCAAAGCTAGAGTTAGCTAACATTTTGCTTACATTAGCTGATTTAAGATGTGAACACACACAATGTAATGTGTCCCTTGAGGATTGTGACAGTCCCTCAACCACATCTTTCAACCATCCTAAAAATCTGGTTTTCATTCATCACAAATTATAGAAAAGGAGGAAAAGCATAGACTTGTAAATTGTTTTGTCCATAAGTCATGAACCAAAAACAAAACAACAATTCTAAAAAGTTTTGTTGTTTTTTTGGGTTTTTTTTAACTTTTGCAAAGCAATGCACCTTGGTTTTGTTTTTTTTTTTGGTTATAACTTACTGACAGAACAAATTATGTCTAAACTCTCTTTCTTTTCTTGGTCAAACATGTCCTTGGATCCAAATAGCACCTGTTTTCGATACCTACAGAAGCACTCCTCAGCCAACCTATTTTACAGATGAGACTCGCGCATAGCATATCTAGCTAAGTATGACAGGGAAATGGAAACTTGACCTGGGTTCTGCTGTTTTTTTTTTTGACAAATAGAGCAACCTATTCAGAATGACCTTCCCATAGAAACTGATCTATTGGAGCGAACTAATACCACTACAAAGGTAGATAAAAGTAGAGTAGCTCATTCTGCCAGCTAGGACATATCAGAATGTGCTACCTTTGTAAATGTGATTTAAAGTATAGATATGTCCTCTGGGATGTTTTTTTCTCTTATAAAAGCACAGTGCACATGGGCACATAGTGTTGGTAAGTCGTTTTGGGTGACAGGTCTATCACATCACCAGGTACCAAGCACTCTTAACTGTTACTGGTGCACTGAGCAAAAGGGGCGGGATTTAGGAATGGTACTTGGCATGTTTAATGGTTGGGAAGGTGATGAGGGCCTTTTGTCTGCATCTTGAATCATAAAGCCATTTAATGGGACCTTGAAATCATTTTGTACTCTGCTGGTTATGGCCCCTGTACCCTTCACAAGTACTGTCAGTACTCACAGTCATTGAGGACTCCGTGACTCTGCGGTCCAGTGACTTGGCTCTTCTTAAATTGGCAAAAGTGGAGCTGGACACATCAGGGACTGAACGGTCCTTTCCTGCATCCAGTGACATCTCCTAACAATATTTAATTAAAATTAGAAATTAGAAGTTGTCCCTGATGAAGGTAAGGAGATTTCAGCGAATTCTTACACATTTTTTGGTTTAGTTGTTCAGGATTAATAAATAGAATAGCATACATGTTTGTTCGCCAGATAGCGTCTCTCGCTGCGGCCTTGTCTCATGGTGTTATCAGAGGGCTCATTGGAGCTGCTTGTGTCCATGCGCTCTACGGGCTGACCCTCCTCAAATCGGCCAATGATTTGAGAACGCCTAAGAGACACAAAAGGACCAGCTATTCAAAGAAGCACTTTATATACAGTACATATCTCAATAAACATAAAAGTCTTGTCTGACAATGAGTTGTATATCTCAATCATGATATTTTCAGCATATCATCCTAAAATGGTGGCAGAAACAGCATAAAAACAAGACCAATGCATGATATGAAAGCAAATTTGAGCCAAAATCAATGTCCGCAATGGATACAAGTAGTTTCAGTTTGTCTTTGGACATTTTTCTAGACTCAAAGTCCCTTTCATAGACAACAATGTGCAAGGTAGAGATCATATCCCCAAAGAGAACAATCCAGAGACATGTCAAAGAACAAGATTAGGTGTTATATGATGAGATTAAACCTTAAAAGAAAAGGAAAATGACTAGGATGGTGGATTAAAACGATGCAGAAGTAGCAGCAATGGCAACACAGTCTGTGTTACCTTAAGGCTCTGCACTTGTTAATGTGTGTGTGTGTGTGTGTGTGTGTGTGTGTGCGTGTATGTGTAGTGTGCATGTGTATGTATGAGAAAGAAGAGATCAAAGTGTATGTAAACCCACCACAAGTACCAACCACCAGTATGTTTGAGTATGGATTGTATGTACAGTAAATCAAGTAATTATGAAACAGTGTGTGTGCTCCAAGGCAGTGCAGAGATGAAATGACAGAAAGCAGGAATCAGCGGTGACCAGCGGGGAACAGCATTGGGACAGGGGTGGAAGGGTTGGTTGAGCATTAGCGCTGAGAAGCTCTGTTCAGTAGCCCCTGGAAAAGATTGAAACGACAAAACAAACTAGCAAAAGTAGCAAAGGGCAAAAGGTAGAGATCAGTAGAAAAGAAAACGTGCATTTCAATCTCCAAATCATTAATGGCAAACCAGCTCAGGGAGACCAGCAGTATTAAAAGATGTTTAAGATATAAGAGTGCCTCAAGGACATCAGCCACAGGGTGGTGCTAAAAAACTAACATGCTGAGTGCTTTAAGCAATGCATGAGCTTCACATAATAGATTACTTGGCATGGTTTCTATATGTTTTAAGGCTATGCCAAGGGCTAACAACCAGTGGCTCATTAATGATTATCATCATTTTTGGCTGCCGTTATAATCACAAGTAAATCTGCGTGCGTGTTTCTGCAACTTAAAATGTGTCTGTAGAATCTTGTGCCGAGCATGACACTTATCCATAACCTCTTACCTTCGCTCCTCCCCAAAGAGCCGAGCCACCTCCTCTCTGCCAGGGCTCCGTGTTCGGGTCCTCAGGTCTTGCCGCTTTTTCTCTGAGCGGAAGGCTTCACGGTAACTCAGTCTGCGAGCCCGTGGCACATCAGACAGCGCTGCGTACTCCCTGCCGGGCCGGCCAACTCTGCCTCCTCCACCACTGACACTACCGGTGCTCCCTCCACCACCGCTGCGCCCCTCCCAGATGGGTGTACTCCCGCTGGGTTCGGAGTCCAGCGAGCTCTGGGAGGAGCTGATGGTGGAGTAGCTGGGGGAAACAAGGGCGCCTGGAGAAGGGAAAGGATCTTGGGAGGGTTGGTAAGGGGAAATTTGGGAGTCAGGCTCAGAGTTGTACCTGGGACTGAGAGCTCCTAAAGAGGAGGAAGATGCTGAAGAGGACAGGGGCAGATGCTGGGGTGGCTGGGAGTGCGGTGCAGACTGTGGAGAAGGCTCTGACTTGGTCTTCTCCAGGGAGAAGTAACCACTCTCCACTCGTACCTTGCGTCCAGTGCTCATGGTGCCGCCGTCTGAAAAAAGGACACAATGCCACTTACATGACATCCACAACAGTCTGTATATAGGGCTAAATACAGCAACGTACATTAGATATCGGTTAAGACGCTATTTCCCCAAACAGTTAAGGCTGTTGGGTATGTGCCTGAAGAAGCTTATGGTTAAAGTATTTCACTGCTATAAATCCTTACATAAAACTACTCTGTCTCTGCAGTAGAAAGATGCAAAAAGTTTTGAAATTGGCGTTTCATGACTAAAGAAAAGGGTGCCTTTATTGGGGATCTGCATGTTGTTATCTTAGTCCTCACCGTCTTGAGTAGTGATAGTGGATTCTGGTTGGCTCTGGCCCAGCTGGCTGAGACAGGAAGCACTGCGGCTACAGGGGATGGTGGCCCTGCTCCAGCGGCTCTCCTCCTGCCACAAAGTGGCACGGCTCATTGGGACGCGCTCAGCGCTGGCAATGCTGCTGGGCAGGCAAGGGATGCTTCCTCCGCTGCTGCTGGTCACTGTCACCTTGGCCGGGCCGGGCTCCTGCATGAGGGTTTGGGTTGGAAGGAGTGGTTGGGAAGAGGAAATGACATAATGGGAGGTAAGGTCACAGAGAGACTACAAAAAGGAGTACGAGAAGGAAAGAGATTGAAGATTAATTAAGTACTGGAATTTAAATGTAAAAAGTCAAATAAAGGAAATATAATTTATACTTTCAGGAATCAATGTTTATAAATTTTATGATAAATTTTCTAAAATATTCAGAATTATTGAGCTCTTCATATCTTCCACCGGAGGGACAAACCAAACACTGGCTCTAAAGGGGGCTTTACATGTTACCTGAAGGCCACCGTAGGCTCTACAAGCTGGAAGAGGGGTGAGGGGAATTCAGTTTATTGTTAGCTGCAACTTCACAGCTAGATGCCACTAAATCCTTCACACTGGCCCTTTAAACCCTTTTTTGTTGATGTACACATGCTCCATTGTCACATGGAAAACAGAACAAGATTGACAGCTTGACAATGAACAAAGATTTACTTCATGGCAAACACACCTGTATTATTGAGACATTAAGAGGAAAAAAAACAATAGAAACATACAAACTGCAGAAATGGAATATAATAGGGTAGATTTTGCATAAGAAAACAATCATCTGATTAATACAAAGAGCAAACTAAATTAAACACTCATTACTGTTGTGCTTAAAGTTTGATGTCACCAGAACATATTGGAAACACTTTCGGTAATCGGAAGACACGAGTAGGGAAGCACCGATCTGATACAGATATCAGGATGTGGATGATACTGACTGAAGAGCTGATCGGGTTTTAGTGATAATGGGGCAGATCAGGTCAGTTCTTTGTTTTTGTATGATTACATGTGCATGTTCTACAAAATGCATCAGTAGACTGCATATTTTATGGAGCTAATTACAACAAACATGTCGGCTGGAGGTATTTTATGTATTCATTTGTTACATTTTGTTTTACAAAGTTAGGAAAGCAATTTTACTTCCGCACAGTGAGGTGTACAGCTTATTAATATAACACTGGTATTAGATTGGTGCTCTGGATGAGGCAATATCCAAAGCCCAC
The DNA here is from genome assembly GCF_008729295.1 of Plectropomus leopardus. Classification (NCBI taxonomy): domain Eukaryota; kingdom Metazoa; phylum Chordata; class Actinopteri; order Perciformes; family Serranidae; genus Plectropomus; species Plectropomus leopardus. Next base: position 16,811,949 of record NC_056481.1, on the reverse strand, counting down.
AAATCTGTATCGGGACTGAAAAAGTCAAATCGGTGCATCCCTACTTGCAAGATCATTTGAATTCATAAGAGGAGAAAGCAAGATTTCAAAAGCAAAGCAACCCTGAGACAACTTTTCAGCCAGCCTACTTGAATCACCCACAACATGCCGTAGCACCAAGAATCACTCTTTCAGTATGGGAAAAAGAAGCAAAAAGCATGTCTTTTTTATTTACACCTTCACCTGGATTGATCGGAATTATAATAAAAATCATTACTAGGGCTGGGATTTCAAAGCAACTAAGGGTGAAGCAGAAAAGTGTGGCCAAGCTGAACTCACTGGGTGTCCATTCATGTCTTCAGTGGAAAAACACTGGCTTGCAGTTTCTCCACCCTGCCAATCACAAAAAGCCTTTGATGTTAATGCTTGCTATGCAGTGCTGATTTATAATCAGTACAGGTAGACCCAAAAATCTGTCTCTCTGGTTTTTATAGTTTCTGTATTATTTGAACTATGGTGTTAAGTTTTGTTTCTATTAGGGCCAAATTCATGCAAATTTATGACATAAAGCACTATTATAAGCATTCTGAGCCAACACAAGAATCTGAAAGAAAAACTTCTTTCAAGTTACAACATAAGACATGAGTAAGTTTCCTGTCATATACTTATTATACTCAAGGTCAGGTGCTTGAATTTAGGAGCACCACCCAGAAGGCAAACATTTTACAGTGCTCAAGTATTTACAACAGTTTCCTGCATATATCTCCAGTAACTGTAATCAAAGTGGAAGGAGGTTAGTTTTGAGGTGAGAAGGTGAGACTTAACACAACTGTGGATATTTATCTGTGACAATCTAGATCACATGTTTATCCAAAAACAACTGAAAAGCCCATGAGACAATGATAGAAACAGACATTAGTGAAAGCATAATCACCCTCACACATTGCAAGCCCTAATATTATAGCTTGGCCTTGACTGTTACTTCAAGCAATGCACATTTCAAATGCAAGAAAAACGATTATGTCCGGTTGTAAAAGAATCAACCGGGTTCAGGTTAACTAGTGCTGATGTTTAAAGCAAATATAGGGACCTATTGAGATGAAATAAAGTTGTAGTACACAGCAGGTACACTAATCTACACAAAGTATTGTTGACGCAACAATGAAAGGCAGACATAAATGACGGAGGTCACATGGGAAAACACTCAAGGTCATTGCTGTGTCACCACTGTCCCTCTGCAAATGAGCCTGTTAGTGTCAGTCTGGCAAGGTCACAGTCTGATTCAGGGCGCCGTCATTAGAGGAACCAGACAATGAACTTCAGAGAGAATTTTGTGTGCACTCGCCACAAATCTGGCCTCGCCTCAAGAAGGAGGTAGGGAAGGGGGGAAGCTGTATCCCATGGTGGGTGGTCTGTCCAGTATTGTATAATATAATATAATTCATCTTGTCATGACAACCATTATAATGGCGATAAAGCTTTACCTTGTCCTGTTATTTTATCTGACTGCACTGACATGAAAAGAGAAATTTTATTCCCTTTGGGCATCCTGTTTCTAATGGATGTCGCACACATGGGTTTAATGACGCTCCTCACCTTGCTCTTAAGACTTGAAGGCCACTGTGTACTGTTCTCTTGTGGATAAACTTCATCATTATCAAACCAGTGCTTATTTAGGGAAAATTGTGCATTAAGATCTTTCATTGCAATGTCCTGAATTCATATTCATGGGCTTAGAGGGATACATAACATATGATAGCAACCGCAATATGATAAGTTACATAAAAACAAATAACTGGCAGCAATGTCTGTCAAGAGTTACGAATTGTAATAAAAATAATTCTAAAAAAGTTAAATAGCAAACAAATCTGCCATTAGTGAAGAATACATAACAGAACAAAAAAAATGGATGTATATATAGTAAATCAAGTTTTTACCTATTTATACATTTCTTCTAGACACATTGCTCTCCAGAGGGAAATTATCTATCTGTGTTCCTCTGCAGGGCTGTCAATGTGGAAAGTCAGCTAATGAAAAGCCCTGCAGGGGATTCAAGCCCTAAGTCCATCTTTGCAGACACAGACTTTCACATGCATTCTCAATAAGTCTGCAAGGGCTAAGAGCTGTCACAGAGTGAAATCAGAAAAAGTTAGTGGGATACCTCATGAACACCTTGAGTAATTTTGAGGATTTTTTATTTACAGTTCATAGCATTATAATGCTTTTCAATGGATGTATTATTCACGCATTGTGCAAAATAAGAAAAATACTTAAACTTAGGGTTGTTATTTTATACATGTTCACTTTGTCATAATTTTAATTTAAAAAAATCAGTTTGTGATATCAACTGGAATCAGCTTGTTAACCAAATCCAATATTTCATCATCTGCCATACCAGTGACAAGCCGATTTTATCTTCCGTAGAGGTAATCTGGTTTATTTTTGCTAATTGTAGTTAGTAACCTAATAATCATGGCAGATCTGATAAGGTAGTCTGAAATCAGAGAAAAAAAATCAGCTAAGAGGGTATGATGATTGTTGGTTTGTTTTGACCATTTATAACAGAAATGCCTCTGCTTCACCTGTTAAGGTTTCACCAGGTACTTTCCCATTCCTCATGAGCATTTTCAGCAGTTGTGCTCTCCTACACTCACACTCTTTCACACGGCACAAATGTAGGGTTTATTAACATCTGTGATGTTGCAGTTTTTAGTGTTTAGCACAGGGATTTAACTGGTCAAGGACACTTAAACAGAGTTCAACTTGAAGCCCTGAATCTGACTTCTCTGTCTATGACTGTCAACACACGCACAAGGTTAATGACTGAACGGCCAGGACTCGGGGAAAAAGCTTGGCAGGTGAGACAGCAGCTGGTGGACGTGACAATGAAACAGAGTGCACCAGCAAATTCACGAGCGAGAGGATCACGGTCACATTGCTTTACGTTACGGCTGAATGTTATTTTAGCGGGCAGCTGTCATCATTATCCTTGATGGTTTGCTCAGGAATATTTTGATAGCTCACTTATGTTTGCTGCCTCCTGAGCAGGTGATACTGTGTATATATCAAAAGTAGGTCATATTGTCTGCATCTATAAAAAAAAAAAAGATCTACATTACTGGAAACATAATGACAGTATTATTTGCAGAAAAATAGCTGACAATGTGTTAACTTTTAGATCGTTTGTTTTTCAATGATGATTATAATTAATCTAGATGTACAGATGAATTTAGAAGTATGTGGCACGCTGTCTACTCGTTTATATCATGTGACTCAAGAATGCAAATATGGAGAGCATAAACTGTTCATCATGTCGCTGGCAGGAAAACAATACATCTCTCTCTCACTGGGGGAAAACAGCTGGTGTAGTTTGAGCAGAATGAAAAGCCTCCATACCGCATACTTCAACCGCACATGTTGCCTTCAAATATATGCATGTTTTTTCTTTGATGTAGCAATGGCACGATCGCCACACGCAGATCATTTGTAATGCCCATTTTATCCCAAACAGTGCTGGCATAAAGTCATATCCAACTTCAAAGTGTAAGCATTAAGATGTGTGGAGCCAAAAATGGCTCATTATCTGTCATTTGGAAATACTTCAGATGATTTCAAATGAGCACAGAGACTAAACAACATTTGCATCAGAATTGTTGCATGCACATATTTTATCACCTTTATCTAATAATCTCAAAAATACTGTTCATTTTTACTCTCACTTAAGTGTGTAACATCACCCTCTCCTTGTTTTCTGCTATACATTTATGCAGAAGAGTTCCTGCATCCAAAAGCCCTTCCACACACGGCAGAAAAAAAAAGAAATCATCAAGCAAAGATATCACACTACCATCTGAATTTGGTTGCTTCCTACTCATTCCCTGTTCAGTGAGCAAGGTTAGAGCACTTTGCTGTGGAATGTGCACATAGGTGTATTACCTGGTGAGTGGGCGGATCAACCTTGCGTTTCTTCTTCTGGTTCTGCTTGTTGGTCCTCGGGTATACAGTCAGAGCCTCCTGCCACCTACGAAATGTGACACAGTCAAATTGTTGTTCCTGCGACACTAAATAGACACTATACAAACTGCACACCCACAGAGGATCAGTATGTGACTAGGAAAAAGTTACCTGCAACAAAATATAATCCATTATACTTGCAAGGACAATGAAGTAATACTACTACTAAAGGAAAACACAACTATGCCACGGTGAGACATTTTTGCCACTGGTAAATAAACTTGTGATTACACCGGAGGTTTACAAGAAAATATCTTCATCGATGATGCCACTGTAAGTTACTGCCAATGCAAACTATACACGTCCTGCTGCTGCAGCGTCACATTAAAAGCATTTAACTAGTGAAACACAAGTTGACTTTTATTTTGAGGTACTATAGTGACAGGAAATTCAATGTGTTTGTCAGTGACATTAGCTCTACAGCTATTGTTAATCAAAAACATTAAAACAAGACAACAGCCATTTTAGGCATTTGTGGATGACGGATCAGTTTGAAATACTGCAGTGAGTGTTGAAGCAAGAGGGGGCTGCTGCAGCGAGCTGTTAAGATGAAAAGCCACAGCAGGCGACAGGCTGCACACCTCCATCTTCTTGGCGATGCAAACCTCCTTTTCCCGCATTAACTTTATAAGTTTCCTTATTACAACTGGGTTTAAATCCGAAATATTGCCAAATAAGTGCTTTAATTTCTTACTACGACACCATCAACGTTTTGTCACTCAACTCCCCGTAAGTGAAATCTGACTCCTGCTACTCTGTGTTGTGACTCTGCTGCACGGAGCATAAACTTTCAGTTTATAATTGTTACAGCTGACAAATAAAACAACAATGGGGGCTGCAGTTAGGTAATGTAACCGTTGTATGCCCAAACAGCATGTTACAACAGAAACACCGGCTAACACAGCAAGCCTGCTTCAATAATGATTATAAATCAAACACTTTCTACTTTTTAAACAGTGTGCTAATGCAGCAAAAGAACCTTTTGTCACAGTTAAAGGATGAAATCAGAGGAAGTGTCGAAGTTTCCCAGTTTTCACAACCAATTATAATTATTATAATTATTATTATTATTATTATTTATAGTGCATCCCTACAACAATTCTTACTGTTATGAGACTGTGACCTTATGTAACTGCACTTGTGGGTTAATTGCAACATCCCCAGTCTTAGTCAAATCCTCAAACACAATGTATCTTAACACCTGGTGTTGTTATATTTAATTTTCCTTGTTAATTCATGTTTTTACTCTGTTTTTTCTCTTTATTAAAAAGGCACTTCATGAGGACACTATAATCTAATAAGCCAAGGTGGATTTAGTTAAGCATTGTGCTTGAAAAGCATTAATACATCTTTTACTACACAGCACAAATAATACTCCCACACTCATAGCTTTTCAATGCCACTTTGCCGTCATACTCCACTATAGCACCCTCATTTAACGTCCAGGCAAGCTAGAAATGTAGATTTATTCTCACTTGAAATCATTTGGATGAAGTCTAACCCTGAAGTTGCTTGCTGAAGTTTTACTAAAATGTTCATTCTTGGTCTTAACTAAAACGAAAGTGTCCAGGGTTTCCGTCATTTTGACTTAAAATAAGATTAAATAAACAAATATAACTAAAACTGACCTGGACTTCTGATTTTAGGACTAACGAATATAAAGATGTCAAGATTAACACTAATCCTCAAATAGTAAAATATTAGACTTTGTGCAATATAGAAAAAACAGGCGATTTTATGATTAGAATAAAGTCAGAGACTATGGCTGACAACACTCATGTATTATGAAATGTTTTCATACTCCACCCACTTTGTAAAGATTGGAAAACCTTTGGTGTGGACAGTCACATTATTAACTGCCACTGCAGATACAAACACAGTTACAAATGACTGCGTGCCCACACAGCACTGCCTCTATACTCAGGCAAATGTCTTTTGTAAGGAGCTTTGCAAAACTAGGAAAGACATACAATATCATACTTTTTAAAAAAAAAAAATAGGTTGTGGCACCGTTGTTAGTTAATGGCAACCTTTGCGAGGGCTGATATGATGGTGTGACAGCCGAGAACCAACACATGGGAGCCAGATGATGGGAGAGTGGGAGGTGTACAGTGATAGAGTAGGTAGCATAACAGAGAGTAGGTGTTGTGAGTCACAGTTTCCTAAGAATAGCCATAATATGAATGTTACAGCCAGGGAGTGAGGGTGCACTGCAGCAGCATACTTTGAATGTGCAGCAGTGAAGGAGAGGGACAAGAGACAACCAAATTATGAGACTTAAAGCTTGTGTGCTGTGATCTGCATCTGTGTGAACGCAGGAAGAGGGAACAGTTCAAGAATGTGCACTGTCACTGCAGTGTGGATTACAAGTCTCTGAGAAGCACAGCCCAAAGGAGACAGCAGGGGGCAGAGCAGTTTTGGCAGCAATGGCAGCTGCGCACAACTATTCTGCCTTGTCCAAGTTGCTGTCATCCCTATCCACTCAAACCAAAATAGAGAGCAACACAAACCATACTGCCCACCTGAGGCTGTTTTACTTTATCATATAAATGAATACATAACGGCAGATTGTCTATTTATAATTCTTAAATTCACAGATTCCTGGTAATCATTTCTTACCCGTTGATAATTTCTTTACACTCAGCCCGTATGAAGTGCTCTTTCTCGGGGGTCAGGATGCACAGCGAGTTCTTCTGACCCGTCCTGGACTCTCCATCGATGACGTCGGAGCACTGGTTCATATTGATCGTACCCTGGGGTAGAGTGCTGGGCTGGAGGACACAGCAGAGACACATAGATAAAAGTGTTAAGTGGGGAAGTGAACAGACGTGCCCACATATCCCTGCACATGGTCTGTCTTCTCACACAATCCACCCCAGCATCAATTTTCCTGCCAAGCTTGGCAAACCACACACTGATATAATCACAGTCTGTGCACAGGCGAATGTTCTTGCTAGGGCTCGCTGTGATATTTCTGTTTCTTGCGATATGTATTGCAGCATTTAAAATGACAGTAATTACATAACTGCATTATACATGCAGATTTTTACTTCACTAACTCTGTAAACGAAAGCATCACTCCATTAACAATTAGGGTGATTTTAGATGGGGAAATTAGGCAGTTGTTGACAACTCTGAAGGACTCAGCATGACATTATTGAATTTGTTTAATAGTCACCACTCAATCCAGGCTTAAGTCCATAATCAACACAGTAATAATGATTCACTTTTAGTAGCTGCAAATGTCCATTTGTATATCAATTACTCACGCTGTGTTATGTTGATTTTGTAAAGACAACTTTGTTTTTTCAAGCATGCCTCGACAGTGAACGAAGAATCCAAAAACAGAAAAATTCTTGATAAATTAAAGTGAAAGGGGTCCACGTTTAACAGCAAATCTATATCAATACATCCAGTTGCAACCTCTCAAACAACCTTGCAGTAAAATACAAGCTCAATATATATGCTCACATATGCTCAATACTTCCCCAAAACAGTCCTTTCCAAGGAGTAACTTAACTAAAAGGGAAACTTAACAGTGCTCTCTTCAAAGTTAGAGTCCACTGACAAAAACAGTAACTTTACCAGAACTAAAATGTCTTTTTGGGCTGCAAGGTATCATGTGATGCTGTAATTACACTGTTTGGCCACTATACAAAAATTGGCTTCAAAGCCTGGCGCACTTCCTGGGGGCCTGGTAAGTTCAGATTCACCAAAGTCACACAATAACATAAATTAACTACATATTGAGCCAACGGTGCACCAGCATTTTTGTTTAGGAAGTACTAGGCACATCACTGGATACAATAACACTTGTACTAACTAAGTTATTGTGATAAATAGATGTACTGATATAGTTTTGCTATAATTAAACGTGGACCCCTTTTACTTCAATTCCGCAAGAGCTCTCTTTTTTGGATTACTCGTTCACCAGATGCATGCAAGAAAACAATGCTTACTTCACAAATTCAGCACTACACAGGGTGAGTAATTGATATACAGTACAAATGCTCATTGGTGGGGTGGAGTATATCTTTAAGGGTATGGGCAAATTTTTGAACTTCAAGATTATTTACACTGCGTATGTACCAATGTGAATATAACCTATGCTCATCACAATGTTGGTTGTTCTGCCCAAATCTACACAGCCATGTTGCATACTCCATCACTAGAAAGAGCCTGAAGGACCTGTGAAAGGATTGTCTGTTCCATTTATAAACAAGTGCAAGTTCATGGGTTCACTGAGCGGTTTTGAGTTTAATCTGTCTGATGCCTAGCTGTGAGGTGTGAACCAAACTATGCATGCTGACATGGATGCCATCTGTCAGCCATAAATAAAGTGGCCACAGGACTTCCACAATAATACTACTTTGTGTACAATGACTTAAGGTTTCGTATGAAGGTTTATGTGAGCACACAGTGGCTTTGTATGTGGGCACGGCTCATTTGCAATGAATGGAGACATGCTAGCTCAACTTGGAACGGATAAGATAATCTATTTATAGTCCATTGCACTGCGTCGCTCCATGTGGGCCTGTTGTTGTGTTGATGTGGGCCTTGTCATACAGTCTTTGTAAAATGATGCTTTTTGAAGTGGAAAATGTTTCTGCAGATGCATTCTTAGAAAGACAGTACTTCAGAAGGTAAATATTACTTTGCACACAGATATTTCTAGTTCAGAAAACTGATTTTGGCTTATTCTGACCTCCAAATGACTTATGCTAGAAATGGGAGAAGTCTTGATAATCTTATGTTGACTGAGGGACTTATATTTGCTCAATGAAGTAAACGAGTACTGCATAACTACACACACTGGGCATGGGTGGCTGTTTGAACAGCTTTTGGGCCCTACCTTCACTGCACTAAACATACAGGCAGAATTATAGACACCAAAATACTACAGTGGTTCTATGCTATAAGTACCAGGTAGCCACAGATGATAAATTACAGCCCTCAGCAAATCAGAATATATTAGGAGATAGAGCTGCAAACAAAATTAAAAGGTTTCTCGTTCATGTTTGCTGTTGACTGAATAAATCTAAGTCAAGGACCCAATTTGTGCAGCATAACCATAGCCTGTCAGCAACAGAGCAGATGAAGCCTCTAATGTGGACAGAGCAGTCAATAGTTAACAGCTTGTGGTGATCCAACCCTGAGGGGAGATGAGAGGCCCTGTTGACTTTGTTACTGTTAAATGTCACTTTCATTCTCAACTCTTTGACCACTCTCTATTGTAGCAGATAGCACAGTCAAAATTTGGCACAGAAAATTGGAACAAGGATAGTAGGTTGGTTCAACTAGGCTTAGAGTAAAAGAACAATCTGAGGCAGCATGGGATGACAGTGTCTCATGGTAAAACTTAAGTGCCACAAGGGCAGTTGGCCATTATGTTTCGGTTTAACTTCTTATGCCCGTGGCCTTAAAATGGTCAACCATCGAAGGGCTCTTGACACTAAGGTGAGAGGCCAGGGCAACAGCCGGGCTTGACAGACAGACGGACAAATAGACATTGGGACAGCTGGGCGAGGGCCTAGGCCTGCTTCAGACTGGACAGAGAGACTGGCGTCAGCTTGACCTGAGAGCCCTGTCACTCTCAGACATGGAAAGAGGAAGGAGATTTGGGGACAGAGGGTGAGAAATGAGAGATTAAGTCTTAAACTCAAGGAGAACAGCAGTGCAGCAGAGGGGAAAAAAACGAGGTTTTGTGGACTCTGACTTTGGACTGCTGGGCCATCTGTCTGAGTAAACAAATCTGTAGTGCACCACACATGTGGGCTTGTCCTTGAGCTGGAGTCAGAGGAGGATAAACAGCAAAATATTTCAAATTCTGGGAACAGTTGTACAAGCAGCTTAAGCTCCCAGTTTTATAATCACAGCATCGGATTCTCCTAGACACAGAAAATAAATCAGAGACTGACAACAGCTCTGATTAAAACCCTATTTTCATAAAGCCGCTCACCTCAAAGTGAGATTTGAGTGCTTACATAAAGTAGGTGATTGTGTAGGAGTACAGTGTATGTATAAAAGCGGCACGGGACTCCTCTCACACGTGTGCACCGTCCCTGCCCCAGCGCTGTGTCAGCTGAGCACCATTCCACACCCCCGCTTTGGGCCAGCCACCACAGCTCTAGCCCCCAGACCCAGGCCCCCCGAACCCACACCTCTCTGTCACCTAGCCTAGACCCGGTCCCCTTTTCCCGGGTCACCGCTCTCCACAATGGGCCCTTTGTGAAGCAGCAGCAGTTCACACAATGTGGGATTGTCAGCCGCCACAGTCCACAGAGCCACTCCTCCCCTTAACCCTCAACAAGGAAATGACCGAGAGACAAGAGGCCCAAACAAGTGTCCTTTTGTGATCAGAGCATGGAAATTATAAAGCCAGCATAAACTTATTCTAGTCTCTGAAGTTGTTCAGACAATAATATGAATGCTGTCTGGATGGGAGTCATTGAGCAGAGTCTCATGGGGAGACAGGGACAAATCAGAAAAAGATTTGGTTTCTCTAGGCCAGTCTGTGATGACTAGAGGGACAGGAGGACATTTAACATCAGGAGCACCAATATTTATCGTGATATATGAGTGAAAAGATTGACAGAGCAGCTAGATGTGCAATTTTAGCTATCATATGGTACTAGTTTTTCCCAGATTATTGTGCTTCCTGTCAATAGTTGTATGTATGAGTATTTAACTAATTGATAATACAGCAATGTATTTATTTAACATTTTCATCATGTGTTTAAATCACAAGTTTCCTCACCATACACTATTTTATTGATTCTTTTGACAACGATACAATATTTTGTGATATCACAAAGTCTACAACTATGTGATTGAAATTCAGTTCAATGAGACTGATATATGAGATGATATCTGTATATTTTTATTACCTTTTTCTTGGTTGTTTACCATTAAATGATTGATGCTAGGCTGCTAGCACTGTTTGAATGTTTAGGATGGTGGTGTGTTTGGAAAGAAATAGTGAAAGATGTGCCATGGGAATTTAAAAATAAAGGTGTGTCTTAAAGATGGTGGTAAAAGTCAATGTTTTTACTAGCATCATAATAATGGATGGTTTAACATTGAATTGATATATCAATCCAGACCAATGTATCATAGCACTCCTAATTCTTATTATTTTGTTTTAGCTAACATGTTGTAGAATTTTAAAATCTTAAAAAACATAAACAACCATCAGCTTTAAAGTTTTAGTTGGTAACTGTATAAAACCAAGCTTTTTATATTTGCTGAAACTGATACTACAGTCACACAGCACTAAATGAGACACATAATCTGTGAAAAAAAATCATATTCCTCTGCAGACTCTTTTGCCCTGTAGAGCTTTAAAAATGGCTTTACTGCATGTGAAGGAAAACTACCAATCAGAGCCAAAGAGTTGCATTTGTCATTTACATCAATCACTGCTTGTGAACTGTGATCAAACCGCCAAAATAGGCAGCACTTATCAAATATTAATCAAGATTTGGTTTCTGCATTGGCTGTTTCTTGACTAAAATGTTTTAAGAAACATATGTAAGTGTATTGTCAAGCTTTAAATTGAAAAAGTGGGCCCAGCTGATGGGTGACTGTGTACAACATGGTGGCCAAGTTACAAACGTACTCATTTTACAGCTAAACAGTACACTAAAATATTTATTTGATCAGTGCTGCCTAGTTTGACCGCAATCGTGGAGTGACTGACTGCTGAGGGACATGATTTTTTTTTTCACGACAGCCACACCATCTTCCTTCAGAATATAATAACAGTTTCAGCAAATATGACACATTTCAAACTATTTCAAGTGTTCAAAGATATTTTTTTTAATTTCTCTTGCCATGCAGTACAAGTGAATGAAAGCATTATTCCCAGTTTACCCACTCAGAAACTACAACTGGTCCACTGCATAGCTCACTCCTCTCCGTGCCATACAGTATTCATATGTCCTGTGATCTTGGTCCAGATGGTGTGTATCATTATAACAGTGTTCATTAGGAACCTACTCTCTGTTTAGAAAATGGTAATTAGCATGCCTTTGCGCCCTTGGCTTCCTTCACTCTTGGCCATTTTGCAGCTTAGCAAAACATCCCATTCTCCCTTATGACACAGCAGGAGAAATATTTGCTTCTCTTGGCAGCTGGCTGTTGGTCTACTCTCAATTTTGGTCGAGAAGCAAATTCTCATCCTCTGCCATCAACATTTTTTGGGTTCAACAGACTCATTTCTAGTCATGGAAAGTGAAAGTGCAGTTAAACTGACTCAGTAAAGAGGAACGTGAGGGAATGAAATGGCATTTAACCATGTGGTTGAGTCACATATTGCAACATCTTATTTTGTCCTTTAGCATGCACCTCACATCTTTCACCTTTTCTTCACACATTCATCACATTTCCTCATTCATTTTCTATCAGAATGAATAGGGATGAGAATGAATATGTTTTATGGATACCGGGGCCATTATAGCCACTGCCATGACACTCACGTGTAGAGTGTCAAACACATGGCATTCCTGGAATTTAAAGGGATAGCTCTGTTTTTTTAAGTGGGGTTTTATGAGATAATTATCTCTGGACAGTGTACATACTGTAGCTGGTGGTCGGTGCTCTCCCTGTGAAAATCAGACGGGACCAGCACCCCAGAAGCTCAGCAATACATTGCTGCATATATAGGCTTATCAGCAAAATGGGCCTTTAAACCAGTGGTATCCAGCTGGTCCAGCCTCAGAGTCAAGATTTCTCCTCTGTCATCAGTTCAAGGTCCACACATTATATACGAGATATTCATTTTTAGTTCACAAAATGTAAACAACACATTATTTCAGAACACAAAGAATTAAACATACAGCCAGTCAGACAGCCCTTTCCTTTGCTATATGCTACATTTTGTTAACCATATAACTTCTATTTAACTACACAAAAACGCCCAACTGTGCTTGATGTAATACACTCACAATTGATAAGTGTCTCAAACAGCCCCACTTAAAAAAAATATATATATTTTGAGGCCCATGTTGCATAGAAGATGTTTTAGTCTGCTGTTTCCACCCTGAATTAAAATTATTATACTACAGACATTATAGCACAAGTGTTGTCATATTTCGTTTTTGAAATGAAGCCATGCTTCAGACTGCTTCTTCATTTCCACCATGACTTCATTTTGCAAGTTTCCTGCAGCGCAGATTCAGAAGTTTGACGTCATTGTGTTGCAATGTACAACTGTTAGAAAAACATGACGGCATCGATAAAAGAACTGGATAAGCTCGGAGGCATACGATACTGATGGATCAGACAATTCGGAACAGGTTCTCAATTCCCATCACTAAGTATGAATACACCTAAAATATTGCTCAATGTCATCATTAGTAATAAACACCTGTAAGGCGATCAGAAACATCTGTTCTTTGTTATTAGGTGCCAGTCTGTCTGCCAACGTTGCTGGTGACAAATTCAAAAGCTCCAATCTGACTCATTAAGTTACATTACTTGTCATTCGACATGTAACAGCAGGATCGTTGAGCACTGTTTCCAAGTTATTCACCCTGCATCCATAGCCATTTGACTTTGATCACTGAAGACACAGGAGCCAAAAGGAAAGCTGATGAACTGGCACCGCTTCATCGTCCTGACTCATGAACATGGCCTAGAATCAGCGCTCTTTAGGGTCCAACATCCTCTGCTCATTACCGATAACAGCAATTATGCAATAAATCTTTCCCTAGCAACTTAGGACAACAGAGGTAAACACACATTTTTGATACCAGTAGGCATGCCAACAACCAGCTGCAGGGAAATGTCCTCAGGTGCCAGATGGATGGAGTCACCTCCAGTCTTTCTACAGAGAAATACAAGCCACTGTCTCTCTTTCTCCATCCCACATTCGCAGTTATCATACAAACACAGATTTGCAATCAGACCAGGATCTAGAGCAGACAGACTGGTTATGGACAGGATGGCCCTATACCTTTACCCCAATTATTGAGACAAAGTTAAGTAACATACATACATAGCGTCAGCTCTAATACCAACCATCACTAATGCCTGTACTTAAATATATAGCTCTATAAAATCAGACTAAACCATATGGTGGATATCTGACATCTCTGTTACGGGGCCAAGTACAGTCCTCCAGGCATTCTCAGATACACCTCACTCCACTGGTATGCATTCAGGACGTTCAGATGAATGCTACAATATAGGCATCTGCTCTCGACCTGGCTACACAGCAGTGAAATGCAAGAGCACTGTATCGACACGATATTCTGAGAAGTAATCCAAACACCACACATTTCACACATATTTGTACCAGGTATTTCAGAGAGGAGTGTGGGTGGAAGCAGTGCTGCTCCTCTTATGGAGAATGGTGAGAGGATGTGGGTGGTTTAATGCTGTGTTAGGAGGCCAGGCAGTCGACAAATGCAGAGGAGGAGGAAGACGAGGGAGAGTTGGAGGATGAAGACCATTTTCTCTGCTGTTACAGCGGGATTCTTTTCAAATAGAGGCTCGGATCAGTCAATCAGATGCAACTGTACTGGAGCTACATGAGCGAGAGCTTTGGCTTCACAGTGGTGGCAAGCCCAGAATAATTAATGCATGTGTGGGTGTGTGGGTATCACATAAAACAACTTATCTATGGTACATTACTTTCTTATTCTACTACTACTTTATTAGTAGTGGTTAAGTAACGTATATGACAATAACAAATGAATAATTGCAAAATACAGACAGAGTGTGAGAAATCAGTTAGTCTGTGTCTGGGTGCTGATAGAGTAGATGGGCCGGCTGGAGAAACAGGTGCTACGATCGAGTTGTGTCATGTTGCGTTGGCTGCTCAGACTCAGACTAAGCAGAATTACTGTGAGTGTGTGTGGTTTCCCAGACTGGTAACTTTTTCCTTTCTCCTCTATCCAACCCTTCAAATATTCATCAGAGCAGTTACTTTCCTCTCTGCACACTTATGCCGGATAATATAGACTGTGCCAAATTAAATTACTGTGTATAAAATTTGTAAACTTCTTTGTTGTAGTTGTTGCTTTCTTAACTCCTCATCTGTGATGATTTATACCTGTCTGTTTGCTGCACTTATCAGTTCAGTTTATAACCTCCACTTGTGCCAAGTATACACTGTATAAATAATGGACGTAGCTACCATGATGTCACCCATTGGTCTGTGAACTGCTGAGGCACTGAGTTTGGCATTTTGGTTGTCACCATCTTTGTTTTTTAGAGCCAAACATAACCATATATGGACGAGAGGGTGAAGCTGTGGAGGATTGAGGGATGGATCTCATTCACAGAGTGTGGTTAGGCCTCGCAGACAGTCTGTCACTCAAGCAGCCACACCCTTAAATATGTGTAACTTTGGGTCTTAATAAAATGTAAGCAAGTGAGTGGGCCAAAAATTCACCCTTATTAACTATAGAGACCAAAACCATTTTTTGTACTCTGTTTTGGAGCCAGCCTCAAGTGGCCATTAGAGGATCTGCAGTTTTTGGCACTTCCGCATTGGCTTCAATTTTCAGCCGTGGAGGTTGCTACTTGCTGTCAACTAGGGCTGAGCAAAATATCAGTTATTTGATGAATTGAATTTTTTTGTTTTTGCATCATGTGTAAAATGTTTACGTTGTCAAAACTGACTTCTTTAAAAGTGCACAGAGATTGCTTTTAGTCAAAGAGTAACATATGATATCTGGATTGCTAGAATTGTGGAATGAAAGAAAATATCTTTGGTTATTCCAAAAATCTGTTTAAACATTTAAATTTTTCTTTAAAGGTCCAGTGTGTAGAACTTCGGGGAATATATTGGCAGAAATGAAATCTTAAAATTCATAAGTATGTTTTCATGAACTTAAATTCACCACTGCGTTTTCATAACTTTAGAAAGAGCCCATATCTACATTCAGGGCAGCTCCTCCTCCATGGAGTCTGCCTTGCTGTAGAGTTGCCCAGAACAGACAAACCAAACACTGGCTCTAGATGGATCCATTTGCGTTTCCGCATCAGCTTCCAGTTCTCCTACACACAAAGTTGCAGCTGGTTGCAATCTGCAACCTCACCACCAGATGTCACTAAATCCTACACACTAGACCTTTAATCAACATCCTCAATGTTAAAGAAAAACTTGACTCTCCCAGAAAGTGTCTGTCCTACTGGTTTATGTTATGGCTGCTATTTTAATTATTTTTATTCCTTTGAAATAATGTCTTTCACTTTGAAATACTTTGATACCAATGAGACTCGGCCATCTTTGCATATGAATGTGTGAATTGAAGCGGTAGCAAAAATAAGACACTTTGTTGTTGACTTTGTTAACAAAACACTGCACCACGATTGCTTAATTGAACCAAAATTGACACAGAATCCAAAGTTGAATTGATATAAACTCCCAATTGTAAAATCAGTTTCCTCAACAGAAAGCATATTTGTTGCTACTCGCTATCTGTAAATTAGGTGATGTGAAACATTTTAGTTTTGTCACATATCCCGCTCAGGGTAGTGGATCATGGAGGCAGGAAAGTTTGGCTGATCTAAATCCCTTAACTTGGCACAGAGCTCACAAATGCATGTCACACATGATAACACAATTGGGACCTACATCAAACACCTCTATTAACAGCATGCACCAATATAAGCCTGCTACTCTTTCAAGGCCAGTAATGAATACAACTGGATAACCTGCAAGTTGGACTGGTTTTTATTTACAACACCACTATTAAGCAGTCTTCAAGTATCTTAATGCTCTCTCTGATAAAGTGCCATTCAGTCACTGACTCCTAGAGCAGTAAATCCAAGAGTTACAGCTCTACGATCAGCTTTTTGTCTCCACTGCAAAAAAACTGTTGTTCCAAGATCACAGTGTGCCCCAAAACAGCAGTGTCTGGATTACTGCAGCGTCCCACACGGTGCTGTGACACAGCACTTTGGAAAGTAGGCCAAGGTGAACAGGCACCCATTATATGCAGTTGTAAAGTCACAGGGTCCCAATGAAACCTCTTCTTATCAAAATACAAGAGACACATAAAAAATCTTTTACTCCTGCAACACAATTAACAAGAAGCTCATTTCTGCAACTCAGTCTGCACTGCATGAAGAAATTACATAAGACCTGCAGTCAGGCTTCAACTACCTCTTTGATAATGACTGAAAATCTGCCAAAGCCTCGCTAAGTCAACGCAAATTAGCCCATCGGGCAGAGGGAAAGGGAAAATGGGGGAGGGATTGGAAAATGTTCCTTTGGGAATTCAGCTAATACCTCGGTTTTGGAGCAAGCGTTTTTCCACAGGGCTGAAGAGCAGCTTCCTATAGGCCCAGGTCTGGTGGTCCAGGTCTGGTCGACACAGCAATTAATTTTAGAGGCTGAGAGCAGATTCATCAGGTAGGGGAAAAAAACCAACAACTTTGGGCCAAAATTCATTTTCAGATGTTTTGTGTTCTAGGGCTGGTTAACACTTGAAATTCAAAATGTCAGTATCAGCACAGTACTCTAGTTGCTTTACAAATCCATAAAATACTTCACAAGATTACCACTGCTAACTTTATTGAGGATAAATGTTTCTGTACAAAAGTGTTTAATGGTCTCGCATTATAAGAATGCATTACATCTCAACTCAAACAGCCAAAACAAGAACTTTTCCTAAATATAATACTGTATATTACAAACAAATTGATGGTTAAGCCATACAATATCTCAAAACAATAATTGACCTGGACTAAGATTATGACCAAGCATTATTGGTACATGACAGTTTAATAATCATACAACATTTGGTCAGCACTCCAAATGTATTGAGATGCAGTATAAAGTTCAGTGATTGTCCATGAGAAAATGTAGAGTACAAACCATCAGACTTAACTGACAAGAGTTAGGTGACAGCAAGTATTCTGGTTTGGGTATCATAATATTTTAGCAAATTTAGATAAATGGCTTGTTAAAGACATCTATCAGCCAGAATACTTGGGGCACAGCCATGACACATCATGTGGGGAGAGAGAGATTTTTTTTTTAACCAGTCTTTGTATCATGTGGTTGCTGCCAGCTTCACTGTGTAAGTATTTAGTTTTGCCAAGTTATAATGTAGTTGGTTTTGGCGGGCTTGGAAGTGAAGGCTACATTTACTGGTACAAAATTAAATAACTGGATCATTTTAACAGCAAGATGCAATGATTTGGTTGATTTATTTTAATTTCAAATGAATCTGTTGCATTTCCTCTGGTTCAATGGTGTATACTTTTACATCATTTTTTAAACCGATTGTTCTCATTTTTACACGGTTCTATGTAGTTTTTACCTGTTGGAGGGCTGCAGAGCTATGCATACATGAAAAAAAAAAATAGACCAGCCACAAAAAATTGTGTTGAACCACACTGGTGACAGCACGTGTGCGCTCGCCCTCCATGGTCAGTGTAGCAGCTTCGGCTGATTACAATGGACACAGTTTGCTGTGGGCATGCTGTGGCAGACGTGTCACGCCACGCCCGTGCCCAATGAGTTTTGACTTTAAGTATTAGATGACCTCAACACATTTCTGTGTGCAGGAGCATTGCAAAGAAACTTGATTAAGACACGCAAAATGTCTCGGCTGTTTTCAGTTAGTTCTGACTCGTCTTTTGATATCCAGAAAAGTCGCCCGATTCATAGTTTCTGTGTTAATTCATGGTATTAGAATAATGCTCAGTATTTTTTCGCAGTGATTTGTTTTTTAATTTATTACGTATCAATCTGTTTTCAGCTGGACTGGGGTTTATTATACGGAGTGGCCATTTTTTTGTTGCTTTCTCTTTAAAGCTGAGAGAAAGCTCGGAGGAGAGAGCACTAAGCCGATTAGGTGCTGATGCTGGAGGAAGGCCAGTCCATGGCTGCTTGAAATGGGAATTTTGGGCCAGGTCCTGAGGAAGCTGGAGTGGGTTATTAAAGAGCAAGTGGTTCACCAACAACAATTAGCATCAACCCAACATACTTACATTGCAGGTTATGTGGATTTGACAAGCAATACCTAGAGAGAAAATAAGGCCCAAAAATGGCAGTAAGAGCTTCTGCTGGGAGATATTTTCAGCTGTATAACCAAAAGAGATGGGCACTCTAAGTAACTTCCATATTCAAGTATTCACATTAAATATTACAGAATACTTGAGTGCTTGCAAAAAAAAAGCATAATATAAGGACAGGAATGTAAATTGGAAAGAAACAGAACACAAGTGCAATTTCAAATATATTGACTTAAAAACCACGCCTTAATTAGCCATTAAACCATAAATGTACAGTTAATAAAAGAAAAATCTGCAAACTTTCTGATGCTGCCGATGTATAGGTCAGATGCTTCACTGAAGGACAATCTCCAAAATTTGCTGGAGCCACTCTCGTCCCTTACAGTTCGACATCTGCTCGGTTTGTACAAGCTAATGCAGAAGCAGTTAAACTCCGACAACAGAGCTGTTTAACAGCCCCGACATTAACACCAATACTGAAAAGACACAGCTCTATTGTTAAACCGTAACCCTTAGGTTAATTACTTAATGTTACAATATCCCTCGTATCCCTCTGCACACAAAATGCACTTTTCAAAATCAAGCTTTAAAAAATATTATACATTAATATTATTTTCTACTTTCATTGAGTATTAAGAAGTACAGTCGCATGACTTAACATCGCAACCGCAACAGCCTTGTTCGGCGCAGCTCAGCTTGATAACGTCCTATAGTCTGATTTAACCACGTGTTAGCAAGCACATTTTTTGAGTGGGGTATTCACTGACATATTTTATGTTGTGAAACAAAACATGACAGTCTTTTAAGCTTGTGTCAACCACAGACATTATTTCTGACATCTAACTAAAAACTAAAATGCTAAGTCATTTCTGGGTTTTAGGACTCGTTCCTGCACAACTCTATAATATTCACATGAAACATCACCAGACCCAACTCTAAGGCTGCACTTACTTTCTTTCTAAAAATAGCTTGTCTGCAAAGCCCTGACCTTAACAGGTGGCAGGATTGGCAAGTCGCCAAGCTGGGGTGATAGGTTAAAGGTCAGCCAATACACCTGCACCTGTTGCAACTTGGAAAGACATTCAACTACAGCTGAGGCTACTGCAGGCCATCACATGGCAACAGTCTATTAGACACTCGATCTTGGGCCAGGTTACAACTGGACTTCATCCAACTGAGACGTTGTACTGCAGTGATGTAACAAATGGACTCATCCATACCCACAACCTTAGAACTGCACTCAGCCATAGCGTATGACCAGAAACTATGTAGCCAAATGTTTATTTAACTAATATTACCTCAATATACTACAGTGGTGTGCATCTGTGGGTAATTCACAGTAGCAGTGTTTTCACCTTCTAAAGTCTCTGTGCCTACACCCCCACCATCACACAGCAGACACCAACCCACTGTTTTATTAGTGCCTGTCTCAGAGCTGGCTAACCTCTCACCCTGATGCTTTAAATGAAACCTTTTGTCAGTGTCCTGCTCTAGTGTTTAGAACAAACTGAGCGAGCAGTCAGTCAGGCCATGTTTGGCTTTATAGACAAGGGAGGGTTTGGGGGGTTACACAATACTGCTGGCTGCTCTCTCCAACACAAATGATTTATTGGCCAGAGAGAACTGGAATAAAAGACAGAGATGCGAGAGAGTGGCAGGATAAGAGAAAGTGAGGAGGTAAAAGGAAGGGAGAGTGAATCGGACTGAGTAATGGGAAAGTAAAAGTGGGGACTGTGCGAGCGAGAGTGGACACTGGTTTAGCCAAAGCCTCCTGGAGCCGGCCTTTCTCTGGATAATGAATGGCTGGAAATCATTAAAAGGAACAAGAAAATGAAGGACGGTACAAAGAGAAAGACGGTAAAAAAGACATCCTGTACTAAAAGAGCCTTTTAGGGACTTCTCACCATGGCGCAACAGTCGACCGCCATCAAGATTCGGCTCAAACCAACAAGAAAAAAAATCCCCATCAACTGGAATCCCACATCAATAGAAAACTGATATCTTACGAGAAAGCATTTGCTGTGAGCAATATAGTGCTATTTTACTCAAAGTGCTGATAGACCTAGTGCCCTGTGTTAAATGATCCTGTCCACAGGCTCATGCAACAGTGAACACCAGTATAATAATAGACCACAAGACTGTCTCCACTTGCTTACAGCCTTTATTAGCTGAAGCTCAAACTTTCAGTTAAGTCTCATAACCACTGGTTATGTTGAGAAAGTTTTAACTTTGGATATGTTAAGAGAAGACAAAAGCCTACTTACTGATGTGGCCTGACTTGCACCAATTTGTCTATGCATTTCCAGGTCAATACAGTGAACAATGAATTCAGTCCCATTTTCAGTGGGAGCACTTTCTGCTCATCCAATCAAAGACGGTCAGCTTAGCCTGTTTTTATTGTGCATAGTGGAGAACAATGCTTGTTTTATTGACTGTAATTTGAATTTAATAAGTGTAATTTGAAGCCATTATTTTTAGACTCATTAGGTCTTTTGGCTATGGAACACACACACAAACACAGACATGCAGACACACAGAAACACACAGAAACACACAATCAATGTAGAAAGGGAGTGGGAGGGGTGGAGTCAGTTGGAAAACATGAAAATGTCTCCCTGTCCTTCACATTTGATCCTTGAGAGCTCAGGACATTAGAACAAGACAAAACCACAACTTGTTTCAAATCAGTAGGGATCTTGTTTCTGTGTTTACATACTAATAAAAGTAACTTTAAATAGTAGCTTTAAGTGACATTTATTAAAAATAAAGACAATGAAAGTGACCTAAGTGGTGCTGAGTAGAAAAGTGGCTCACATGCTGGCCAAACTCAAGAGTTTAGATATCAGACTTGGTCCAGGGCCAGACGGGGCTACTGTACTTCTGACATAAGGACTTGAAGTATTCAAACAGTGAACAAGTGGAGGAGGATAAGATTTTTATCTCAGCCACATCCGGAATGATGTAGTGTCTAAAGCCAAGGCAAAAAAACAAAGAGCACAGATAAGAAGACAGTGGAAAGTCAGACCCTAGGCCAACAGAGAGCTGGATTGGTCATTTAACAAGTAAAATACAACCTAGCCCATCTTCCATGAGTCCTTTCATTGTATTCAACTTAATCATACTCTCTTGGTAACGGTAAACTCATGGCCCACTGAAAGTTAAGCACTCAGTTGGAAAATGGACATGCACATTGGGTCACTTGGAGGACAGCAAGGCCCTTGATTCGCGATCAATGCGAGCTGCTCTGCTTAAGCTGGGATGTACGATCCCTCGAAGACTACCAAACAGCTTCTGTTCTGATTTTTCTGGCGGCTATAGTGAAGTCAGTTGCATGCCATGTCAGGTCGATCATCTCTCATCAGATCAAACTGAGTATAAGGTGCAGTCCTTGGCTTGCCTCTGGGGGTAATACAGAGGCTGAAAAACACTGCACTTGGTTTGAGTTGACAAGATATTGCCATGCTGCTTTGACATTGGGAAAGAATAATTAAAAATAGTCCTGTCTTAAGTAACGAGGCAACAGATGATAAGCCATCGTGTTTTCTGATGACACTGACATTACAGCGCCCTGATAAAAGTATCTATTTTAAACAGGAAAGCACTGGGTGTGGTGCTGTAGTTTTAAAGCCTGTGCTTCCATGAAATGACCTGTTCACACTGAATCTTGTGTGCATGAGGTGGCCGAGTGTATCATTGTACAGAGGATCAGCACAGAGAACTATCTAAAAAGCATCACAAATTGGGAATTATTGAGGTTCTGGTTTCAATCAGTTTATTTCCAATATGCACTGCTGTCCTAGTAAGTGCCAAATCCTTTAGTGGTACAGCACAACACCCAGTGTGTTCACAGTGTTGCTACCAATTCCAGTTTGCCTTGTGTTCACCAGATGGCACTGACAAATGAAGTTGCTAATTGCATTGGTTATGCAGTTCAGTAATGTTAGAAGACATTCACAGATTCAAACTTCCCATATTAAATCAAAACAAACAATGCCTCTTTTAAACCATATTAAGGAGGACAACAAGCTACAACTTACTTTTCATAAAAACTAGCTGTTCTCTAAGCTGGACAAATAACACTGCTTTCTATCTGCATTTGGCTGTGAGACAAGTGAGCAGGGACCATCTACTAAATGCAGTGGTTATACCACAGTATTTAATTTGGAAAAACCTGCTTAATCATAATTTTGGACAATTAGACAGTATAATGTCACCAAAATAGGATACCAAATAATGCCAATTAGAAAGTGTTAAGAAAATTGGTTACAACATTAGAGGAGGGGCCCTGTTCATTCCTATAGAAGTTGCTCAGTGGCACACGAAGCCAAAAAAGCTCAACTGCCACATATAAAATTACATGGATGATTAGCACTGCTTCCGCACTGTGTGACCCATAAAGCAGGAGCACTAGAGACTTTCATTTTAAGGCTCTGCTAACTTGATGGGTGCAGCTCTTCTACACTTTCAAAATTTCAAGACTTTGGTTTGTTTGAAACATTTACAAGAATATTCATTCAAAACAACTGTGTTTGTGGGTGGGAGAGCTTATGGGGATTTTTGTGTTTGTTGTTGTACTTTCGACTCCTGCTGGTTGGTTGTGACACCTGCACAGTGGTTACTACAACTGCAGGAGATGCATGTTGCGCCCTTGTTGCGGTCAGCCTCCACTGGCCAACAGCAGACACATCAGTAACAACATCAGCAGTGCATATAGAATTGGGAATTCCAAAATGGAGTAAAACCGTGACAAGAACCAGCAAATATTCCCAGTTTTTACAATGAAAAACAAAAACAAGGGAAAGTCCGGGCAACAGTTTTGGGATGTGAGGTTGAGTGGCAGTTACAGTGTTGTAGACCCCGATGATTACAAGCCGTATGAATGGCTGTTCCCATGGTTTTGTGGCTTTGTGCAATGGGAACAGTGACCCCACTGTAATCCATGGCTGTTTACATTCCAGCAGATCAGTTCCTACTGGAACCATGGGGAAGGAAGGGCAGGGGTTAAAGAAGACTCTCACGCACCATATCTCTCCAAAACCAACACACGCCTCACCCAGGATCCACACTTAGTAAACAACCCACAATGATCCAATATGGAGGGCTTTCACCATTTTATCAATACAAGCTGGGGCTGACATTTCTTCTGTTCCCTCTCCCCTCTAAATCATCTGCTTCTCTCCCCAATCTGCCTTTCAATCATAAATTATCCATTTCTCCATCTTGCACTGTAACACAAACTTGTGTACTCCAGGCAGTCTTTACCTCCCTCTCCACTTGGTTTCCCATGGCTTGCTGTGAGTGCAAGACTGGAGCTCCCCTATAAGTATCCCTAATTTGATGGGGTGGGGTGGTCAGAACTCCACTTATTCCCTGCATGGAGTGCCTGAAGGCAACAACGCAGCTGAGAGGCCCTGCCCACTCATCCATTCCCTTGAAAGCTCTCCTCATTCCCGAACCAACATAAGACAAAGGCTCCTTAAAAAATGGTTAAAAATAACCCTGAATTTCATGTTTCACAGGGCTGAGGAAGGGAGGGTTTCTGCACGTTTCAGCACGTCAAAAGGTCTTACAAGTCTGAGGACAAACACAGGCTGAGGTTGTATATGCTCATGTCCTGAAGATTCAGTAGAGATGCAACAGAATAGTGTGCCTCAAGTTAAAGAATGCACAAATGTGTGGGAAACGGAGCAAAAGTTTGTCAAAACTCTTTCAGCTCTTGGACTGTGCTATGGGGCAGGGGTCCACTATTTCAATTCCAGTCAACACAGGAAATTAATTGAGCTAAGATGAAATGAGAATGGCTTCAACAGCTGAAACGTCATGAGAACATCATGTTCTCCTTGAAATAACAAGGGATATGGCTGTGGTGCAGACAGTCAAATGCAGTCAATACAGTCTAAAGGCAAATGCAATTCAAGCGACTCTGAATGGACCTTTTGTGCAGCACAACTCAATAGGTAGCCTCATTTATCTGCAGGTATACTGTGCTCGTTCAGTCTGGACTTTAATACATTAACTGACAAGTATGAGAGCACAAAAAGCACCGTCTTTTCCAATGGCCTTCAAATAAAGTGGAGAAATATTGAACACAATGCAAGGTCAACAGTAATAAAAGAGCTTCGGTGAAACAAATGTGGCTCAGTGTGAGCTCAGAGACCTCAACAGATATTAAGAAATTGCAAGAAAAATATTTCAGCCTAGATCATATGATGAGGGGTGTGTGTGTGTGTGTGTGTGTGTGTGTGTGTGTGTGTGTGTGTCAGTAAGAAAAGGTTACAATTAGGTCAACACAACGTCAACAGGAGCTAGATGTTGTGTGGGGTATTTAGGACCGCGCTGCAAAGCAGTTATTAGAGTGTGGGTGTTGATCATTTTAACTCGCACTGATGTCATTAAAGTGGCTTTGTGGAGCTGGAGGGTTCTTTACACCCACATACCTGCCCTCGCCATGAGGTGATAATGGATTTTTGTGTGTTTATGTATGCTCGTCACATCACTTAAACAACTTGAACAGGTAATTCACACAGTTGTGTTTGGCTGGTGTTATTCATTTTTCTTTTCCATACCTCATAATGATCGTAAGACCTCTTTCTCTCAACAGAGTTAAAAACTCAAGAAGGCTAAAGCTGAGCCTCTCAAAACCTTCCAACACCTGTTCCTGACATGGCCTCCACAGTCGAGCACCCGCGGTCCCAGGTGCATTCGGTCACACACATACAGAAACGTGCAGCTCAGCACAAACTATGACTCTATCCAATTTAGCCTTGCACATTTGTTTCAGTGCTGTTTTTTTTCTTACTGCTACTGTAGAAAGGCTTGCTCACCATATGACTGAGCCTAGAGACAGCCTCAGCCCACACACTGGTGCTCTGCTTCCAGAGTTTTCTCTCCTGTATCAGTCAGGACAGAGACAGCCAGAGCTCTCCACAAAACAGAGAATAACTCTGTCCCATGTTACACATGCCATGGTCAACGGTTGCTGGACAAAGGGACAAAACATGTTGCCCTGGCAACGCTCCCCTGAAATAACTGCGTTGGGGTTGCTCTGGGGAAATCTAACTTGTGCATTCAGCAAATACTGGAGACTGTATTGACAGTGGAATTGAGTGCACTTACCTCATTTCCATGTTTGTGGCTAATAAAAAGTGGCTAATAAAATGTGCTAAACAATTCTCAACTCCCCTCTTTAAAGACCAATGCCAAAACCATCCATGAAAGCTGCGCTAACACATTAGCCTTGCATGGCAGCACATGTTCTATGCGGGCCAACATTTTCAGCTATTCACGCTCTCCATCCCTCTATTCAGAACACATTTTGTCTTCAACCCGCTCTTACTGGAGCTACATTTTCTTGTGTTTACCACTTGTCTCTTGCACACAACTGCTCTTCAAAGCCACAGCTGCTCTTAGCATAAAATGACGGCAGTGGTGCGTCGTGTTGGGTGTTCACTGTAGGTGGGCAACCCCAAAATCGATGGCCCCGAGAACTGTGATCTCTCCCAGGCCTCTGCTATCCCATTCCTTTCCCCCAGAGCCGTGCCACATCCTGCAGGTTGGGACCGCAGTCCATCTGGGTTTGGTTAGAGCCAAGACACAAGAGCCATAAAACTAGGCTGAGAGGAAAACAGAGGGGCACCTCCTCATCTACAGCCCAAACCAGTGCTCTCAGATGGGGGCTCTGATGTGGTCTGGAGCAACGTATACAGGCGAAAGCCGGCAATCTTTAGATTTGACCTGATGTCATTCACAATACAGCATTCAAAGTGATCTTAATGTTGGTCTCTTTCTTGTCTTTCTGTTGAATGTAGCAGTATGAAGCATTTTGACACTGAACAGTTTAACTGTATGTAACATGCATGCATATGCATACAAAGGGGCGAAACAACAGCTACTAGGGATGTAACGATGTATCGCGAGACAATTAAAAATCGATAAAGAATATGTGAGATTCAAATTGGTGAAATGAAAAATGAACTGTGATACACTTTCTGAACTGCAGAGGGTGTAATTTACTTTCGACTTTGCTTGCTCGACATGTTACTACGCATTCAACGTCCTACGTCATGTCCGAGACAAGAGACAACTCACCAACGTAAATAAGACAGAGCGGCTCCGGGAAAGGCGATATTGAAATAGAAGATGTGCCCTCCAGTTTCAAATCGGAAGTGTGGTGGCATTTAACCTTCCTTAAGTCAGAAAGTAATAAAGACGAGAAGATAACAGAAAAGACAAAAACAGTATGCAAATATTGCCAGAGGGTGTTGAACTACACAAATAGTAAAACTAACATGATGCAGCATGTGAGCCTGTGCGGAGCTCGGGTCAGCTTCACTTACACACATTACTCCTTAACGACAACTACACGGCCAAACCACACTGACAAGAGCATTTGCAACTCCATTGCATTGAATTGAAACGCATTCATTGCATAGTTTGTATTTTGCATTTATACCCTACCTCAGAAATAAAAAAAATGATTTAATTTGATATAGAAAAGAAGAGAAAATGCAATAATTTGAAATAATTAATAGAATATTTTTCTGTCATATTTTTTCTGTAATCTCATTTTGTATTTAAAAAAAAAATCTTGAGGAAATCGTATCGTGAACCCAGTATCATGAAACTAAACTAACCAGCAAAAGTCAAACTGCTCTGGTGATATTAATTTATTGTAGCTTTATGTTGCTTGTTAATGTTAAGGTTTAAGCCCTGCGTGTATTTTACATCATTATCAATACTGTCTATAAAAGTGAAACGATTATGAAATCCTATAATGCCACTCACAGATTCTAACCATATGTTCACCATCAAACAGGCCAAATATTCATTTGACCTCTTTGTCCACAGAAAACCAGTGCCAGAAATCTACGCCAATTAGCAAAATTTGTGCAGCTGTTTATTCTTCACAAAACAATTATTCTAATGTGTCTGGTTTGACAATTGAGGATTTATATTTAGCATCACTTGATATTTCCAGCTCTAGACCCTTGCTAACCCCCTCTCCTTTTGATCCTACATTCAGAGCGGAGATGAAAAGATGAAGAGTGACATCCAGAGAGAACTATGAATGGAAGGAGGACATCCGCCCTTTTCCTTTGTCCCTTCCAGTAAACACATCATCCGTCCTCCTTCTGGTGTCATCATTCTCCACCAGTGTCTCACAAATACAATTTATTGGCTCCAGTTTGAAGAAGACATTGAGGACAGAACTGTATTTTTTGGCATGTTTAGTACAATAAAATCCTTGGCTGAAAAGAAAAAGAAACCTTGGATGCACTCTGCAAATAGCTTCCTTGCCGCTCAACATGTAACAGATTTCTATAGGGGAATGAAATGACCCTGAAGGGCACAGTCAACAAAAAAAAATCAACACAGCATCCTCACTCCTGCTGCTTCTATTACATAAACCCTCTCAGCATCCCTCTCCTCTGCCAGAGAATGCCACATACAGTATGAAAGGGTCAAAAGCAACAAAGCAAGTGCTGTTTCAACTACTTCTGCTTTCACCTCATTTCAAAGCACATCCACGTTTAGAAAAAAACTGTTGAGTACTGCTTTGGGTCGATCGATTTTCAGCATGCCCACATGCTGCAGTGCATTTAGAACCGACAGACTGCATAGTATTCAACCGAGTGACCTAAAAAAAACAAGAACTCAAAGAAAACACCGTCTACATGTTGATATATTATAATTATTGATAGATATTCAACTACTGTCACCGATGAAGATCACTGACGACCTCGTGGCATTGAGTGGTTTTTCCAGTTTTTCTTTCAGAACAGGAAGTTACCATGGGGCTCTTGCACAAGAAGTGTGTTAGCCACTAGAACAAACACACACAGCTCGGCACATGACTTTTAGTATCAACACCATATGGTGTCACTTCATTCCTTTTGACACTGCTGTGCTAGTTAGCTTGGTGTTTAACACATTCACAAAATACTCGGTTGGATGTTAGAAAGTACTGGTGTCAAGAGCGAGTTGACTGCCTGGTCGAATAGCAATGAGCTCTTTACATCCTGCAAGTATTCACCAAAATGCTGGTAACAGAATAACTACATTTCCACGTTAACTGTCAAACAACTTCCATGTTTAAAGCCTGTGAAAAAAATGTTTCCTGCAACATTGTCACGTGATTTAAAGGAGGATACTCACTTCCCTTTCATGAATAGATATTGTGCTGATCTTTACTAACAGCAGATGAGCACAGAGGAAGAAAACCACGAGCTCAATCATGAGTTTAGTGGATGAAACTGTTAAAAAGAAACCTGAGAGCAAGAGAAGGGTAAGATGGACATATAGCATAACTATGTTGTTTCAATGTGCCAAATATGCCTCTGTAAATGGACAGTGTATGATGCTGAATTTGTCACTCAAGCCGTCATGGCAATCACTTATTTGCCAGAATAGAGCTCGCTAAAAGCTAACATTTGATTTAACAGTCCATTTTTCAAAGATCAGCATTTATTAAAGAATTCATCACATTTAAAATGTTTAATCAAAGCAAACAAAACTGAGCAGTTGACAAGATGAAAATGTTCACTCACCATTTCGTCCAGAGCATAGCGAAGTAAGCCATGTTCATAAAGGATGAAAAACCTCCTCTGCCATTTCTGCATAAAAAAAGGATAAATATTCAAATTACATAGAGCTACATGATAGATATCATAACAATGCCAGTGATAAACAACTTGTAAAAATGTGCAAACACTTATCATGGTTTCAAAAAGCTGTTATTTATGATGCATTAGCCCAAAAATTTAACAAATACCGCTGAACAGATATTTACTAATGAAGTCAATCTTTTTTATTGGATCTTGTAAATGTTCCAATTAAAATCTTGAATCTGACATACAATATTCACCTCAGGTAATAAAGACTGGTGCATGCAGAAACAAACATTTAATACACAAGGGCAAGCAAGCCTTTGGGAAACAGTTGCCATGCAGTGGCATCCCAGTTCTTGGCTCGCTTTCACAGCCCACCACTGGCAATCATTTTATCATCATGGTTTAGTTGAAAAATCAATCGTGTAGTATTTCAGATTGTTTTTCTTTATAAATGTATGAGGAAAGGCAATAAAATAGAATAGTGATTTAAAAACACCTGTTTTTAAGTCCAAGATGAATGCAGATATAATGACAACAACAGCTACGGAGGTTAACCCCCTCACAGCCGTACATTATACTTCTAACCATGTACAGATCTGTTACAGGATATACACAATAAAGGCACACAGCCTGGAGCTGATATCTTACAGTATCATGTCCATGTTTGCCCAAAACACATTAACTGCACTATGTTATTGGACTCCAGTCTGCTGAGGAAGATGACACCTATCATATTTCTGAAACTACGAGGTCCAATTTAACAAACAAGGGGATCATTTCATCTGGGATGAATGGTATTTTTGCCAATATTTGTGCAAATGATATGGTTACAGTTTCCATTGATCTGCTCGCTCATTGGCCTGATGAGCTTTCCACTTCCTCCCACTTATCTTAATGCACCGTTTTGTCTCAGTGTTAAATATCCTGGGCTCCTATTCCAACTGAGCTCAATCCATGAAATATTGAAAAGTGCTTTGTAGCCTAAAAGGCATCATAAGGTCTCAATAGGGGCACTGATATGCATCACAGGTGATGTGAAGGGGACACTGCAGTCAAATCCATTAGAAAGGCAATAGATATGCAGCTTATAGTGCTGCTGATTGACAAAACACAGCCACGGACCCACGACCTGTCAGACTAAAGTGGTCTTAAACCATGACTCATCCAACCTGTCAGCTCTTTTTTCTCTGTTATTTGTTTGTTGGTCAGTCAAAACCTGCTCACCTCAGCACTACCCGCCACTGATTATACACCCCTGTCGAAAAGCTGATTGTAAGAATAGGCAAAACACATCAATGATTATGTCAAAGCAGCAGCAGTCTGTTGACAGTTAGCTGAGTTGAAGAATCCAGAGGTGCTTTTCCCAAAAACCCCATATGGAAGCCATCAGTGTGGCTGTGAGAACTGGGACTTTTCCCTTCTCCTCCCCCACATTCTCTCGACTCCTCTTTGGGATGCACCACCACCATATAATCTGGGAGCCGATAAAGGAAACGGCGCAACAGAGCAAGTCTCCCATTACATGATGCTGGGGAAGCAGGATTCATGAAATAAAGTCAATATTAGGGCTCATTATTGCCGGAGAAGGAGGTTTGTTCTGATAGAGGGCCAAGCCTCCCACAGGAAGCTGCTGAATTCATGAAACAGGAGCCACGATAACCAGACCTCCTGTTTGTCAGATGTCAAATGAGTGGCAGAATGGATAACAAATTTAAAGGAAGGATTAGGCAAGCCGATTTTAATATACTTCTTCCTGGAAGCTGTGCTAATGTACTAAATGTTATCTATCTCATATTCAGAGTGTTTTAACACAAAATCATCAATCTTGAAATGCAGTGGATGACAGTCTGATGACGATAAGACCCTGGGGGCAATGGTCAATATTTCGAGAGATCTGATGTAGCCAGAGGATAAACGGACCAAGACTTCCTCTTCAGTGTGCCGGTCATTTTGGCTCATCTCTATAAATAAATAAATGATTGCAGATAAATAAAAAAACACCTAATATGAATCTTCTTTACGAGATTGCATTTCGGCCAATGTCTTCCACCAGACAGTGTTTACCTCATGCTCAAATGTGATTGGTCAATTCTACTCGCACTACAACCAGAAACTATAACACTTCGAATACCAAAATAAGCACACACACATTCATTTATTTTCGGCAGCCCGGCACGCCTAAAACATCTGCTGCCATGTATTGATTTTATCTTTTTGGAGCTGGACCTCTCATCTATCAATCTGATCAGATCAGATCTGTATCTGAATGGAGCGACAGATCAATAATCCATCCCACGAGTCACAAACAGTTGCTGAGTAAAAAAGAACTCATGAGGAGCTCCACCTGCGCTGCGTTCACGGATCCACTAAAACCTCTTAATTTAGAGAGCGGAAACATGACAATACAAAAGGACACAAACGCATTTAAAAGAAAAACAATGAATAGTTTGCACCCATAATCAGACGTTAACCGATGGTTTCTTGGGTTCATCATTTCATTTCAGCCAATGTTTTCCTTCCCCTCCACAGGTCTACTTACCTGCCGTTCAAACATAGTGGTGAATACTACTTACTGAATACTAAAAATGTAAACCACAGCTTCTGCATAAATACACAGATATCTGTTTATAGATTACAAAGACATAAGAAACTCACCTATTCACTCCTGGCATGATCAGAGACTACAGACAACGCTTTAAATAAAGTTCTTTCTCTAAAGAATATCACTTTCTTTTCATGAAGCTCCACCAAATGTTTATTAAAAAAGAAGTCAAAAAGAGTTGAAGAGACAAAACTACGCTACATTCTGAACATAATCAGTTCCAAGTTTCACAAATGAACCACTTACCCGTGATCTGTGTAACGGATTGTCAAAATTTGTTCCCTCTGGTGCCAGCAGCAACCATCCCCCATATATAGGTTTTGCCTGGTGAGGGGAAAACACAATTACAGTCTTGGCAACAAACACTAAAACAGGCACATTAACATATCGATTAACAGTTGTGCACATTTGAATTGACAGCAGAAATAACTGGAGGCTAGTCACTAGTTTAGGCTGCAAATTGTGTCCCAATATCAGACAACATAACACGGACACGCACGCATTTTAGTTCAACTCTGGGAAGGTGTGCATTAGTCACTAGCTGAGTTGACTGCGGGCTACATTCTCCAGCTGGCTGTATTCCAGCGCACCATGCTGCCCTGGAAGAAAAAAGGGAAAGGGTAACACACATGATTTTCTCTCTGATCCTCTAAGTGGGTGGACTGGTGGGTGGAGGGGGCAGCAAAGGCTGAAGTTAGCAAGAAAAACAGTGGATGAGAAACAGAAGAGAAGCAGCACAGAGCCTGGGAGCTTTCGTGGCTGCAGATTTGCAATTCAAACTTGCAATGAGAAATGCAAGTCGTCCTGGCAGTCTTTCTTAGATCGTTCTGGTACGTACTTGAATTGCAGCCATACTAGCAGTCAGCAATTGTTTGCTGAGCCAAAAAAGCCCTGCATAACCACTGCAGGGCTGTAAATACGGGAGCACAAATTTCACTTAATATGTTTACACTCAAATCTTACCTACACTTAAAGAGCTTAACAAATTAACTACCTTACGTAATCAAACTGCACTCCCAAGTCTGTGTAGCAACACACCACAAATCAAGTCAACAAGCTCTGACATTTACAGCCGCCTGGCACCTCTATGTCCCTCTGTCATTGATTTTGATTACAGTCATAACTTCATCCCATGTAAAGCCAAGCGTAATCCACCATAAAATCCTCTTTTGCTTTGATTATAGGAGGTACAGCATATTTCTCAGCTCAGTGATTTTGTAAACAAAGTGACATGAGAATTTTCAATCAGAGGTCCTGACTGTAACGTTGGACGGTCAAGAGTTTGTGCAGAGTTGCAATAGTAAAAACATCCACCTTTTGAGAGACAACCCTGAGAGGTGACACACAAGTATGGCACCTTAAGTTATTGATAATGTCACTGTGGTAAATAATAAAGGGGGAATCATACTAGTACAGCTTCCTTCTTTACTTAGAGAAACACTAAGACTGAGCACAGTTTAGCAAAATGTCCCATCTCGTCTCACATGACCCGACAGCAGCCCGGATGGCAAGTCCTCC
Organism: Plectropomus leopardus; assembly: GCF_008729295.1. Classification (NCBI taxonomy): domain Eukaryota; kingdom Metazoa; phylum Chordata; class Actinopteri; order Perciformes; family Serranidae; genus Plectropomus; species Plectropomus leopardus. The sequence goes on along the minus strand of NC_056481.1, from coordinate 16,778,250 downwards.
CAAGAGACAGAGGAATAGACGAGATAAATCTAGGTCGTTTTTTACCCTTCAGTGGTTCAGTGGTTAAATGGAGCCATTTGAGTGTGTTTGCGTGTGTTCATTTAGCAGTGCTCCCCCTTAAAGTCTTATTACCCGACAGAATGACTGTACTGTACCAATAGCGTGGGGCGGCAAACGGAATGACAAAAGTTCTGGATGAAAACATGCACAGGATGATGTTTATAGGCCTTCGGGACCTTCTTAAAGAAGTATTTCACCAATATAAAGAAGGCCCTCGCATAAAACTAGGCCGTATATTTGCAGCAGAAAGATGCAAATACTTTTAAAATTGGTGGTAAATGACCAAAAAAAACAGAGAAACCTAAAAACTAAGAGTGCAACACGCCTCATTAGACACTCCCGCTAGTGGGTAACACACTGTGGAATGATTTGTGTGAAACAATAGTGGACAGCTGGATCCGGCATTAAATTTAAAAGGTAAGCTGAAATGTGTTTCTGAAAATGTTTGAGGCAAGAAATATGCAATTCAGATACAGAATTTTGGCTGATCAGTGCTGCTTAGTTTTGACGTTTGATCTCCATTTGTCTGGCTTCTATTTTCACTGTGCAGGAAGCAGTGTGGCGCCCACTTCCTGATCACAAATTCTCATCATTACAGCAAAACGGGGTGTTAGAATATGTTTCTTAAAACATTTTAGACAGGAAAAAGGCAGTGCAGTGACATAATCTTGATTTATATTCGATCTGGCTAGTTTTAGTTTTCAATCTGAGTTTGAGAGACAGAGAGAGAGGTGGGTGTGTCTCTTGATCAGCTGTATAGGCTACTCTTTGAGTAGGTGGTGGTGGCAGTGAGGTTGGCAGCAGTTGGCCGGGAATAAAAAATTGTAGAGTATTCTTGAGCGATTCGGTTTGTCAAGACTTAAATGTCCTATATTGTAAAAAGTCAGATATATATGTCTTTTTTAAAAATTAAGGCAAAATAAATCTGTCAATACTGTGAAAGTATCAAAACACTCATTCCACAGGGAAATGCACACTGCTCAAATTCAGAAACTGTGCCATTAATCAAGCCATCAGGATTTCTGTGATCTTGTGATGTCACAAGTATAATATGAAGACTGTCCGAAACATAACAAATCTAAATGTGTCCTTTTTTGTTTCTTGTTGTAATGTTTTGCAGAGTTTATGAATGACAGCTGATGGGAAGCAAATATGGACCCAAGCTGTTGCCTACCAATGTAATTCCTGTGAAACCCTCTATAAAGACATGAAAACAGAGCATTTCGGACAGAGGGTGAATACAGGTATATTCAGACAGACAGTATGAGAAAACAATTTGTTTTTTACACTATAAAGCATGTAAACATGTTGTAGAAGAAACCCAGAATATGAGTCTGAACCTGAGTATGAGCATCATATGGGACCTTTAACATCCAAATATCTTTCTCAGAATCATATAAATCACCTTTAATATGGTAATACACATACCCAGTCTACAGCTCTTTTAGGAGTGAACTTACCAACAGTGTGGCAATAACAAGACTAAGGCAAAATGCCAAATTTAAGTATTATAGCATGACACATTGTGGCATTTTAAAATACGATTTCTCAGAGATAACTGTGACCTAAATGACTCAACAAAAGCAGTTGATAGGAGGCTACTGTACTGGAAGACATGGAGCTGTGTGCAGGCCTATATATCTGCATGAATTGAGGTCAATAGGCGCCCTTGGGCTGGAAACTATTTATGTCAAATTAACCTAACCTATGCACTTCATGGTCTATTGACACATGACAAACAGTTTAAAATGTGCACATCAAACGGAGTAATAAAATCAGGCATTCCTTTATCATTCATAGCCTACATAGTTATACTGGCAATGAAATATGCAATGTTTAAAAAAAAAAAAAAAAATCTGATTACCTGATTTAAGTCTTCATCGTTCAGCAGATGTGATTCTCTGGGCTTGAAGCAGTTCTGACATTTACTTTTGTTGAAAATGTTGGCTTGAAACTTCCGACAGGGATTGTCTTTGAGTGACATGGTTGACGGAATAGACGACACTTGAGATTTGAAATAAATCTAAAAATCCAACAAGTTCTTGTAGGCTGAATTCTCGCAGGAAAATGAGTTGGAGTCAACTTGCAGCTGGTGAAATACAATGAGTCAACTTTCTAAAACAAACCCATAAGAAGACAGAAGTCGTTAAATAGCGCGTGGTTCACCTGTCCTGTGTTACCTGAGGCGGTGAAGAACCTCTCGTTAAGTGATATCAATGATAGTCATGTTGTGCGAGGGGTCGCCTCCCGCAGCTAACCTGCTAACTTTTGTTTGTGGCTTACTACGAAGTTGTCAAATAAGTCTGCAGACAGGTGTGCGCGGTCTTTTTTTTATCTCAAATACGTCCTCCGACGAGGTGTCGACGTTTCACAGGTGACACTCCGGGCCTCGAGCTCACTGCAAAGGTCCCGTCAGCCTCCATTGGTCGAAACGGCTCTACCGAGGGAGGGAGTCCACTTTGGCCCCTCTCTCTCTGTCTATCTAGCAAACAAGTGATACCGCATTCATCACCGTTAAATCTCTTTCACGCTTCTAACGCCTCTCCTCGAGTCCAAACAACGTTATCCAACTTTAAAACCGCCATCGACTCGGCTGTCACTCCGTCGGGTCCATCGCGTCGGTTCCGCTGGCACTGGTACGCAGTCTGCGGCTGATGTTTTCGTGAAAACCCCCGCTCGGGCCGCACAACCAGACTGTGAAGAAATGAGGAGGTGCTCAGGAGAGAGTGAGAAGTGAGCGACAGCAATCCAGACCAATCACAAACATTGACACGCCCATAAGATAGGCTGTGTCTTTAAGTGTCCAATAGAAAGCCTGGAAAATCTCCAATACTTTCACTCAAGCTAGGTGGGCTTTAAAGAGCCCATGATAACAAAAAACAACTTCTGTATAAACTGTGATGTTATTGCAGTGTTTTGGTTGGTTTTTTTTTACTAAAACTGAAAGTCCCGAAATATTAAACACATGCAACAAAAGCAAATATTTCCATCAATCAACATAACTTGTGGTCAAATGGATATAATAATTACAGAACTGACTACAAAATGCCAAATACAGCTACTAATATGAACCAGTTCAACATTAGTTTGTGCTACATGCATGTGCCTTGTGTTGAAACGTTACATAGGTATACTATGTGCCAAAAAAGACAACAAGGAAATTGCATTATGAATTATTTCTCCAAAGATGATTTTTCTAGAGAAAAAAAAACACTGTTTCACTCTGCACATGCACTTTTTTGCACTCCTTTTTGAGATGCCCTGTAAAAAACTGTTTTAAAAAAAAGAGAGATCAATTAAATAAATTTAAAAAAAAGAATATAAGCGAAAAAGAAAGGACATTTTGGTCATTCATTTTTTAGCATTATTTCACCATTCATTTGTTTCATAGACTATATATGAATATATAAATAATAAATGTAATCTTTATATACAGTCTATGGTATGTGCTTTTGACCTCTTTGATCCATGCTTGCAACTAGCAGCACAGGAATTACATATTTTATAGATGGATGTGAAGTAACACATAAAATGCATTAAAAGTTTACAATTCTGCAAGTAAGTGGCACAGTTAATTTAACAGAGTTTGGATCCTTCTTTGAGATCTGCATTAACTGTTTCGAAAAAGGGTGTGACCTGGAGCAACATCACATTTCTTATGCTGCTTTCAGTTGCGTTTCACAAAGTATTTATACCTTTGAACCCTGAGGAAATTGGTGCATTTTCTTTCACAAACATGGGAAAACACTGACACTAACATTTTACTCTTGCAGATCGCACATAGAATTGATGAATTTAATAGACTTGAGTGATCATTAAATAACAGAAGAAAAGCATGCACATAATACACTTATGATTATTTAATTTGGTTACATTTTCCTATCTGTCTTGTTGTTTGGAGGCTATTTTTATACTGCTACTACTACTACTACTACTACTACTGCATGTCATTGTGATAGTTGCAAGAAAAGAAAAAGAAACATACTGCTCAAATACAAGCTTACGCAAAACCTGGCAAATGTTCACTTTAAACATGGAAAGCAAAGCTAAAGTGATGCTTTGATTCCAGGCTCCAGAGCACCATCTGTTGGTCTTAAATTTCCAATGGCTGGGTCCAAGACTGACTCACGTTTAGAGACGGAAAACATGTTGTACAAATACGTCTGAGCCAAATCAAATAGGAATGTATGAGTGATAGATAGCAGGTGAAGTTAAGTCAGGGAATTTTGCAATTTTTTCCCTACCACATGGCTGGCTTTATGAGAGAAAATATCTGTTGCTTGACGTTGGAATGTGAGGAAAATGTCATGCTTTGCCGGGTACTGGTACACCACCTGACTTATCAAAACTTAGTAGTCACACTAGAAACTCAAATGACTACATTTATTCCATACCAATAGTCAGTTTATCTTATTACACTATTAAAATCATGGAAATTTGGCAGGATGTTGTTAAAATTTTTGGAAGAATATTACAACTACTGATGCAAGTGAGTGTGGAAACTGACATACTTTGGTTTGACTGGTTTGCTTGCATTCTTCCATAATCACGATAAACATAATTATTCTCTTAAACTGAGCCTTCTGTCTCTTGATTTTGAAAGGTAGATAGAAAAGTCGGGTAGTAATTAGAATTTCAACTACATCATCGTCAAGATGATATTTTGAGTAATGTATTCAACACTGATTCTGGCTGAAATCTGCATATTAAAGACATGCGTACTGCACAGATTGAGAACTTATCATGTCTGAAGAGTGTATTAAAGCAGACACAGAATGTCTGTCATTGTGAGCAGATTCACTGAAGTCTTATATTCTTTCATTTTCCAAACTGAGCCAGAATAAATACATATATTCCAGATACTTCTGCAGAAAAGCCAAAAAGCCTTAAAAAATCACCAGAATGCAGAAAATTAGGTGTTTGACGCTCAAAATTCACCAGTGGATGACCCCCAAACCTCCCATTTCATATGTGTGTCCCCCAGTTTGGAAACTAAACCTACGCCCTTGCAAACACAACCTCATTCACTCTGTCCATAAAGAGGCATTAATTAACTCAGTTTGTAAGAAGTGCAAGATTTTATTTAGGGCGCTTGAGGTGATGTGCTGGGACTGCAGTGTGAGGGTATTTACACATACAGTAATAAGTCAGGGGGAAACATTTAATTATTCCAATAAAGAACATTTCAATGATAATTTTGTGACATAAATACACAGTTCTCAAATCTTGGCTGCTTCAACATTTGGAGACAACAAAGTGAGAATCAAGAGTGACAAAAATATAATATCATACAGAAGTGACAATGACAGCAGGGATGAGTTTACCAAAATTACACATTAATAACAATCACTGCGCCATACATCAGGTATCATTACATTATTTAGAGAGAGAATAATATTTATCTACAAAAGCTTTTCATTACAACCTAACTTTAACCAGCTTCACAGCCATTTTAGACACTAATGCCTTAGACTTTAAACACCATTAATACCCTAACCCATCTCAAACTGTAATCTAAAACCAACAACTCTTTCATTTTCAGCAGGCAACTAGACAAATGCATACTTTTCTCATAAATGATGATACATTCTTGTCATTTAATTTTAAACTGCTTCATTAATGTATCTCACTTTTACCCATCTTGCAGTAACCAAGTGCAGATATTTTAGGAATAAAACATTAGTTCCCCTCAAAGATGGTGTCAATGATCATATGATTTTACACAAATACTCCTGAATGATATAAATGAGCATTTTGCTGATCTGGTGCAACCAAGAGTCAATAATAACATCACAGCAGCACATTGTTAAAAGTTTAACCAGTTTATATCTTAGGGGTTAAATCTAGCTTAGGTGGCCTGACAGAAGGATTATCTGCATTGGTAAATGCCACAAAGGTCAACATGAATTGTCAGTTTGAAACATTTTGGTCTCTTGAATCAAAGACTCTCTTTATACTTTTTTTTAATATTTATTTTTTTTTTTTACAATGAATGGACATCAGTTGTTACAGCTGAATTGTCCAATATGAATGTTACTTTTGAGGAAATGGGGCTGACTTAGGAAAAACAAAATAATAATAGCTATCTATTAGCAAAGACTATAGTAAGTTGAGTTCTCATGTTCATGTCTGCTTTGAGGTATTACATTTAAACATTCATTACATTAGCCTACAGAAACTAACTGGAAAATCAATGTTGTATCCAGTTTTCAGGCAAAAAGAAACCCTAAACTTAACCCCTAATGTTTGTGTCAGATGCAAAGAAATAAACACAAAGGGGTCATCAGAACATAAAATGTAGCCCACTACATATTATTAGTAATTTAAAATGGGCATTAGGCAGAATTTAGAAGAGATTTGCCCTCTTCTTCATGTCATTACGTTTCCACAGTGGAAGTACGTCAAACTCTTGAATCTCCATGCCAAAGACCTCAAAGAATGAATCCGGAGAAAGGTGACGCTGCAAAGGCAAAGCAGGACACACTAAAGAGAACCGCAAAAAAGCTGCAAAGTGTATCTGTTTGGTGCATTTCTTATTCTAAAAAAACAGTCATACAGTAGGTTTGACTGAGATAAAATGTCATCTTATTTTTAAGGAAAAGCAATTGTCAAGGAATTTACCAGCATCCTGTTTTAATTATGGTATGTGACGTATTTTACGCAAGATATCACATTCATTTAAAAAATGTAATATTTAAAACATTTTCTGAAAGCAGTCCGTTTAGCTGTGTAAAAATATATTACTGTACCTCAAGTCTTGTTCTGTCGACATCCTTGGGAAGTTTCGCTCGTCCTCTACTGGTGACTGCGAGCAGTTCATATGGGTAGACCTTCAGAAAACAAAGACTGGTTGAGAGTGCTTTATAATGCTACACCTAAATACAGTCTTGTGTATGCTACATCATGAGTTATGCTATGGAAGAAGATTAAGGTCACATGTGAAAACTGTGTTTGTGTTCTGAGTTTAAAGTCAGAATTTTGACTTTTTTTTTTTTACATGTGGCCCTAATCCTCTTCCGAGCTGCTGAGCTAAGAGATAGAGTAAGAACACAGCGTACCATCCATATATGCATCCTGTATAACCATCTCACAATTACCAGGCATAGTAGTCTATAGTACCATTGCTTCAGCCTTCAAGGAAAACAATATGATCCTGCTTTTATGAGCCTTTGTCAAAAGACTCACTATATCATCTCGCATTACAAAGGAAGGATGATAATGACATTGTCCTTGTCACATGCATGCTGTCATTTGTATCACAGTTATTCTTGCATGCAGTCTTTTAAAGGTGCTTTGCAATGAAAACCAACCAGATCCCCAGAATAAATGCTGGAATTATACATTTCTAGAAAACCAAGGATATGTTACACATGTACATTTCATATGTAGCAGATATGTTGAATTTTTATGTTTTGATTTTCATGTTGTGACGATGCTGTGGTTAATGTGGGTTTCAGGGTTCCCATACATGTTCATTGATGAAATTTCAAACTTTCATGGACCCATAATTAAATTCCAATTACCATTCACAATGTATAAAACAAACATTGTTTTATCTCAGACATATTTTACAATTTAAACTTAGGAGTGGGGCATAGCATAGGTGTAGAAACTTTGGGATTCATGATCTTACATGTTAAAACACGCTGTCATAGCAACAAAACTCCAGCTAACTGGCACACACATATCAGAGGTACATTATATCAAGAGCAACAGAATATAAATTGGCCATTATATTTAGCTTATCCACAGAAGAGGACTGCAACAATTAATTTTTTTACTTTTTCAAAACCCTTTTACTGACTCATGGACTTCCACAATCTTGTATTCCAGGCCTGAAAGTCATGGAATACAAGATTGTGACATTCAATGAATTTTCCAGGTTTTCCATGACCACATGAACCCTGGGGCTTAGGTTTAGGCACAAAAACTTATTGGTTAGATGAGGAAAACATCATATTTTGGCTTAAAATACCCAGTTTGGTTGTTACGAACACAGTTGGGAATGTCACAAACTCTCATTAAAGACAGAAACGTACAATAACAACATTTCATTCTGGCATCAGGGCTGTGAAAACTCTCCTCTAGTACACATGGATATAAAATAACAATACTTGCTTTTGGTTCCAATAAATTAGGCATAGACACTCCTCTGTCCATTCGTGCTAATGGATGTTGACCGTCATGGAGCTACAGAATGAAGCAAACACGTGCAATGGGAAAATGTCACGGCGGAATTAATCACTTGTTGAATAGTTTAATGCATACTTAATAAAACATGCTCATGCAGAAAGTGAGTTGAGGTCAGTTCTTTGAAAATGCATTAAACCAAACAGGGTGAGGATTCAAGATCACAAAAAGTTCTTTTCACATACCTTGTAGTCTGAAAGGCAGGAAAAAAGATAAAGAACAAGCAACACAAATTAATTTCCAAAGAATTAGGCATTGATGTAATACTGTAGTGATTAAAAATAATATATGTCTATCTACATACCTCTGAATCTTTCGCTGCTGTATTGGGAGAAGTCAGCTGAGCGTGGCTTAATAAAAAGAAAGAACAGGAAACATCATTTCTGTTGAAGTGCAGTAAGATGGACAAACCTTATTAAGTTTTTTTGAGAGTTTTTCTGGAGCTCCCTATAAAAAACAAAGCAATAAAAAGCATTTGACTATTCTGTAACACCAATGTATCATATTCTAAATGGGAAGTGAAATATAAACATGTGTTTTTGCACTAGATTCAGTCCAGTGAATCAAAGAGATGCCACTAAATCGCTTTACAAAATAATGCTGAAGAGAGGTATCAGTGATAATGCTCTTACCGGATGGAGGCCATTGCGACCATATCCAGGCAAAGAGGCTGTTTGGGATGAAGAGGTTTTTAGATCTGTGTGAAAGTGCAACAGCAGACAGATTAGCTCATCAGAGGTGACGTACAGTCAGACTTGGCTCTTTGCCCAAGTCAGATCAGGCTTTTCTTAGCCTTTTGCTAATTGTTCTCTAAAACTGACTTCTCAGTACTGCACTAATTTTATATTTACAACACAGTTGCATAAGTATAGTTCAGACAAGTGAATAGATAAATGTTCTAGAGATGTGCAACAATACAAACACAATATTTTAAAAGAACAGAACTAAAATAGCAATCAGAAGCTTTAAATGTAATATTTAGCTGCAGCATTAAAATGAACTTTTTGAAATGTTGTACAAAAGAAGGAAAGGTCATATTGTACCTTGCTGTTTATAAATTGGAGGCCTCCTGTACATGTTGAAGCCTTCATCTAGGACAGAAAAGATGCAGTGTTAGCAGATAATTTAATCCACAAAACTCACACAACAGAACCAAATTAATAAATAAATAATTAATAACATTAATTATTTTTTTTTTAAATCACATATTTTTATATATTTATTTGGTTTGATCAACTTTCTCAGAAAGAAGACTGAGACCTCAATCAATGTAAAAGCATCTGCACATGCAATATACTTACTCAAAAAATCCCAGAAAGTCTGATTGCATGTACAATAATTGTAGTGACCTTTACATCACTTATCAAAAAAAAAACCAACGACAAAAAAGGTGATGCCACAATGAGCGTACAACACACCTACAATTACGCAAGTTTTCACTAGGTACACTATGCAGTCCCCCCATAGCGCTCCAGTGAGGTCGGGACTTTATAAAAAGATAGCGACCAGGTGCCAGATTGTGAGCAGCACAGAAGGCATCCAAGACACACAGCACCGAAAAAAAAAAAAAAAAAAAAGTAAATACAGCAGGGTGAAATACCAAACGAGAGTGAATCTGGGGTGTACAAACAGTAATCGACACTCCTGCATAATATACCTTTAAATACAGTTTAATTTTATGTAATAGTGGAGTTTCAGAAATGATTATCAAAATCATTTTAAGAATTTAATGTCTCAAATCAACTGAACATAAACACTCTGACTCAACAAAATAAGGCAACGCTCACTATACAGAAATCAAGGCTGTGTGGATTGTAAGTGGGTTGTAAGTAATGGTCAGTTCCAGCTAAAAACACATGCCAGTGATTACTGGTCAAAGGTCAAAGCTTGTCATATTTCATACACACACACACACACACACACACACACACACACACACACTTTATAAAACGATAAAAAATTTCACAGGTCTGCTATAAATAGGCACAGCTGCAGAGGATTGTGCGAGTGAAGTCTGGAACAAGCACAAGAATATTTACTTATTTAATCAATCAAACTATTTTTAAAAATACCTACTGTGACCTAGATTTACATAAAGGATTGTTTTTCCCAGAAGAATAAATTTGGGGGGGTTGGGTGAGGTGGCAGAACGACAGGAAAGGATGGTTACATTAAATATGTAAAATGGGAAAAGATAGCTGTGTCTGGGGAACTAACTGTAGTAAGATGTAATTTGATGTAAAGGGTCTGAGTGGGTGATTGACTCTGAACAATGACCTCTAGATGTCTCAGTGTTTCTCACAATAAAGTGATTTGCATCTCTGTGCCAACCTCTCCATAAATTCCAACTCCAACCCTTAAGCCACTTTGTTTTTAGTAATTCAGGCATTCAGATAGGAATTCTTATTTTACCATTGCACATACCACAGTCCCAGCAGCATAAAATGTTGCCTAAAAAGAGTAACTAACCCCCCAAACTTTTTCAGTTGAAAGGCAATATATACTAGCATTTAGTAGTGCTGTTGATTGATTGGTCCAACTCTTGACATTAGAGCACAGTATTAAAATTCTACATATAATGTTATAAATATGTACAGTGACTGCCCTCTAAAGGTTGAAACCTGGCTATTGCAATTCAGTTTTGCAATTGGCTGACCCTGGTAGCAGGATCAGGTACCAACTGACTTCTTGTGTTAGTGTAGGGGTGGCAGAGAGGCACTGTGGATCGAGAGGCTGCAGGATTGTGTGACTGGGTGTATCTTAGCCCCCCTCCCAGCCCTGCCCATTTTTGAGAATTCTTTCACATTTCAGGGAGGCACTCAAGCAAAAAGTAGGGGATTTAGTTACTCTTTAAATTAATGTGTTTGATGGGTAATAAAAAAGATAACAAAGGCAAGGTGATACCAGGAGGGGAGAAAGGATGCAGAAAAGCGAGGCAGAAGAGCAGGGGTCCTTACCTTTGGTTTGAGGGAGTAAGTGGTGGTATAAAGGGGAAGTGGGGCGTGTGTCATTGTTACCAGAGAATAAAGAGGGAGAAAGCATCACTTCTGTTTGGTATTCCAGGAAAGAAGTGAAAGAAGGTGTTGTGGAGGCAGAAGAGATAAGGGAAGGTGGTAAAACAAAGAAATAGTGAGCAGAGGGATGCTAATATCTTTACAAAGGTGATAAGAAGAGTGAGATCATTTTACTTTTGTGCACTTTTCTCACCTGCTGGGCGGTGAAAGTGTTGTGGTGATCTGGACAGACTTGGAGTGTAGCTGTGACGATTGTACGTTGCATGAACTCCAAAATATCCATGGCTTGAAGATTTTGGTATGCTATTTCTTACTTCTAGACTCTCCTTGAAAGATGACACAAAACCAGTGTGAAATGCACAACCAATCACGAATAATCAGTGATAATAAGTGCTAAATAAGTATGTTTGCATGACTTTAATATTGGTCTGGCTTATAACACTGATATTTACCTCTGTGGTTTCAGATACGTTTCCTGGTGACTAAATTAGAATGACAGAAGAAGAAAAATAAATGTGTAAGAGAGAGAGAAACACAACATACACTGTTGATATTTTACATGGAAACCTTGTATCTCCACACTTGTGTAACATGAAAAAGAAAAGCTTTTCTAACTATGGAACACTATGCAACATGTAAAATGTGTTACAAAAGAAATACATGTAAAATGTTATCAGTTCCTTAATCCTGAAGCTGAATTTGAAAAATCCCCAAACTTGTTATAGATGTTTTCGTATTAAGACAGAAGTGAAAAGTAGGAAATGACGTGGTTTATTACAAAGGTACTTTTAGCCAATTACTGTATGTGGTTGGGCATAGATCATTAATACGTGCTCAAAGACACTGTAAATAGCAACAAACTCCCTTTGTTGTTTTATCAATTGACTCCTGATTAAGTATGCAAACATTCCGCAGTTGTATTTTATCTGCCAAATTCTTAAAAATGCCAAATATAAGTAAAGAGAAGGATAAGTTGGAAGCCATTTTTCTGCCAATGTGATGACAAAAAAGATCTTGTGAGTCATTATAATGAGAAACTGTCTTGAAAAAACGACTCAGTACCTCAAAACAATGACTTAATATTGAATTTTTTTTTACATGGTATCCCGAAACAATTCCTTAGACTTAGAATCTCAAAATAATGACATGATTTCTCAAGAAAATGAATAAGTATATTGCAAAAATAATGCCTTAGTATCTCAAAATAATGACTTTGTATCTCATAACAATGACTACGTATTACAAAAATAATGTCTTAGTATCTAACAATAATGGCTTAGTATTGCAAAAAAAGACTTAGTACCTCAAAATAATGACTCATTATCTCCAAATAATTACTTTGTATCACAATAAAGGACTTACCATCTCAAATAATTCCTTACTTTCTCAAAACAATGACTCAGTATCATAAAATGACTCAATATCTCAAAACAGTGACTATAAGAAAGAAGAAAATACTGAAAAAATACTGCCTTAGTATGGCAAAATGGTATAGTATCTAAAAAATGACTTAGTCCCACAAAACATTGACATTGTATCTCACAAAATGACCCTATATTTAAAAATAATGAGGAACTTTCTCGAAATAATGACTTGAGATTGTTTGTCATTATTTTGAGATATGTCATCATTTTGATAAAGTTTCTCATTAATTTTGAGATACTAAGTCATTATTTCGAGAAAGTGTTTCATTATAATGATATACAGGATCTTTTTTTCTCATAACACTGGCAGAAATGGGCTTTCATAGAATCCTGTATATCTGCCTAAATCTTGACTTAGACTTGGTATTCAAAGTGTTTTGTTAATGTAGAAGCACTATTGTCCAAAAACACACATTTCACAATTTTTCACAGTAAATGTCTTTGCATTTTGCACAAAACAGACAAATTTTAGAACAACAAAATATCAGAACAACCAAACAAGACCTCACTTGGTTTGACTCATGAATCAAACCAAGAAAAAAACACCAAAACAATGAAACACAAACATGTCACCGCATAGAACTCAGAGCATTGAATGAGGTTACCTCTGCAGGGCTTTGCCTGTCCTGTCTCTTTCCTTTGTCCAAAGTAGAGGAGTTGTCGTTCACAGACTTATAAGATATCATATCAGGATGCTCTATGTCATATATAGCCTTGACTCTGGGAATGGCTGCTAAGTCTCGGTAATCAATGATCTCGTTATCTACTTTTGCCTGGGACCAGGACAGGGAGGATAGGGAAGGATGGAGGATGAGGAGGCACACAGAGGTTGGGAGATAGAGGGAGCAGACGGCATGAGTTACGTCAGGTGAAAGGTCAAAGGCTGCTTATTACATGACTTCAGGGAGGAATGAAACTTTAATCCTACAACACCACAATAGTCTGTCTTTGGCACATGGAGAGAGATTAGCATTATAATCTGCGGCCCGTTTCTGCTTCACTATATCAATTATTTCTCAGGCTTTCAAGTATAAAAAAGGTAAATAGTTTTTGGCTCATATGTTGAGGTGTTTTGTTGGGATTAAAGTTTATTTCTTTTACACAACAAACCAACAATCTATGAACAGTAATACACTGGATGGAGGACACCGAAAGCGCCAGGTTGTATTTATAATCAATCTCAATCTGAATTGCCAATGAATTCAAATTGATTGAGCAGATAAATCTAAATTCCTGTTTATCTTTTTCAATATGTGGTTGACTTGAAAATCTAAAGGCTCTTTATCATTCAACCACAATTGAAATCCCGTTTATCTCTGACAAGATAGAAACTAGTTCCGATCAGTCAAGGTTAAGTTAAAATATATATGCAGTATATATACATGTATGTTTACAGATTGATTTTAAGATTTTTTTCATGTTTTCCACATTGGCTATTTTAAGTTCTAAATTCTAAATGTTTGCCTTCATTTACAAAAAGAAACATCTTGCAAGAGAGACACTTTGTCCATGCGACTCCCCTGTATAAATAAAGGATAAATGAAATGTAAATCAAACCACGGTGAATCGTGCACCATGGAAGGTGGTGATGTTGTCACCAACTTACACAGATGGTCCGACCAGGACTCCCCGGCGTGCACGAGCCCGGCCTTGAACAGGAGCTTTCAGAGGACGATCTAGTGGCCTACAGGAGAAAAAAAAAACAGCTAGGTTAATCTGACATCACTTCCTGCTTCAGCTCAGGTGTTGGTAAACAGCCTCTGTTGTTTTCTCTCAATGCCTCGTCACTACACACACAACTTGGTCCTCACATCTGGTCTAGTTTCCCTGTCATTCGTGGGTAAAAGCAAGCATTAAAATGCAGCAGTGTGCAGTGTGGGACGGGCATCATGCAGTTTATGTGCACTTTTCCACATTGTAATAGGCTTTATTTTGACCAAATAATGATATCAGCCAGACTGTTGTTTTGCATAGTACTAGGTGTATATTACTGTTTGTGAAGGTACTAATGCATGACAAGAAATAACACAGCGAAGCATGCATCAAAGTCAACAGTGAAATTTTTTATTTGCTACAGTTAACTTGTTTTTAAAGTGTTATATGCAGGGGCGGAGCCAGACATTGTAAACATTGGGGGCTAAGCCAAAACCTAGGCAGGTCAAGGGGCATCCTCCCCCAGGTAAATTTTTTTCCCCTCTATTTACAGCAGCTATATGCACTATTTTTCAAACCATCTGAGATGATAGAATGCCTAAAAATCAGTACATCATTGGAGAAAACATGATAGTTGGAAAGGAAAAAATAATCCTGGAGAGTCTATATCATATAGTACTAATTTTAATATTACGTTGATAATATATGATATGATATGTTATTATATTATATTATATTTAGTCATCATTCTGAAACCATATCACAACAAATGTTGAATATGACTAATTTTCACCCTGTTAACTAAAAGAGGCAGAAATTGTCTAATGCTGCTGATTTAGGTTTTTTTGTTTTGTTTTTTTTAGTTACATTCCATAGTTAGGGTATTGCCATAAGAAGCATTACTAATCTTGAACCCTTTTTGTGTGATATTTCACAGGAGTAGAGTTCACAATATTAATGTTGAGTCAACAAATTTCACAATAATCTGTGCCGCTCTTATTGCAAATCAAGGATCCGGTACCAACAATACTAAGTAAATGTTCAATACTCTGAATAAAATATTAGGCTGACAAAAAACAGCATATTACAATCACCAACATGGGCATATATATTTTTATAAGAATTACACAAAGTTGAAGGTATTTTCAAAACCTAAAAGATTCAGGGCTTTTGTAAAAAAACATTTGGGGGTGGAGCTCTATTAGCCACCCCCCTAGTCCGCCCCTGCTATTTCTATTAAATGTAACAATTACATATATTGTATACTGTGCAGGTGCTCCTCGAATTAAAATGTCCTCTTAATAATATTTAGATGCAAGAATATCAAACTAAAACAAGGAATCTTGTCTTAAAAGTGTCTTCTTTTCGCTTACGTGAATTAGCATATAAGATCTACTTGGCCAGCCTGGTGAGAAAAGTGCTGCATGTGAAATAAGCAGAGTGCAGTTAATCTCAAGACATGAGATTACAGCCTGCTCACTCTAGAAAACCATCAGTACAAGTGGCGAGCCCGCTCACGGTATTAACCTTCAGTTCATGTTGAGGGAAAAAGTAAGCAAGAGAAGGTGTTTTTGGTCTGCCGACCTGGGAAGCAAGAGATAGTGTAAGGATAGCGCATATTAAACTCGCATCCTCCTAGAAACAGCATAGAAGAGCTGGATATGTACAGGTATTATAAGAAGTTATGTGAATACATTACGTCATGTCATGTCTTGGGTTGCATATTGCCTATAAGAAACATTAAATGACATGTCACTCATAGAAACAAAGTTGAGTGCTAAGTTAAAGAGGTCTTACCATGTAAGTATCCTCAGTTCTGCTGTCTCTGCAGTCCGGATGCCAAACTGTTGATCCTGCAATGGCAAAATGACCACATGTCAAAAGAAATACACAGTTTAGCAGTGAACAGAAAACAGCTGACACACTGAACATTTAGATTCCATTAAACAAACACATGCAATATTCTCACCATAAATGCATGTACATCCACATAAAAGTACTTTCTCACACTGACCTTGCAGATACATTTCTTCACCTTCTGTGAACATTTTGTTACATCGGCTACATCTTGCGCAGCTGGGGTGATAATGTTTCTCCCCTGCCTATAACAGATGATGAGAAAGGAAAGAGCATAGAGTTAGACAAATTACAGAGAAAAAGAAGTAACACATATTACTCAAACTCTTAACCTTTTTGGATTTGGAGACCTGCTTCAAAAGATCTCCTGAAACTATTTAATGCATTTAATTATCAGCTCAGTGTTTTTGCTGCTATCATCACAAATGTGTCAGAGCCAGCAACCATCAAGTCATATTAGTCACAATAGGTATTACACAATGTATGAAGTTACAAGCAATGTCAAAACAGATGCAATCAAGAGCTTACTCTTCACTGACAGTACAGATTTCTCACCTCTAAGACTTTTCCAGTAATAAACTTCTGACATGCTTCACATTGTACCCCAAATTGAATCTGGTAGTCCCTCTCACAATACGGAACACCATCCCTGAAAGATGAAACACTTGATTAAAAAACACACACAGGTGCTAACATCATTTCTGATTCTGACCTTTATTGTTAGGAAA
This sequence comes from Plectropomus leopardus, assembly GCF_008729295.1. Taxonomy (NCBI): domain Eukaryota; kingdom Metazoa; phylum Chordata; class Actinopteri; order Perciformes; family Serranidae; genus Plectropomus; species Plectropomus leopardus. The sequence goes on along the minus strand of NC_056481.1, from coordinate 16,761,324 downwards.
TAGACACAGAAATAATTTAGAGTGAGAGATTTGTGTTTACTTGCTGATGTATTCTCCGCTCAGCACTTTTCTGCAGGCTTTACACTTGAAGCAGCCGAGGTGCCACTGGCCACCCAGCGCTAACAGAGCCTGGCCATTCTTGATGTCTCTGCCACAGCCAGAGCAGTCTGAGAACACACACACACACACACACACACACACACATATATATGCATTTTTTCTGTTCTTCTTAATTATTTTTGGATTACTTAATAGGCCTACAGGGCACAGGCCGCAGGGCCCCCCCTGACCTCTGTGTACAAAGACACTCAAAATAACCACAAAGAAACATAACACGACTAGCACAAGGACACACAAAGAAATGCAAAACAGCTGTAAAGAGGCACAAAGAGACAACAACCACCAAGAGGCTCTAAAAAGAAACTCAAAATAACTACAAAAAGACTAAAAATATCTACAAAGAGATTAAAAATGACCACAAGGGCAAAACAACCACAATAAGACAGAAAATGACTATAAAGAGATACAAAATCACTATGAAAAGGGTCGAAACAACCACAAAGACACAAAATGAATACAGACATGCAAAATTCAAAAAACTTTGAGAGGGGCAAAATGACCCCAATGAGATGCAAAATGCCTATGTGTGTCTTGCTCCTATGTAGAAGAGGTGGTTGGTCCTTTTGCATGTTGGAAACATTGTCTTATAATCCGCCCATGGAATATACATGTATAAACTGAACTATTCGAGTGGCTGTTTACTGTTGATTTTTTAAAATAAGCATCTTTCAGTACAGTTCCAAAAGGACATCTTTTAACCCAGAGGCTTCATGGGTCTGGATCCTCTACTAATCTTTATTCTATCTATAGTTGTACGTTAGATAAGGTCAAGTTGAGATGTAGAGTTGAGTTCTATCATATCTAAGTCCGCACTGAGTCATTGACCTGGGAGGATCCAGTAGGATGATCAGATTTTTAAGGTAATGTCAGCTCAGTGTTGTGGCCACAGCTGGCCGATGTTCACTGCGTAATCCCCTGTCTGATTATGTCTGCATGGGATCAAAGTCTTGGATCTATTTTAAAGCCTTGTTAATAAATATTTTTGATGTCAACAGTGGATCAAATGTCCTGGCTTCCTTAGAGAGTAAATCATGCAGGAGTGCACTTACTACTGGAACACTGGATGTCGTTAGGAGTAGGAGACACGGGTCGGATACAGCGCTGACACAGACAATCCCTTCCACTGAAGGTGACACAATCCCCGGCAGGAAAAGGCTGTCTGAGAAACACAGACAGAGACAGATGTACATCGCACAATTCTTATGTGAGAGTTAATATGCCTCCAAAATCCAAACTTTTTTTTTTTCACAATTACTTGCAATTGGTGCACACAAAGCAGGCTGGGTGGTAGGTCTTCCCCAAGACTGTGACCACCTCTCCCTCTACAAATTCCCCGCAGTTGTTGCAGAGCGTGCCGTGAAGCCTTTGGAAGTCCAGCGGGCAGAGGTAGTCTCCGTTCTTCATGAAGAAACCACTCTGAGCCAGGTCACAGCCGCACACTGCACACAGACCCAAAGTCACACAGGGAGAGACAGATGACAACAGAGACATTGAGGCTGCAACAATCAATTTTATTTTTTTTAAAACGATCTTTGGGTCAGTGGGAATCTTTGGGTGATAATGTAAAAGGTGTCATTTGTAGTGATCATCTGGCCTCAGTAGGTCATCCAAATGACTTGAGCTCAACATTCTGTTTCACTCTTTGCATCAGTCTGGACACACTGCCGCCTTAAACAGTTTCCAGAAATTACAATCCTGTCAGGGACAATCTTGGCAAATAAGGGATTCCGTACCATAGTTGACAACGTAAGCAACCATTCATGGACTGTGCCATAGTAAATTACATGAAATGTAGGCAGAATGGTAATGGTGGCTTCTGAAGCAACAAGTGCTTACTCTAACGTTAGCAGAGTAAACAAAGGAATAAGTGAAGTTATTGCAGAAATAGAGTCAATAACAACAGTTAAACAACAACAGAGGATGCACTCCAGGAGTTTCACAGAGGAAAAGAAGTTTTCAACATTTTTCCGACTGGATTTGGCAAAACCTCGGCACAAATCCAATGTTCACCGTTGTTTTTCCACAGATTGCGCTAATGGAGGACCATGTACGAGAGGCTGCAAAGCTGGGGATCACGGTCGTGCAGATTGGCATTCACAATGACATACAACAGGAAGGCTGCCAGCTGGTATTCAGCAGTCCAGAGGCAGCTTGTTGCTGAATGAAAAATGGAAATTGGAAAATGGAAAAATAAAAATTATAACTTTTTAAGCACTTTTTCCAGGCCCTTTCCTTGTTGGGTCATTTCTTTGTTCGTTGCTCATTGCCTTCCTCCAGTGTTTTTGATAGAAATCAAACTAATTTACTCAGGTTTCAAAGGGTTAATGCAGCTTTAAAGAAACAAACTCATGACAATTTAGTTAACTTGTTCACTTAAACTCTTCCTTTTTGCACTAAATTCTTTTTGCAAAACAAATTATCACACTGCTCTCATCTCTTTGTTACCTTAAATTTTTATTGAGTAACATTTTGACTCTGTAGTGGCCGGATCTCATTCCAAAATTTTATCTTTTTGAGTTTTTTCTTTATTTATGATGTATATTTGATACACCTGCTCTGTTTTTTTTTTCACTTGTTTTGTATTTTGGGTCAGTAACTTAAGTTTACATTTTTAATTATCGCCTTTTACAGGCTGTTGTCATTCTAGTAAGTTAACACCAACTACGTCACATAGTCCATCAAAGAGATGAGATAAATGCTATTCGGGCTGTGTGACCTCGTGATTCTGCCAGGCTCTCTGAAGTGTTTATGTGCTTGACAGGTTACTGACAGGGAGGTAGTGTTTTCTACCAGCTTGTTCAGGGTCATCTGATACCATGCAACCCGCTTCCGACACTGTCCCTCTGAACCTGCCACCACAGAACGCAGAGAGATGCCAAGGACAGATTTATGCGTCTCTATTCCTGTCCCACTGAGACTACCTAACAATATACATTAGTTTACTAAAAAAAAACCAACTATTTAAGTATGAATAAAACCTACAAACATGTGCCTGCATTCCTCTGATCCCAGATATTGTTTAATAAAAATTATTCAACAAATGATTCATAATGCATAAAGGGAGAATTCCTCTTAATTATAGGCTGATAACACATAATTATTACGTGACAATCATTATTCCCTCTCTTTCTGTACCATACAATTTAATGTAGGCCTACTTTAATCAAACTTTATGCATCACTGAAACAAAAACAGCTTATTTCAATTCACATTCATTCAAAATGAAACACTTTGAGGTAAATTCTGATTCAGTGAAGCCCACAGATCCCCAGGTCTTCCCACTGTTAAAATACTGCAGGCATCTCTGCTCTGAAAGTCTCTTTGTGTCCTCTGCGCTGTAAACACCGTAACAATGCGATGAAAGGGCAACAACACGAGAAGCTTGTCGGTTTCAATTAGTGTGGACAATGGCCTGCTGAGGAAATATGTTTTCCACGAAACAAAGTAACTGCGCTGAATGACTGTCTGACAGGTTCTCACAACAGCCCATTGTAGACGCAGAATATTGTGTAATAAATTGAATTTGTGGCACCAGCAGGCTGACTAATGATTCACCAGCAAGTTCTGCTCAATTTAAACTAACATTAGTGGGAAAAGATGTTGTAATGCAACCTAAAATGTCATATGTTACTTGTGTTACCGCTTCCTTGTAAAATTGTTTATATGTGTTTTAATTTAACTGGATTAACAATATTTCAGCATCAATTCCAAATTAAAAATCAAACAGTACACAAGTTTAAATCAACAGTGCCACTCGTCTTTTAAGTTTGTTTTTTAATGTATCTTTTAACTCATCTTTTAATTTTATTTATTTATTTACATTTTTCTCTTTGTCTTTTATTTTAGCCACTAATTTATCTTTTTACTTCTTTTTCTGAATTCCACCCTTCTGTCTTGTTTGTCAAAGCACTTTGTAAATTGTGTTTTTAAAGGTGATACATAAATAAAATTTCGTTATTTTATTAGTACTAGACAAATCCATTAAGGAAATCTTAAAGACATCCATATTAAAGAGCAGCCTTATATTTGTGAAGTGATTTGGAGCAAAAGTCAGGAATTCCTTCAAAGTGTTTTTTAAGGCAGCCATCAAATCTTCTCCACCTCACATGAGGAATTTTGTTCATTGGATTCTCAAATCTCCCAAATGTCCAAATTAAGACTCAAAAAGGGGGCTCTCCATTGAGCTTATAAATCTATTCTGACTGAGATGGAATATGATAGTCCAGAAGTTGTAATATTGATGGTAATCACCTTTGCAGGTAAAGCACTTTATGTGGAAGTGGCTGGTCTGGACTCGCAGCACCTCTCCCTTGCACGGCTCCCCACACCTCAAGCACTGGATGACCATCTTCCCCCCCGGAGGACACGGGTGGCAGCCACCCTGAGCGTGTAGCACTGCAGGAGAGGGAGGCATAAATCAATCAGTTAAGTCTTGACAAATTCTTTAGAGTTGTTTTCCTTGCAGCATGTCATCTAAAATGTAATTTCACACTGCCTGGTCTTTAAACTACTGTCTTTTTGCCTCCTCCTAAAAAAACCCCTGCTACTCTCAGTTTATTAGGCTTGAATGAAGCATCAGTCATATGTAACCCCATGTAATTGTAAATGTGCAAAGACAAGAATCCCTACGCACCCAATTCACCAAGTCAAATTTGAAAATAGTGCTCCTCTAAAACCACTAAAATAATATTTATTTAAATGGACTCTGGTTGTTTTGGCGATATTAATTTCTGAGTTGTTTCTAGTTAACAAAAAGTAGCATGTTCTTAAACAAAAAGGTTGACCTCTGTAGATAAAAACAATCTGAGCCTGTCAGCGGCAAAAACAAGCAGATTTTATTGGACATATAGCCAACTAACGGAGCACAATTGTGACTACATAGCAGCTGGATTCGCTGCTGCTGGCTGCAGTGCTCTCAGTAACAGATCGGTTTCAAAATTTGTTGTTTCCATTAGTCACTTAGACACAAAACATGGAAAAGTAGGATCCAGGTTGAAAAATACCGGTGTTGCCCTTTAAATGTGTTAACATGCTGGCATTTGTTTTAATTTTACATATTTAATTTGCATTGTTGGAGGGAAGATTTTCATTGGCAAGAACTGCTTCTGTAATTGTGCATTTGATAAATAAATAACTTGAAACCCTGTTAATAAGGAAAAAAACACAAAGTAAGCAAGGCTAATGCTATTATTTATGCATGTATTTGGTCTTAAAGTACATTTTTTCAAATACTTCCAGCAGGTTTTATACTTTTCTGCTTCAGTGGTTCATTACGGTACAACAGTCTCTCAGAATTGTCCTGTTGGTGCTTACATAACTGAACGTAATGCACAGACATGCTTTGCTTTGGCACAAAAACACACACACACACAGACGAGCTCACGAAGAAGCCATTATTTCTCACATTAGATCTCACGACAATAACAGAGAGAATATTCGACAAGAGTGTTGCCGCTTGGATACCAAACGTAGTCTCATAATATAACAAGACCCTCAATACTTCTGCTTCTGTCTCTTTAATGGTTATAAGGCAGCAGAAGCAGTGGATGCCTGTACAATCTAATCACAGCCTACTTGAGAGGTCTTGAATGTGATTAGTAGAGGAGAGAGAGGAAAGAATGTGGCACATTGAGAGTGCTGTGTCTCCTTGTGTGTGGAAACCTAGCATACAAAATAGATAGACACATGAGCTTCATCTTTCTTTATCCAGTTTGGCAGAAAAGTCAAACAAATTCTCTTATGAACAAGTTAACAAGCTAGATATGTTCATCGCAGCTGCGCTATGATGCATGAGTTGCGTCGAAACTTATTTGACCCAAACAGAGAGATTTCCTCACACAGTTGGAAAAATATTCAAAACTGTTGCAAACTCAGCCTCGTGAATACCAAGAAAACTGAGTCAGGCACCATCGGTATGTGGCCCAAGTCTGCCCCCACAACAAGAGAGATTTGTCACCATGGTAACATGCATGTAGAAACAAACTAGATTACATGAGCATGCTTCCCAAAAGTTAATGTAAAGCTCACTGTAACTGATTGTACAGTTGTGATGACAAATCAGTGCCCTCGGTGCTGTGCTGATTATTAACTTCAACTATTGGCTGGCTGCTATAATGCCGACAGTGATTAGATTAAGACGAGTGATCCATAACATCCTGCATCTATCTACCGGAGTCTAATAAGTTAGAAATAAATGCATACACATGCAAATATCTACAAACTTAAGCTTTAGAGCAAGATTATGAGACAACAAATAATTTATAGAAACGTTTTCATGACGGCACAAGAAAAAAGAAAAACTTTGATTACAGTCATCTGTTGAAAAAATTGTTTGTAAAAAATGCTGAGATTATTCATGCCAATAGAAGTAATAAAAAGGACATTGTGTGACAGTAATTAAATGAAATCTGATCAATTATTTCTGCCAAACTTGACAAATCCTAGTGGGAATGTAACCTGTTTTTTTAGCCATGGCACTCAGACAATCACTGAAAACTCCAAGCCAAACTGGCCTTTGTCCTGGAAAGCCTCAGATATTTGTGAATGACAGAGCTGTGGTGCCAGCATCACACAGTAACTCTTTGGATTATTTTATTAGAAAAGTTTGAAAGTTTTGTTTTGTTGCAACTTGACTCATGGAGAAGAAAAGCCCATATACTACATTGTCTTGGTTATATACAGCTGTGTGTGGTATTATCCTGTATATAGGCTTATGTATACTATTTGTATGCTTTCATTTTTATGTGTAGAGCCCTCACATGGAAATATTTCAACAGTTCGTCATGTCTTTCGCTCTTTCTTGATCTCTCCCAGAATGTGAAGCTGAGCTGGTGTCAAGTATTAGCAAACGGTAGATTTAGAAAGACAGCAAATGGAGAGAAACCTGAGACAGACAGCTAATCACACAACAACCCACTGTCTCCAGCTATGAAAATCTGCATCTGTGTGTATCCGTGTGTGTGTGTGTGTGTGTACATGTGTAAGAAGTGAGGGAGTATCTATTTTAAGTCCTCAGAATTTCTCATGTAGATGTTTAAATATAACTCGTTCTAATTGTATACGAGGTACAATGTAATAAAATGCAAACTATGCTTTATATACTGTAGGAGCCACTTAAGCATAGGACTATAATTTTTGCCATAATACAATGAGGTCATACAATTACGTTTTATATGGACTACAAGCTTTATTTGATCATGCTACTGTATGTGTGTTGATAACTGTAAAAATAAATTATTTGTGAATAGTTGAATTTGAGAGGACAAGTTGAATCATTAGAAAATTACCTTAACTTATCTTCTCAAATTCAACCAAGCTGAAATTTTAGGGGCACCCTGGATACTAACTTTTTTAAGTTAAAACAAGTTGATTTATTGTTAGTATTTTTATTACGTAATTTATTAATCATCTTTTGTGCTTTCAACAGTCTTGAATGCTTTTTGGGCACAAAGATTTTTTTTAGTGAAATATCATAATGTCATTGTATCAGAATATCGCTGATATTGCCAGGATATTTTTCCTATGCAAAAAAAAAAAAAAAAGATCCTGCACAGTTTCACAAATCCCATTTAGAAAGCACTTGACTTGATTTAGATATTTTGGAATAGCACCTGGAACTAAGGCATGTGTACATGCTTTGATTCAAAATTACTGCTTAAAAAATGCTTAGTTACTTGGATACAACAACACCAGCAGTTTCTTGAGGACAGTAAACAGTATCAGGAGGTTTTTTTTATCTCAACAGTCACTAGTTCAGTGAAATGAGTATTTTTCCAAAACTTTACCCTGACTAACATTGAGTTCCCTGTTGATACAAAATGGAATAATCAGAGTGAAAACACTGCTTAATTCAGAATTCTTAAAATCACATCTTAACTGACTATGATGCTCTACAGCTAGCTGTAACAGCTGCACTTTTCCCCACTTGGCAACCACAGTTGACAAAAATGTCAAATTAAGTTCTGTGTTTGGGAAATGTCTGACAATCAAAACAGATTAAAAGGTATAAGAAGTATAGCATAAAATTATGTAATATGTTTTCAGAATGCACATATCCCGGAGCTTTCATATAGCAAAATATCACCAAAGCCATTAGAATACATACAACATGAATTTTTAACAAGATCTGTGATAACACTGTGCATTTTAATACAATGTATTAATACTTGGTGTAGGATTTAAGAATCCAGGACAAAATCATAAGCAATATTATTTGACCTATCAAATCAAATGCCACCTCACTTAGAAAGCCAAAAAGAGCAAGCACAGCTGACAATTTGAAAAATACAAATAAAGCAATAAAGTTAGCATAACTATATGTCACAGTGATATGGTTCATTTTTTTGAACAAAAATATAAAGAGGCTTTCTGATTTAACCAAAACAATACACTCGATAATAAGTTGCAGAATAAACCATGATGAGTACGTAAAGACAAACATAAAGTCAAGCAGACACACGTCATTTCTTTCTTATCCTATAATACACACATTCTCACACACACACACACACACACGCACATACATATGCTTAAAAATGTCTACCTTTCTCTTTCATGTTTGTGCTGGTCTGTAGAGCGCTCACTGCAGCAGATCAGAATGAGGAGAGGGACTAAGTGGACTGCTGGTCCAAGGGAAGGGGGTGGTCCAAAACACAGAGGGCAGGAGGGTGTGTGTGTGTGTGTGTGTGTGTGTGTGTGTGTGTGTGTGTGTGTGTGTGTGTGTGTGTGTGTGTGTGTGTGTGTGTTCTCAAAGAGCACAGTAGTACGAGTGGCATTAAGTACATTTTGTGACCCCCAACCAGCAAGAGAATATTTGAATCCTAGACATTAAAAGCTGACATAGTTGTGTATTATTTTGAAGTAATATAGGGTTTTGTTTTTTTACATAAACCACAGTCATTGTCAAGCTTCATTAGTTTTTAACCTTTTAACATATGATGATGACATTCACCTATATGATGCTTTTTTTTTTTTTTTTTTTAAATAATAGCAAATAGCAAAATGAAAATATGATTTGTCTCCTAATGCAGTTGATCTCAGTCTTTTTCATGTCTGGGAGTGCTAAATTGATACACAATTAATCACAAATCCCCCATTTGATAAGATTTCTCTTCAAGGGCCATCATCTGAAAAAAATGTGGCTGTTGAATATAAATAAGGTCAGAATTCTAAAGTTGTCGATCACAGTTGAGGAGATAACCGTGAAGGAAGTGAAACCTATGATCAGAGTAGTCACTCTTATCACTCTTATTGATCTCACTTCTATAGTGAATTAAATAGTGGACAAAATTTAAGTCTATCAAGGACGGCTGGTTGAGAACCACAATCCTACGGCACACACGCTTCTTCAGTCTGCATAGTCTAAAGTTATTTAACCTTATAAAAAAAGTACAATATTGATAAGACTGACTAAAAGATTGTGTAGAGGTCAAATGATCTTTTTAGTCTGGCTTTTAATTTGGAGTAATTTTACAGTCTTAATTTTAAGTTTTAATCATTGTTTTTTACATTATTTTATCCCTGTTGTTTATTTAATTTTATACTATATACTTCTATTTTTGTAATTTATTTTTTTCTGTTTTTTTATTTGTTGAAATTACGAACTTTATGTATAATTGTTAAGGTTATTTTTTTAATTTTTTTTAAATGTGTCTGTGCTGTTTTAATTTCGCTGTGTGAAGCACATTTAGGCTGCACATTTGTAAAAGAGAAGTGCTATATGAATAAAGTTGAGTTGAGACAATGTCAAAGGGTCAGCAACAATCATGGATTACTCACATGCCTGTATTTCAGTCTGACTGAATAAAATCCCTTCATATTTACTGAAATAAAGAACTGTGGTGATGAAAATCAAAGCCACTTGACTGGCAGACATAAACGCACACGTGTGCAACACTGTGGTTTGTCTAATAGCTTGATTTCTACTTTTTGAACAAAAATAAAGCTGACAGAATATGTGAAATCCCATCATTATTTAGAATTTCCCTGTTAAAAATCAATGTCATATGATGCATCCACGAAACATTTTGCGACCAAATTATACATTGTAATAACAACTTATCACCCATGGCAACCGCATAAGGAAGTAAACTGGTAATTACCTGACATCTCTGCAGGTATGCCGTCCAGCTTCTCACACAGGATGTACTCGTTGGGGTTGATGAAAGGCAGCTGCTCCATCATTGACTGTTTGGGAATAAGGTAGAGGACCTCTGCAACTTCCCCATCTTCAATAATTGACATGCGTCTCACAGAGTTCTTCCTCTTCACTCGGTCCAGAACAACCATTTCATTGCTGTGGCTGGAGCCGCAGATCCTGCCCAGGTTGCTGAGGTTGAGGAGGCCTGACATGCTCGTGCCGTCGAGGCTCTCGGCGGTGCAGCCCAGGCTGCAGATCGACTCCAAGTGAGAAACCATAAAGCAAATCTCACGATTTTATAAAGTCCTCTGTTGAATGTCACGTATTACGTTGCTCTCTAAGCATGTTACTGACTCAGCGAGTGTGTGTGCATGTGCGTGTGTGTGTGTGTGTGTGTTGTCCATCAGGCAGTTGGTCCAAGACTAACTCCTACCACACACTCCCTAAGAAGATTAAGGAAGGTATATTTTTAGGGTTTATCTTCAGGGTAAACAGAGGATCTGAGTTCAAGGAAGTCTCTCTATCAGGTAACCTCCTTCCCTCCATTCCACTGACTTTTGACTTGTCATCACATGATGCATCCTTAGTGATGGGCCACTCTTTTAGGAAGGCTGCTAAAAACAATTATAAAGTAGCAAAACCAACAGAATAAAAAGGGAAAAATTGTGGGACTATATTAATCTATATATCTGTATTTTCTCATTGTAGTATTTATAGACGCTCTGAGTTTCACTTGCTGTATGAACGGCGCTATACAGATAATATTATTATTATTATTGTAATTCTTATTCTTATTCTTAACGCTGAATATGATCTAGACTGTTATTTTATGTATATTTCAGATTCTAAATGTGCTGGTACTGTCAACCTAATTATTTGAATTACTTAAGAAATCCTTTGTTTTGTTTTGAATGCATTTACTTTCTGTATTTCTTTAACTGTCTGATTTTTATTTGCCTAATGTTTTAATCCTTGTTCAACCATATAAAGCGCACAGAAACTATAAGTGCTTTATAAATAAAGTTGATTTTTATGATGATTATTATTATATACTATACATTATAAATAGTTCAATGTTGAAGTTTTAATCCATATTATTATTATTATTATTATTATTATTACAACATGTAATTTGTCTTTTTTATTTAATCTACTTTTTTCTTTTTCATCTAATTGTTTTGCTGTTGTTTTGTTGTTCTTGTAGGGCTTTATTGTCATGTCATCATATCATCGTGTGTGTTACGGTTATTATCTGCCTGTATTAAATAAATAACATGAAAGATTTTGAGCTGTACTGTATCAACCAGTTATGTATGCAGTTAAAATCCCATTATTTAAGTCTTCGATAAATGTCTGATTACGACTGAATACAAGGGCCAGCTGGACACAAAACATTTAATTTTCAGGAACATTTCATAACCCTCCAACTACAAACATGCTTTTTCTCTTAGTATTCTACTGTTTAATCCGCATGGACTGCCGTCTTTTGAACGCTTAGCTTCAGATCAGGGAATTCTCCACATTTAACCTGGCACAAAGTCAGGGACAGAACGTTTGGCACCCTGAACCTGGATCTTTGGAGTTCTGAAGTATTTGAGGACACAAGTCTGTCTAGATCAGTTTAGGCAATCTTTAATCTGCTTTTAATCAGATCCCCATGCTAAAAAGATTCTCAGATATTTATGTTGATTTTGTGTAAAAATGGGTTGTTAAAATTGATCAGAAGCCAAAGTTTGAAGCTCTAACTGGTAACATTTTTCTGTAAAAATACTCAAATACTGCGAAGGTGTGCTGTAACCTTCCTTATACTCATTAAAAAATACACATTTTCACCTGTAAGAATTGACAAATATAAATCAAACTGCACTCACCCACATTAAATGGTGTGCCTGTCTGTATTTTTAGAGCACGTCCTCCTGCATCTTACTTAGTAGCAACTGATGGATTATACTTTCTGAAATAATAAAAAATAGCAAATTAATGTTAGTGGTAAAATGATTAAAACAGCAATCTAAAATGGTTAAATAATTCTAAAAGGAATGTGCACAGGCTTAAAGGAATAACAGGAAGATTTATGTTTAATTTAAGCATGTCACACTTCCTTGTGGTGCTGCTACATTTGTCTGCAGCTCTTTAAATGTAAACTACATTCTTGCAGTTGTTGACAAAATGATGGATGGGATTTGAGCCACTGTTATCTTGACTAGCTCCCCAAAATACCCGCACAGACTCACAAAAAGGTTTCTGATAAATAATGAAATAGTTACTAAGAATTCAAGTAGCTGAAGTAGAAGGTTGACTATGGGAGCTGAAGAGCTGCAGTGAAAGCCCTTAATGGTACAAAAAAAACCCCACAGTCTTTACAATCCCAATGCTTGCTACAAAAGTGCTAAACTTTACAGATGTGAAATCGGCTCCATCTACTGGCTGAAACGTGCTAAGAATGCTGCGCTGAGTACTGACTGGGAAATTACACTGGCTGTGCTGGTCAACCTGGGTTGTAGTGAAATGTCTGTCTCTTTAGCTGCTTCACTGTGTTTACCAACTCATCCCGAACTGTCTGTCTGTGCTTTGATGCTAAGCAGCTGCTGCACAGTGGATTTTCACAACTTATTCCCTGATGACAATGCCATGAGAGCAGTGAGAGTAACCATTATAATAATAAAGTTGCAGGCCAGAAAGCTAAACAATAAGCTGAAACTCATTATAAAGCTCTGTAAAGCTGAGGGAAGCTACATATGGTACAAAGCAAACATGAGGGTATTATGCTTTTTTTCTTTTAGACATATAGCACAGATTTCACTGTCAAAAAGGAGAACCCCATTTTATTTTTGCTGTTTTGGCAATTTAAAATATTTATCAAATTCCCTTCTTCAAGTTCAAAGTGAAATCACTAACAATGACTACTACTAATAAGAGGTAAAAATATTTCAGTGGTTCTTAAAAAAAATCATTACAAAGACAAATATCACATTTTTGTAACATGCATGTTGACATTAAATTACTTAGTGACCGCAGGTAGCTTTACAGTCAGTTATGGCAGTAAAGAGTTTAAGGTTAAAGGTTAAAGGTACTGCATATGACATTTCGAACATTAATGTAGCAGCTAACAACTATTTGCTGTGTTTGTGCTGTCCGTCGTTGTGGGAGATGGTCCGGCTTTGTATGCATGCTAGTCCCTGTGTGTGCCACTGTTAGTGACTCAGTCACCTCCATGTTGAGAGCTGTATGCAGACAATCCCTGCTCAGACTCTGAATCATAGATATGCACTGATTATCATAACAAGCTCCTTTAATGAGATAACCTAACGTTTTCCTGGAATTGATTTTTCCTCTACTTACCCATACTACTGAAAACCTGCTACTTCAAATATATAGTGTATTATATTGATACTATTTGGGTTTAAATACTGCTTAACAGCGGTTTGCTCGGATTCTTTTAGCTGCTGCATTATCTGCTGTAACAACCACAGACACAATAAAGGGAGGCAATAAGGTGTGCAATAAACCAAGTCCAATTTAAAAACTGGTACATGTTAAAATTATAAAAGTGAAGGACCTGACCTTCTGGTGTCAGGACATCAACTTTGTCCCAAATGTCAGCAAGACAGAGGAGCTGATAGTGGACTTTGGGAAGAGGGCGCACAGCTTCAAGTACCTTAGTGTCCACATCATTGAGGGCCTGACCTTGGTGCTGCATACTGACTCAGCGGTGAGAAAGGCAAGGCAGAAAATAGTTGGCAAAATCGGCGATAGAAAATGCTATTTCATTCGCTTTTCCATCTGCAACTGTTATGCGGATATTATGAGTTTGTTCATCAAGATAAGCTAATTCTCCGGTCAGGTGCCTCTGCTGTTGTTCTGTCAACAGTCCCGTGTGCATGTAAGTGTGTTAAAGGTTTAGTGTGTGGGATTTATTGGTATCTCGTCATGAGGTTGCAGGAGAGAAACTTGACTGCAGATTGCAACCAATTAAACCTTTGCCTCTGTGCCAAATGTGTCGGAGAACTATGATCACTGATGCAAAAACGTCATTGGCCTTATCTAGGGCTAGAGTTTAGTGTGGCCATTCTTGGCTACTGTAGAGTAACATGGCGGACTCCATGGTCGAAGATCCGGCAGGTATGTAGATATAAGCGGCTCATTCTAAGGTAATGGAAGCACAGTTGTTTTTTCAGGCAATTATAAACCAATAAAAACATAGTAATTAATATATAAAAAAGTAAAAACTTTTTTCCACTATTTTCAATTTTTTTTTTTTTACATTTCCACTCAGGTTTTTGAATGCGCAAATTAAAATTGTGCATTAAAAAAGGTGTTAACGGAAACCCACCTACTGTTTCACCTTAGATGCTTAAGGAAATAGCTGGAATTTCTACCCCTGAACCACTGCAGGAGTTTCAGGTGTGGAAACAGCACCAAACAGGACCGCAAAGTCCTGCGAAGAATGACTGGTTTGGCTCAACATACACGAGGCGCTGCTCTCCTCTGCCTAAAGGATGTTTACACCAGGCGCTGTAAAAATAAGGCCGGGAGAATTATCCTAACAGCCTGATGACGGCCTTTTCTCCCTGTTTCTCCCACAGTCATACACATACATTTATTACTATTTCTTTTTAAACTTTTTTTTTTTACTTTTTAACTTATTTGATTACATGTGACAAATTAAATTGATAAAAAGAGAAAGGTCCAAAACTGAGTAAAATGTGAATAAAAGTTAGGAGTTGATAGAGCGAGATCTGACCGCCTCGTCCTCCTCATCCTCATTCTGCTCTTCCTCTGCCTGGTTGAGCGGCTCTCTGTCGGAGTCTCTCTCAGCCTGCCCCGACCTCTTGGTTGTCTTGTTCAGGGTCCCGCCCTGCACAGAAACAGGTGTTAACTAAACACACTGCAGGCTGTGCTAAAGTCAGCTGTATATAGACACATAAAGAACGCATATAAAACGGTATCAAAGCGGCGTGTGAGGTGTCTGACCTGTCTGTGGTCGACAACGTTGAGCAGCACTGAGGTGATGATGCAGCTGATGGTGTTGGCCAACATGAAGATCATCATCCTCTGCCAACGCCATAACGGGATTTTAGTCTCACTGGCCACGGAAAGGAGGAAAACAGAGATGGTAAGCAAAGATCAACATCCAGCATGGACTCAGATCCAGATCTGAAGTATTTCCTACCTAGACTTGGTGCCCAAAATCTGCCCGACGACCAGATTAGACACCCCAATCCCAATCATCTGTACGGAGGTGGCCAGACCCATGGCTGTTCCCAGAGTCGCCTGAGGCACCACGAGGGGAATAGATGGCCACATGCTTGCCTGGATAAAAAACATAGAAAGAAAAAAATAAATAAACAAACAAGGCTTAAAAATTATAATAATTGTGTAAGTATACATCTATGATAATTATAAATATGTTTTGTCCCTAGTTTTTTTTTCCCCCATCAACATTTTCTCTAGCTGTTTAAAAACTAATTTTCTAAATCTAATGATTTCTTCTAATTTGTGTAACATTTATCACCAAGTTGTTCATTGCCCATGTTTTTAAAAGAGATCACATAATTTTGCTCAGGGTTCAAATGTTCAAATGTTTAAATAATGACCATGTCTGTGCTGTTTTCAGATGCCTTTAAAAATTATTTTAAAGGCATCTGAAAACAGCACAAATTATGATACAAAACTCATTCTTTTCACAATTGACACACTGGCACAAAGTTTTGGAACTGAAAAAGAATAAGACGATTCAATCGCTCATAAAATACGGGTCAACATAATGCAACAACAATGTAGCTACTAGTAGAGTCCTTGATCATTTCTTTAGGAATAACTCCAATAAGAAATGATCTGTCTGAGAGAAAGTAGGTGTACATTAAAATGTTAAAATAATTAATTTGACTTTAACTCACAGCAGCAAAGGAGTAGGTGACTCCCAGCCATATGGTGGAGACAAGAGGAGGGACGAAGGTGAAGGCCAGGAGTCCAAACACAGGCAGCGTGAGGACAGCACAGGCCACTGCAAAAATGCCCCGCAGACCCACATAATCCTGAAACAACAGAGAATGTTAAAACCAACTCACCGATTTATTTTATAATGCTTCATATGAGGGTTAGGTTACAGATACTCACGATGAGAATGCCCACGCTGGCTGAGAGAACCAGCGAGCTGTCATAAACCGCCCCGGCGATGTAGGCCGCCTCCTTCTGACTGTAGTCGCTGTATTTATCCTGAATGAATTTACTGTATGGGAAAAGAACAGCAGTATTTTAAAACTTAATTATTATTTTAAGTGTTGGAGTGTTTTTTTTTTTAATCACATTTTCTGATTAGATGTTTTCAGTTCATTTATTTTTCATTTCAAAACAGTTGTGAAGTCCATACTGAAGAGGTAAAGCGATTCTTATGGGATTGTCTTGATTAGGAATCCAATGACAGCGAAAAACTGCACGGGACTAGAATAAAGCGGGTTTGTCTGTAAAGGTAAGACTCATGGGTACCAATGAAACCCATTTTCATTCAGATATATTGAGGTCAGTGGTCAAGGAACTCCTGTGAAAGACCATCCTGTTCTTTCATCGCCAAAATTTAGCCTAACTTTGGAGTTTTATACGTCGCCCTTCCTGAGCATAACACGGTTGACATCACTGGATTTCTTTGGTTCCTTAGTTTCAAAAGATACCAGAATCATCGCTCTAACTTTAAAACTCAGCTTGGTACAGTCTCTCAAAGACTGGAATACCTGCCAGCAATTAACGTGATTTAAAAAGTTATGTATGAATCTTTGTGATAAACGCTTTCATGCTAGGTTCAAATCAATAGATTGGTTTCATAGAATATATACAATCTAAAGAGATTCTTCACCAAACGTCTGTCACTAAAGGTCCTAAAGTAACACTACACCGGCCTTAAAAACCCATTTCAAACCTGAGAAACATGCGTACCTGGCATCTGCGATGAACGGGAAGATGCCGTTGTAGAAGAACATGATGGTGAGAACCAGCAGCCAGTATCTTAGCGACAGGAGCTTTACATCCTGAATCCTCTGCACATACAAAAACACAAAATAATGTAGTCGTTAATGAACATTTTAACCATAGACCTATGGAGACAGACGTGCTCCAACCAGGAAGAGAATCAAAATAATTGCAGAAAATCAAAATGGCGACAAAGGAGACATAAACAACTACAAAGAGAGGAAAACAGCTGCAAAGAGCCACAAAGAGACTCACAGTGAGAATGAAAAGGAGGGAAAATAACCACAAACAGACACAATATAACTGCAAAAAGATGCAAAATGACGACAAAAAGGAGTGCCACAGACAAAAAGTAACTGCACAAAGACTAAAACATTTGCAGAGTGAACTCAAAGCAACTAAAAAGAGAAACAAAATGAATGGAAAGAGACACACAATGGCCACAAAAAGACAAAACTACAACAATAACAAAATCTGTGTATCTTGTTCCTATGTAGGAGAGATGGTGGCCCATTTAGCAAGTCTGTGCCCAGAGGCCCATTGTCTCATAATCCATCTATGAATAAACTAACTAACAGAGGTGAACATAGCCAATTGGTTTGTGGACTACTGGTTTAAAGGCTCCAGTTTGGCATTTTGGCTGTTGCCATCTCGTTTTTTTGGAGCCAGAAGTAATCAAACAAGGATGAGAGGTTGGAGCCATAATGCAATGCTACACCTAAGGTAGCTGAGCCCTTAAGCATACCCTCCTTTATCCTCTATTTTACACAATTTGGGACCATCTTATACAAAATGAACATCTGGATGTATTGAGGAAGACTTGAAATTAGCAATATTTACTGAGGTAATAAATCAAGTGAGAAACAGAGCAATTTTCTCACAGACTTCTTTGGAATTTGAAGTCTTTTTGAAACCAGTGGACTCGCCCCCTGCTGGTCATTAGAAAAAATGCAGGTTTAAGTCACTAATGCATTCAGTTCACTTTCTAATTGTGGAGTCTATTTTCACTTTTTTTTTTTAATACAGTCTATAATTTCAACAAAATAACTGAGGTGGGATACAACATCTGCAACATCCTTGCACTTTTTTAAATTAAGATGGAAACGGTTATCATGAGAAGATACTGTTCGTACCACTTTGCGGGACTCCTCTTGGATGGTGCCATCAAGACCCAGCTGCCTCATACCGATCTTGTCCAGAGCGCTGACTATAACAGCAGATACAAAGCCCAGCACACACAGCAGTGCACCTACAAAACAAAGCAGCATGTGAAAAAAATACTCTTATTTTTTAACATTTTCTTATTATTCAGTCGTGCCATAAACCTTGATCTTTCTATTTATTACCTACCACCCCAGAGCGTCCACTGCATGCCATATTTTTCTTCAAACTTCTGGGTGAGGAAGAAGTTCAGGACTGACCCCAGGCGTGAGAAAGCCAGGGTCAGACCGAAAGCCAAGGCCAGCTCCTTCCCTTTGAACCAGAAGGCTGTGATGCGGTTCTGAACGACTGAGGAGGACATAAATGAGAGGAGAAGTTCAGGGACATTCCTCTGATCAAAGAGTACGTATGCTACTGATGGAGTGCGGCCTTACTGGTCAGAGATCCATTGCCTGATCCGAACAGCAGTCGGCCTGTTAGCATGAGCGGCAGCAGGTAGGGAGTTCCTTTGAAGTGGGAGCCGAGTGCAAAGAGAGCCGACCCCAAAACACACAGCAGAGAAAACAGAAATACTCCAACTGCCGAGAGGAGGAATGAATCAAAATTTAGAAATTATAGGAATAAACACAATAAAAGACGATAAAAATAATATAAGAAGACGACATCACATCAGAGGGGATAAAACAAAGATAAGAAGATAAAAGAGATGGATAAGAGGTCAAGTGTTTCAAATTTTCAAATATGATGTAACGTAGACTTACAGCGGTTTCCTAATTTGTCAATCAGGAACCCAGCCATGATCACGACTACTGCATTCCTGTTGATACGAGAGAAGAGCACCAACTGCAGCTGTTTACTGATAAACCAGAAGTCAATGTGTGTGTGTGTGTGTGTGTGTGTGTGTGTGTGTGTGTGTGTGTCTACTTACGTCCAAGCATAGATGGCGTAAAGAAGATTGTACTGCTGAGGGTTCATCCCCAACCCCTCCACACAGTCCACTGTCCCATTGATCACTGTCGCATTGGGACATGTCAGGTTCTGTCAGATGAAGGGAAGCCAGTACGTTAAGAAATGACCTAACAAGCAAAAAAACTGTGGACAGACTTTGGAATTTTGACACCAAACTGCAACAATCACTTTGAGGTAATGTGGAGAAATCATCGGACACTGATGGTGATTTTAAAATGGCACGCAATGCCACTTTTTACTTACCCCTTGGAACTGATCCTGTAAAACACTGGGGATGTCGAAGCAGAAGTAGGAGCCGAAAGTCAGTAGACAGTTGAAGAAGAGCACCACAAAGCGGTAATACGCTGTGAAAATATAAATAATAAATTAAGAGTGTAACTTCACTCTATATGTTTGTCGAAAGCATGGATAGAAAGATATACCAACACCAATGACCACTTCACTATTTCACAAAAAAAAGATAAGTAAAGCATGTTTTTGAGTAGAAGAAGGACTTTAAGAAATCCTGTCAGCTGATGTTCACCTTTGGTTTTGTACAAGTCCTTTAACTCAGTGGGGAATGTCATGTTTACCTAAGTGAGAAAACAAGCTGTTTGTGTGAAAGAGCTGCAGCTTAATTTAGCTTTCTTAAGATAAGATCAGATAAACCTTTATTGATTTCCAGCAGGGAAATGTTGTTGTTGTAGCGGTACGAGCACAGAAACAAACACAGATAATTATAGGAAGTAATAGAAAACAGAGGTATATGAACTAAAAAACAATTACAATAAAGACAGAAACTATACAAGAGCATATGCAGACAAAACTGCAAGGTAAAGTAACAGTGGTGTGATTATAGTGACTGCTGCTATTTAACTAAGTACACCATACTAATGTATAATGGTACTTAGTGCTTGTCTTTATTAATGTAATAGAATATAATGCAAGAGGCAATGTAACATATTAACATAACTTGGTACATAATGATATAGTAAAATATATGAGACTTAGTTACAGTAAGCTACAGTAAGTACATTTTATCAAGTACTTAAAGGAATATTTCATTCACGATAGTTAGAATTATATATTTGAGAAAATAAGTTACAGAATATATAATATTTTGTCATTTTTACCACTTTTTAGGTACTTTCCTTGTTTGCTTTTTACTTTATTTTTTCCCCTTGTTTTCAGGTAATTATTTGTACCTTTTTTAATAATTTGTTACAAATGTTTATGTCATTTCTTGTTAGGTTGCTCATTTCCTTCTCCAAAACTGAGCTACCAAACATTAAGTGCAAGTATACAGAAATGAACAGCCTGAATGGATAAATGACTTTAGATCAACATGTTTGTGGCAATTAAGACCTCAGAAAGTCTAATTTAAGACTATTTAATGACTTTAAAGGCGTAATATTTATAAAATTGGACCGTTTTAGACTTTTTAAGGACCTGCAGACACACTTAACAGACAATGTAGAGGAACAGTTGAGTGTCTCGAGGATACTAGACACCGGAGATAAGGATGTGTGTGTGTTGAGTTATAATCCGAGGTTCACACATGCTGTACAGTCCGACAGCAGCCGGTACACCTGAGAGAGATCATCCGGTGTGTGAACGAGCTTCCCATCTGCCACAGCTCTTCACTGAGAGGCTGACGGGAGTTATTTAGGATGACCCTGATTTTGCCTTTTCCTTTCCCACTGACTCCAGACTGTCCACTTCCAGAAAAAAAATAAATAGAAATGTAAGATTCATTCATATTGCAAACTGTTATTGCTAACCTCAAGGTTTTGGCAACTTCCCATTTGGTCACATGCGTTCTCCTAACGACACTTAAAGCAAATTGCTGAGCTGGTCTTTCAGTGGCCCAGTTTTTCGGGGAAGTGTATGGAGGGTTACAAGACAAAGGACTGTTCGTGTGGCTGTGCTAAATTTTAGAAAATAAAACTATTGTCAGACGTACCTTTCTCTGCCGGCTGAGCCATTGTGAGGAAAAAAAAGACAACGCCACTTAAAGAAAACTTCACATTCTTCAGTGTTGTTTACATGGACAGCCTAGCTAGCAGGTCCAAGGCTACAACTGTGCGCAGATCGCAGCTTTTTAAACCATATGGATCGATCTGTACTTCCGTTAAAGGACGCAGCAGAGTGTTTGGAAATCTGCGCGCGCAGCGATACTGCAGCTATGTTTTTTTTTTTTCCCCCCTCGGAAACTTTATTGAGAAACATTTTCAGCGCTTGATAGTACACTGGCTATCTTGATTATTTTTAGTCTATGCATATTGCAATATTTTCTGTGTTAAACATTCAGAAAAAAAGAATAATATAAAAAATCGATTTTGTTATTTTTGTCAATAATGTAATGTAAGAAACGGAAATAATGGGCTATTTTTTGTGTAATTTTAAAGAGAAAAAAACAAGACAGGAAGGAAAATAAAAAAGCAAACCTTGCTAGATTGCTCTTTCAATATGTGGACGATTCTGTGATTTTTCCCAAAAAATCATACAGAGTACAATAAGATATATCACTCATTTGTTAATAGAAAAAAATACATTATAACATCTTTAACAACATATGCCTATTTAAATTATGTTTGTAAAATCATTAAGAATTTATTCTAAACCTTTTTTTTTTTTTTTTTTACTTAAATTAGCCTAAAATTCGGGTTCAGATGTACAGACTGCAATTGACATCAATGTAAAGCAAAGCAAGAAATTACAATATTGAGTATTTTAAAAAAGTATTGTATCAATTTAGATCAATGTGGGTGCACCATTAACATTCTTGATGTTTGTCAAATCCCTTGATAACACTTAGGCCTAATTAAAGTTTCTGCCTTCTAATGAAACAATGAGACAAAAAGAATCAACCAAAAGCATCAAATGGATTTTTGTAGCCCACTACTGTGATCTGACTCTGATACAACAAAATAATTATACCTACCCAATATCTAGGCCTACATATTCACATTTTCATATTTTAAGGTCTAATAGCATTATCTAAGTTAGAGTACTGTGTTTCTAATATACTGTCAAGTGTAATGACATAGATAGCAGTGGGTAACAGAAGCATCTTTAATTTTTGGATTTTATCTTTTTTTTAAGTAAAGGTACTATCCCATCTCACCCATCCAGTCAGTGTTGTATCAGTGTCTCTGTTTTGAAATTTAATCCAATAAAAACAATACATATGTCGGCCATAGTCAGCAGCTGCGTCTCTCTCTGCCTTCTGCTGCCTCTAATAAAAGACATCTAATCTCCTCTTTGGTCAGGTTTATTCTGACTCTGAGAAGTTGTAGATGTTTCTAGGACGGTAAAACGCGAATATAAGTAGCGCATTCCTCACCGTTTGTCCCTCAGCGGACACCATCGACATGATATAAACACTGCTGTTTCATGACTGGCAAGTGTTACAAAAAACGATGCGTTCAATGAATTGGGGAGGTTTTTGAATATGACTTAAACATATGAAATGTCTGTGCTGCGTAGAGCTAAAACTTGGGAAATATCTGACTCTGAGGAAAGCGACGCTGAGACACAATCTGATTTAAACAGCGGCGACAACAGTCGCACAGCGACAGTCAGCACAGACTCAGCAGACAGTCAGAGTTGTAACAAACTCCACTTGTCACCCATAAAACCTGAAGCCGGTCAAACTTCTGCCCTGTCTCCTCCGCGGCCAGCTGGACGAGGCACACCGAGCCCCGCAAGAAAACGGCGCACCAAGGAGGAGATAGAGGCGGACAGGCAGGCAGCCAGGGAGAGGAGGGAGGCGAGAGACAGGCAGAGAGCAGCCAGAGCCCAGGAGAAGGAGGAGAGGAAACAGGAGCAGCAGAGGAGGAGAGAGGCTGCGGAGAACCTGAAGAGTCTCCGGCCGGAGAACTGCCTCAGGTGTCTGACTGTCTGCATAGATCCAGGTACACTATGCTGCCTTCAATGGCTGTCGGAAAATGTTCAACCTAACACTAAACTCACAATGGAGAATTTTGTGAGAAAAGGGTTGGGTTTTTTTAAAAATTATTTTTAATTTATGCTCCAAAATACACAGTGCAGTACCATAAACAAAAATGGATATTGATCGAAATAATATATGTTATGATAAAAAAGAAGAATTATAAAAAATGCTAATATTTTGCCTTTTTTGTTATTTGTATGTTTTTATTTTATTTTCAAAGTTGTTGACAACTGTACAAGTAGAGGAAGTACAAAAAAACCTGCTGGAAGTTGGATAGTTTATTGTATATTAAATGTTTTAGGGAAAATGTGCTCTATTATTAGAGTTTCTCTTGTTATTTTTGTATCCCAATGAATTAAAGTGCATTTTGTTACACTAATAAAGCAGGGTTTCAACAATTGTGTTTTAATGCGCAGCAACTGAGTAATAAATAATAAATAAATAAAAACTTTGGAGAATAGTGTTGTCACAATACTGGAACTTTTAACTTTGATACAATAACTTGAAAAATATTGATATTCACCATTGTCCAGTATTAAAGGATTCTTTACAGTCATCGCAGCCATGCAAAATGTGAAAAGATTGAAATTAAGTACTCAGGTCCCTGTGATCATTGAATAATTATACTACACTGGGTTATCAAATGATTACTTAAATAAATAGATAAAGTGAGCAGTGTATTATGTATACAATAAAATTCTAAAATGTTAAAATCAAAAAAAAGTTACTGTTAAATTAGCAGCAATTCGTGCTCAAAACAACAAGGAAAATTAACATTGAGGGCAATGTACTATTTCTTAATAAACGATGAACATAACAAGGCTATAGTATGAAAACAACTTTTCTTTTTGTAGTAAACATTAACAATAAGAAAGGTAAGAAAACTGTGTATCAATACTGCAGAAAATTAATATTGAAATACTTTTACATATTCAGTCAATATGTATTAATAAATATATATTTTTAACAAAACTATTAGGCAAGGGCAATTTGTATATACAACCTACAGTTTACAATGTCTCAGCCAACAAGGACCACGAAAAGGCATCATCTGACCAGGTTATCACTTCCACAAAGAGGAGCGTAGGCTGAAATGCTGCATATGATTATGTTTGTTCATCCCTAAGTTTTTGTGCTTTTCTCCAGCTCTTCTACAACAGGATGGCTCGGACGTCTTGCTGGACACCCTGACTACCTTTGATTGGAGGTTTAGCATCGAGAGCCAGCAGCTCCCACACAGCATCACATGGACCAGAGATCCGCCTCAGGTAGGCACCTCAGGCCTCCATAACATAGTAAACCTTTGAATAATTGTGATATGTTAGCTGCATAACATTTATTAATTTGCTGTACTCACATGTTTCTACCTTTTCTACCTTCTCCAGTGGGATCATGACTGTTTTGTCTTTAGCAGGGAGAAGATGGCAAGGGCTCGGTGGTGGAGGAGGAGCAAGTGCTTCTGGTGCTGGGTCTGACAGACTTCATGGACTTGGTGGTCTCTGTGAAGAAAGTAAGAAGCATTTGATGTTCTAATAAATTAATTTTGATGGAAGCCTAAATGATAGCTCTACTTCATGTTATATTGTTGCCACAGCAGATGCTCGACTGCGACGACGAGGAGACAGGGGTGGAGTCTTTCGTCAGTCCAATTTTGGAGTTCCTTAACCGGGGTGCCAGGAAAGTGGTAACGGTTTTAGTAACGGACTCTCAGCCAGATTACAGGTGAGTGTGTGCGTCTGTGAGCATGGCCTCTGATAGACAGTTACTGTATTATTTACTAACTCTGTGTTGGCTCTCATGTACATTCTGACCTGAGTTATTGGTTTACTAACCAACAGGACCAATGCTAGTGGCATGCAAGTACTAGATGAGACACTACAATCTAAACTTGGGATGGAGAACGTGGAAATTGAGGAGGTCAGTTTACTTTGAATCTCAGGATTTATCAATTTTATATATTCTTTTTGTAGATATTTTGCCACTCAGCTGCATGTTTTCAGAGGGTTGGTGGGTAAGAGATGGCTAACACTGTATATCGTAAAACTTCAAATATAAGCCGAGTCTGAATTACTTGCCCAGTCCCTTTTACTAACCCGGTGTGGGGACACTTTTTGACAAATAACCATCTTTCTCAATTAAAAGCCTTGCCTGATTGCCATGCAATTAATTTTTATAGAAGCTCTTTGGATGTATAAAACCATGTTGTTGGCTGACCACTGAAACTAATGTCAGTTAGCTGCTTAGATCATGCAGACAAATATAAATGTTTAAATTTTGTCGATATGGATATGCTAAACACAAGGTTTGCTTGGTAAGACTCTATCGTTCAATCATACAGTTAATTTTACTGAAACATTGAGCACCAGAGGAGACAGTAATACCGGCACAGTAAACAAGAGAGACGCAAAAAAAAGTTTTAACTAAATAATTCGATTGTTTTTACCATCTTTGCTGAGCAACAGTTTTGTGTGAAAGAAATAAAAGCCTGTCCCAAATGCATGCCTACTGAGTTCAGTGGTTTAGGCAAATAATAGCCCGGGCTATTAATTGAAGTTTTACGATACACTTAACATATTCCTGCACACTTTATGGTATATGAGCTTTAAATTTTGACTTTTCAAGCTTGAGTACAGAAAATGATGAGTTTTGTGGAATTGTCTCCATTTCTCTCCAGGTTCTTGTGTACCTTCAGCTCAGTAAGAATATCTCGCTTGTCTTCCTGGATGGCTGGCAGGAGGTCACGAACCATGTGTGTGCCGTCACCAAGGCCTTATCAAAACGCCCTTTTAAGTACGCAGCCACTCTGGTCTTGACACATGAAAAGACATAAAGTACCATCAAACATTACCTGCCCATTTCTCCCTGAAGTTAATATAGTTATTTACTAACCAAAAAGCACTTACAGAAGTGTGGTGGTACTGAATATGATCACATTACATCTTGAACTGCTTTAGACCATAGGAATAACATAAGAATTTTGAAAACAGAAGTAGTACCCCTTCAATACCTGACTAATCCTACCTCACTTGTAAGATGTCCTTCCATGTCCTTCCAGACTGCTGACGGAGCGAGCAGAGCTGCCTTTCTGCGTGGACGGTTCATGGGCCAGCGGGGTTCGGGTAGAGCGGGACGGCTCTGGGCTGATCCAGGTCTGGAGCAGGCAGATCCAACAGCTGAACAGAGTCAGTCCTGCTGTGGCCTCCGCTGTGACCGCTGCCTACCCGTCTCCTCAGCTACTGTTGCAGGTACACCTGAGTGTGCTTCAGTTCCACCATTTGCATGGTTGTGGCATTTTGGATAAACTTGTGAACTACTTTGCCTTTTAGAGTGGAATAATTATGTTTTCAGGTTGTCCGTCCATCCCATTCTAGAGACAGTGATATTTTCAGAATACCTTGAACAAATTCCTTAAAATTTGACACAAATATTTGGTTGGACTAAAGAACAAACTGATTACATTTTTGTGGTCATGGCCAAAGGTCAAGGTCACTGTAACCTCGTCTGAGGGATTGTCTTGAAATTTGGCACAAACTTTCACTTGGACTCAACAATGAACTTATTAGAGTTTTTTGGTCAAAAGTCACCGTAATATCACATTTTTCTCATTCCCATGAACTCGATATACCAACAACACTTTGGATGATTTTCTTTAAATTTTGCACAAACATCCACTTAAATTCAATGTGATATTTTGGTAGTTAAAGGTCAAGGTCACTGTGACTTTTCCTTCATCTGATTCTCGTAACCGTAATATCTCAACAAGGCTTAAAGGGAATATCGTAATCAAATTTGGCACAAAAACTTTTTCATTAAGTATAAAAACCAATCAATTTCCCTTGTTTTTTAGGCGTACCAGAGTTTGGGGTCAGAGGAGGACAGAAAGGGGCTGCTGTCTGGTCTCCTGGTGAAAAGTGGAGGTAAAGAGAGACGCATAGGACCGGAGATATCAGCCAGAGTTTACCGCTGCTTCACAGTCCAAAACCCACAGCTGGTCTTGGACTGATCTGTCCCCTTGAGAACGAAATGGATGGACGTCAGCAAGGACGAATTTGGTTTCTAATGACACTTCCTCACCACTTTGCTGCTGATGTGTTAATGTTGATGTTAACAAGCTAAAAATATGCCCTAGATATCATGTTCACCCTCCAGCAAAGCATTATTTAAACTTATTTGAACCTTAACCGATTGGAGGAATATATCAAGTAAAATAAGAAATTAATGTGACTGATGATGTCTTATTTTGGTACAGTATGTTTGATTTTTTTTTTTTTGCTCATGTGTGAAATATAAAATAAAATGACTACTACTACTATGAAATAAGCTGCAACAGAACTTCTCATTTTTGTTTTATTTTAGAGAATTTCCTCAGTAAGAAAGTTCATAAATAGAAAAACATTTTTTCTTGTAAAGCAAGAACACAACCACCGTTGATATCCACCCAAATGCTGATTACAAAACACATTTACAAAAAGTTATTTCCAAAGTATCAAAAAAGCAACTCCTTTGCCCCTGGAGTCTATTCCTGAGAATAACATTTTTTGTAGCTGTTTCTGTCAGTCTAATCTGGCAAACATTAAGCCTTACAGAGAGAGTGACTAGCTTAATATTATTATTAAAGCTACAGTAGGTAACTTTGTCATGTTCCTCTGGCTCCTCCTAGTGCTCCTAATGGCATTTGCAAGAATCCTCTGTGCCTGACTAAAAGCAACCAGTTAGAACCGAGACGTCTCTAATGCACGGAAAAGACAAGTAAATCCAACTTACCTCCAGGACCAACTCTTGTCGACTGCATTTCTTTCTTTCTTGTCTTTCTGCTTACTTGTCTTTGGTGTGTACGTTGTGCCTGAGATTGACACCGCGTTAGAGACTCCTCCTGGCACTGACTGTTTTTTTCTGTTCAAGCACAGTGGTTTGGTGCAAATGTAATTAGGAGCACTACGAGGAGACAGAGCAACATGATTTTTTCCACAGATCACTCGTCTCATGCATTACTGTCAGGATATAGTGACAGGTTGGCAAATATGTGTTATTTTTGTAAAAGTTACCTACGGTGGCTTTAACCCATGACAGAAGTTGGCAAAATGTGAATGTGACCTAGATGTCACTCTAAAATCTCATCTTAACCCTTTGAAACCTGGAGCGACATCACTTTTCTTGTGCTGCTCTCAGATGCCTGTCACAAGTATTTCATCTTTGAACCCTGAGTAAATTAGTGGTTCTTTCAAATGCATGGGATAAAGGGAAAGAGGAAGTTGGACTGAAATGTTGCACAAATTGCAAGAAATTCTATAATTATCATAATTACATATTTTGATTAAGTTACAAAATGATTACAAACTTTAAGCACATTTCCAGGTTGTTTCCTTGTTTTTTTCCCCATGTTTTCTTTTTTTTTTTTCCTACTTACTTTCTTATTTTCTTTACTAATTTTCAGTTACTTTTCAAATTTTTTTTTTTCAAATTTTAGGATAATTTCTTCTTTCGTTGCCTCTCCTTTCTCCTTGCCATTTTTCCAAAATAAATAAAGCCAATCATCTCAGGTTTCAAAGGGTTAATAAAATGTCTGACTCCCCTCTCCCCATTCACTGATAAAGTTGACACAATTTTGCTAAATAAAACAGATGCAACAATCCACTCAAAATGTAGATTAAGAAATATTGGCTAAAAGATGAGACTGCTCTTATCTCCATGATTTCCAACAGGAGACGTCAATGGCAATGGTAGAACAGCTGTGTGCCAAACACTTACAAATACGTTTATGACTACTTGTCATGTCCAGCGGCATCTTTTGCATTGGTAATCCTCCGGTTCAGAGCAGCAGCTGTCGTAATCGCTGCTGGGAGGAGTTGGAGGGCAGTGGCAAGTGCAGGGTTGCGTTTGAGGTGACATCTGGCAGGTGCACTGGTGCGGGACTGTATCGATGAGCGGGCTGGTGCGGGGGCTGGGGGAGGCGCAGGCACTCAGGGTGGAGACTGGGCTCGGGATGGGGCTGGGGCTGGATGGCAGGCTCATGTCCTCGTGGAAATCCTCAGGCAAGTCCTCATGCTGCTCTGAGGCTTCGGGGCTGCTGCTGAGGGTGAAGACCCAGCCTAGCTGTGTGTGGAGGAGGGTGCGCAGGCCCGGGGGCAGCTCCATTGTGTTAAGTACGTCGGGGCAGCCGGGTAACATTTGGCGGAGCCGGGCACAGCAAAGATACTGCAGGGAGGTGGGTGTGTAGCAAGCACGGATCACCTTCATACTGCTTTTAGCTGCTGTGGAGCACACCATGGGGTAGAACTTCTTGTTCTGCAGTCTTGTGGCAGCAACACCTGTTGCAGCAGGAGAGGATGAATACACTTGAGGATTAAGAGCGAACTAAAATACAGTTTTTTTGTATTTTATGTAGCTTAGAGGACCTGCATGAATTACAGAGAAACTTACCTATGCAGTGCCGGTTCTTGTAGAAGGTCAGGGTGCCATGCCAGGTGTCCAGGTGCACTCCGATGATGGAGCCCTGGCCAAACCGAGAGGAGAACTTCACTTTGTCCCCTTTGTGCTGCAAGAGACCTTTTAACAGATAGATTTAACAGAATAAATTCCCTTAGGGTACTCTTGAGATATCCCGTTCACAAAAAAGCGACAGACGTACAACCTGAAAATATAATGCCTCCAGCCACAGCTATCGCCAGTGTGGAGGCATAAAAACAATGGGTTGGAGATTAGGGTTGAATCACAACTAAATAATACCTAGACATCTGAAATATGGCAAGAGGTCCCAACAAGACACTGCTTTAAAATACTTCAGTGAAGGACAAGCACCTCAAAATTAAGCACAGTACTTGGATAATTGTTCTTTTCATCACACGTAGAACAGATGACTGATAATTCACGGTATATGTTGTTCCCTGTGTCCTCTAACCTGTGTAGGAGAGCCCCCAACTGTCTTCGTCGTGGCCCAGCAGGCTGCCAAAGCTGTACTTAAACTTTTCCAGGTTCACCTCTGACGTCCCGATTCCCACCATCTACACCGACAAAACAGTAAAACCCAGGATCAAAACAGGTACATTGGCTGTAGTTCCTCACTAGTGACAATTTGCAATGATTCTTAACATCCAAAAAAAAGATTTAGGCACATTTTCAGCCCACTGCTACCCACCATATCGGTTCCATAGACTGGAGAGGTCATCTTGACTTCCCAGAAGTGCTGGCCGTCTGCGAGCTCCTTGTTGCCCCGGATGGCAGCGGTGCCGCAGCTGTAGTCTGAGTGAAAGCTCACCTTCCTGTTGTCGCAGCTGAGGAAGGCTCCGGAAGATTTGAAATGCTCGTCCCACTCCCAGTCAAAGCCTGGGAACACGAACACATAAATGTCTGTAGTAGCTGGATAGCTGTGATTTAACTGGAATATCTGAACAACTGTTGGATGGATTAAAATAGCTAGTTATATGCTCACATTAAAATGCTTTCATAATAATGTAAAATCCTGTATTAGTCTGCCCAGCTTCAACGCTGTAACTGTGCCAGTTTACTCTGTGCCCTGCTGTGTTCACATGCTGCATTACTGCATTCATCAGCCTTTGCTCACCCTCATCCTCCTCCCCACAGAGGCAGTCGCTGCTGACGCCGAAGCCCGGGCTGAGCTCTTCCTGTCGCTCACACTGGCAGAAAGACTCCCCTGTCACCGGCGCTGTGCTGGGCAAGACCACCACCTCAGATACGGTTTGAGAACTCTCCAGGTAATCCACCTCAGACTCCACATTGCTAATCTGGTTGACACAAAGAGTACAAACAGCATCTTGTGAGTTTGTAGATGTGGCCATGGTCCGGGGATGTTGGATGGTAGCAGGGAAAGGTATAACAGATCCAATGGAGAGAGCTTAAGGATTTTATTCAAAAACTCCACTAGTAGCCCTGCTGCCTTTTTGTAAAGAGTAACGTTTTGGTAGCAGCGAGAAAACCTTAAAGAGTCTGGACTGAAAAAAGTCTTGCGATCTGGCACTCGACAATCCAAAGAGTCAAATGAGAGCCATGTTTCAAAGACTCAAGGAAATAGCCTTTTCACGGTTCCTATTGGTTACAGAGGTCATGTGTGCTAGAAAGTAAAATTAGACCCCTTCCAAAAATACTAAGCCTCCATTCCTTGCCTTTGGAGACCTGACCATGTCTTACACACGGACATTTCAGACAGGGGACAGTCCCAGTGGAAAAATACTGGCACTCAGGTAGAATTATACATGGTCGAAGCATGACTGTTCTGACAGTGGCACCCAAAAAATCTTTTCTATAGGTGGACAGATGGGGCCAGTGCAAATCTTGGGGTGACACACCAAAACCAAAAGCCATCACTAAATTTCAGGCATTCTATTATGCTGTTTAAGTATATAGGTAGGCTTGGGCGGTATCACAGTATTACTATATGCCAGAGTATTTAAAAATACCAAAGATATGTTTTCTAATACCATCATAAAAACAGACACCCCCTCTTTCTAATAACACCTTAAAACTTCAACAAATTTGCTGGATGTCTCATTATCCAGTCATACCAAAAATACATTTGATATGTTTTTCCATTTAAATTTTTTCTGATCCACACTTAGCTCCACAACCCCCCGTGTCTCACCTGTGTTGTCGTCTGGCCCTCCCATTCCTCCCTGTCAGACATCTGGATCACTGCCATGGCATCTGTCTCTTGTCGTTGTTCGCTCCAGGCCAAATGCCGAGCACGGCCGTTCCGGCCTCGTCTCAGCATGGCAGCTCTGCAGACAGCAGACCCAACACCTTTATGACCAGCTGGCATTTGTACAGTAGGTCCATGTTCTACTTTTTATGTATGTCACGTCAGATCAGTGTCAAACTCTTGGTTCACAGCTTATTTCTTTGTTGAGGTCATGTTATTTTTCATACATACATGTCCGTTTAGAAAGAGGAATTAAGGAGGGGCAACCTGCCTGAGGAAATAAGGCTTGCAGAATTAGAGACTTCTTTTTTAAAAGCACTTCTTAAAACCCATTTTTATAGACTTGCTTTTATATGATGTTGTCGTTTTATTTCTTATTGATCTAAATTCATTTATTTTACCTATTTTATTGTTTTTTTATTTCTATTTATTTTTCCTTTTATTGTGGTCTTATTGCTTTTGTTGTTTTTTGTCTGTTTGTTTGCATTATTTTAAATTGAAATTTTTAAGTCTGCATCTTGCATTATTTGTCTTCTATTTTAATTTTATCTTATCTCTGCACTAGTTTTGTCTCGCTTGTGTTCAGTAGAACTCTTTGGCTTTCTGTTGGAGTATTGCCTTCTATGTATCCCATTTCTGCTTTTGCTTTGTTTGTCAAAGTACTTTGTAAAGTTTTGTTTTTAAAAGTGCTATATAAATAAAAAATTATGAATTATTATTATCAATATTATCATTACTAAATATTTCAGATTGAAGAGGGCTTTCTGAAATTGACAGCTAACAGATTAAGCTTCAAAATGAGATCTCAAACAAAAACAAAATTAAATCCTAAACCGATTAAGACTCTGAAGACGGTAGCTTCTGTGGTCTGACTGACAAATCATAGGATGGATTTTTTTTTTTTTTTTTTTGTCTTGTATTTCCAACTCATTGTAATGAAAATAGCTGAGCTTTTTGGGCTTCTCAGTATGTGTTTTTCCAATGCCTCACAAACCTGGTTGAACAACCAAAATAAGGTCAGTTAGAATGCTGAAGAGTAAATAGGAGCTTCAGGCTTTTCTCGGCTCAAGGGTATTCACGAACCTTTACCCTCCTTTCAGTGTGAAGCTGCAAAATATTCTTGTGAGGATGTCCAGTCACATACAGACTTGCCTCTTTGTGCGCTCGCTCTCCTATTTCTATCCGTCCCCATATGCTGCAGTTGCAGAAGGAAGTGTTTCCATGCACTTGTTTAACCTTTAACCCAACCCTCTGCTTTTCCACTGTGGCAGCATGTCTGCTCGCTAGCTTCCTCTGCAGATAAGGTCACCTGACCCAGTGACCACAATGTGTACCAGTCATTAACATCACAGATAGTTTTATATCTTTGTTTTTACACCCCTGCTAATATTGACCGTTCCCACATAAGTATGTGACAGTTTAATTCACTGCATATGAAAGTTTGGCATGGGAGGCTCTTCAAATCATTTTTTAAGCAGCGGGGAGTGAGTTATGTTTTTGAGTTTGGCTTAATGAAGGCCTTTCAGCATTCTGCCTGTATCTAATAACACAAGCACAATTCTTAGCTGTACATTTTTGGTAAACTTCAATCTTTATGGTTCCAGATTTATTGACTAAAAACAAAACTGATGAATATCTTTACTTAAAAAAAAACATAATCCATGTTAAATTGTTTAACCACTTTCACAGCCAGTAATCAATCATTACAATCAATTTCCTCAACTGCAGTATTTTGTTTGTCTGTAATGTATCCCTGTTCACAATTAATCAAGCTCAGACTGAATCACTTGTAGTAACAAACTTCTTGTTGTATCACAAAGCATTCACACAATCACACATAATAGATTTGTTTTATATCAATATAACATATGGTTGACGACCTCAACAAGAGTCTTTATTTACAAAAACGCTCTACCTGAACCTGATAGCAAGTCTCGGTTAATGCCACACTGAACACAGCAGCTGGTGGCTGCTTTGCAAGCAGGTGCAGGAGATAACTGCCAACAATTTTAGATTAGTTAGTCTACCGCTAGTCTCACTTTAATTGGGCTTTACCCTACATACTGTGAAGGCATCATCTGGACAGCCCAGTAAAGATGAGAAACTACAGTGCCCTTCTCAGCTAATGTTCTGACTGATATGATATATATGCAGCCAGAAATGGACTGTGACAGTGACCTAAATTACTTGTAAGTCTCAGATATTCAAATACGGAAACTCACACCACTGTCCATGTCCTGTCCAGGCTTTCTATTCAAATACAGCCAAAGCACATTCTGTCCTTTCTTAGCAATCCACTTCAGAAAGTCTGTTTACTATACAAGCCAGTGTAGTAACACTACCTAAAATTCTCACTGCAAGTCTAATACCATCAGCTTGAATGTTTTAAAGTCTCAGTACATACTGAATGTATATTCAGTAATGCTGTATCTTTATCTTAAAACTCAGTCGACCACAACTGCAGCATGAATATCTCAATTTTTAGCAGCAGTTTATGCTCTTACCTTACTGTAGTCTTTCTATACGCTGTTTTGCAGTGGCTCATTTGAATGCCAGTGTGTCCTCTATATCCCACAGAGTGACAGGTGCAGTTTGCACTCTGTCCCACTTCACAGCAGGCTAGAGGTAAAACATTACTTCTCCACGCCCTCACCGTGTGCTCATTTGATAAGTCTCGTGTGGGAGGAGGGGTTTATGTTAATGTATTACCTTTACCTTACTGCGTAACTACATACAGTATGTGATAATACAAGTGCCATTTGTGCAAACGTGTGGTATGCTGACTTGATAAAAAATTAAGGGGAATAATTAAAAGTAAAGGGAAGAATGACGGAAAAGCAAATCTCCACGGGTCAGTTTACTTTTTTGGTCTTTGAACTTTTTTCCTTCAGTCTTTACTCTTCACTTCTCTCACTAACTTTTTTTTACACCCATGCGTGGCACTTTTTTAAACCCAAGACCAGACCAGACCAGAAAAAACAACTGTTTCTCAACTATGTTTTTTTTGTGGTAATTTATTTATTTTATTTGATAAGAGAAAAAAAAGTAATGGCATCTCGGTTCTGTTGTATAATCCATTCTGACCCACAACAACAACAAAAAAAAAAAAACAACTAAAAATGGCTTGTTTTTAATTTTCATATTTTGGATTTTGAAATGAAAATCATATAACTATTTTATTTTGTCATTTCTGTTTCTGACAATGAAAATTCAAAGACCAAAAGGTACACTGACCTCCAGGCAAAAGCAATTTATAAGCAAATATTATCAGACATCCATCTCAAACAGTGTATAGCTACTGCTGCTGTTTTTTAAAATTAATTTTCTTTGAAGCAAAGCTCTATAAAAAGTTAATTATCTGAACATAAAATCCAGATGTTCGGAAAATTAGGCAAACAAGTTAATTCAATATGTGTAAATTACATAAATACTTATGTCCGGAGCCAGCTATTTGCCTTAAGTAATAATAATAATAATATAATAATAATAATAATAATAATAATAATAATAATAATAATAATAATGATAATAAATGTATTTGATGGCCTCTTTCACAGAAATAAAATTCCCAAAGTGCTTCACAAAATGAAATAATACAGCAAACAAACAAAAATAAAAACATGCAATCAATAAAAACAACAACAAAAAACAACAACAACCAGACAAGTTACAGACTACTGAGGACCCACAAGGAAACACACAGTGGAACAAGCACTAAACAAATTGGGTGGAACAAAGGCAGTTTTGAAACAATTTGTTGTAATCTCAATTAAGATTAAAAATCATCTAAAACACCAAAAGAAGCAGAAAGAGAATCTCATTGTGCCATACATTTTGAGCGTTTGTGGTGTGATTGAATGGACCGTGGTACGCATTGGCAGCCTATTGGTGGCTGTGACATAAAGGCGGGACTTACGGGACTTATGCACTGTGTGATTGGCTAGGTGGCGCATGATACGGAAATAGTTGAGCTTGTGATCTGCGATTTACAATAGATCCATGGTGCTGTGTTGTGTGCATGTAACAAAGCCAAAATATGGAACAAAATAACGGTAAGTTACCTGTCAACAAAGTCCAAGAGGAGTTATGTCCTTGTTTTAGCTCGTAAATCTGTACTTTAACCATACGGTCGTTCTTGGCAGTTGTCAGTTGTAAAAAAGCTGCTGCGTGTTTTATAAGAGATACCCATTTACAACTTAGCTAGCAGGCTAGCTGAAGCTAATTAGAAATCAGGTGGAGATTCAAATATTTAGCTATTTCATTGCTAAAATGTTTAACAACGGAGCTGAACATTTTATAACCTCGGAACAGTTATTGTTTGTATTAAATATATCAGTTACACAGTTAGTAGTTGTAGTTACAAGTTATGTGAACTTGTGAACTCGGCTGATGAAACATGCATCCTTTGCTAACTGCGACTTTTTCTCTTTGTGACACTTTTTTGGGTCGCTTAGACAGTTCAAATTACCTTCTCTCGTGACAGTTACTCGCATTTAGAAACTCTAGAAATAACCTCCACGTGCGTGCTGCGCTCATGCCAACTCACCCATTTTTTTTCTCCTTTGCATGTTAGACGGGAGCTTGGCCCAGGTCAGGCCATGTTGTGTTGGTGCTGTCCGGAAAGGAGGTGTGGGCAAGAGCACCATCACCACAGAATTAGCACTAGGCCTCTCAGGCATGCTGGGAAAAAAGTGAGCTTCAGCACCTGGTGAAAATGTGTGCAGCAGAAATCAGGGTGTCAGTATAAGCTGGCATGTGGATGACCTGTAAAAACACACAGAGGAGCTGTCTACACGTGGTTGTGACGCATGTCCAAATACATAACTTTAAATATCATGTAATAAATAGTCCCATGTTGCACAGCTGTGGAAGCAACAAAGAGATTAATATTTATATATATAACAGCCACTGGATTTATAACATTGAAAATATTTTATTTTATGTTTTGTATGTTTTTTTTTTTTTTTTGTTGTTGTCCTAAATTTAACTATTTGAAAATAAAAAAATTTTTTTTTGATTTGCAATTTCAAAGTCTTATTGATTTTTTTTAATGATCAAAAATGCTGTGCCAAAAAATTAAGTTTTCAGAGCAATTAAGGTTGCTCGAATTTGATTGGTTATATTCAGATCTAGAAATTCCAGTTGACAAATTTGACTAGTCAAAACATTCAGGCTTGATTGCCTAAGCTGCCCTAGATTGATGTTGCCAATTCGGAATTTTTCAGCTTGAATTTTCAAATCTGAATTTGACCATAAACCTTTAAAAAAAAAAATCTGAAACTTACATTTTTGTATCTGAATTTGTGAATATTGATTAAAATACAACAAATAATTTAATTCTGATTGGAAATCAAGAAACGGTTTCCAAAATAAGACATTTCAAGGCTTTTTGGTGTAAATTTCAATACCTTAGTGGCTGTAAAACTTAAAATACTCCTGTTGCGTATTTGCTTCCACAAACCATTTAGCACTTTCACACTTTTACATTTAGCATCACTCTGACCACCAATATTTATCAGTTATTTTTCTTTCTGTGCACAATTTCTGAGTATTGATCATAGAAATGTCAAGAGATGAGCTGCACAAGTAAACTGACCGTTTAATAAAAGTCTGTGTTCCTCAGGTAGGCATCCTGGACGTTGACCTGTGTGGCCCCAGTATCCCCCGCATGCTGAATGTGAATCAGACGGATGTGCACCAGTGTGACTCAGGATGGGTGCCCGTCTACACTGACGCCCAAAAGAGCCTCGCCCTCATGTCCATCGGCTTCCTGCTGGAGGACCCAGATGAAGCAGTGGTGTGGAGGGGGCCCAAGAAAACAGGTAAGCTATTCTCCACAACTTCTGAGTACAGCACCGATTTTAAGATTCTTTACTCGAATTCTACACCAATCTGCGTGCTGCGTGTTGTGCATTCGAGCATGAACTCACATTTTTCTGCCCAACATCTGTTCCGTCTGTGACTGTCCTGTCCAACAGCAATGATTGGCCAGTTTGTGTCGGATGTAGCATGGGGAGAGCTGGACGTGCTGCTTGTGGACACTCCACCGGGGACGTCCGACGAGCATTTAGCGGTGCTGGAGAACCTTAAAAAACACAGAGTGGATGGAGCCATTTTGGTCACCACACCTCAGGTACCTATTAGTCTGAAGAGACCTCACTGCTCACGATAAGAGGAAGAAGAGTAACTTACACCGACCAAAAACCGTTATAAGACGCATGACATGAAGTGACAGTGTTTCTGGACTTGTGTTGGCTGCAGGCCGTATCCACGGGGGATGTGAGGAGAGAGATCACCTTCTGTAAGAAGACAGGTGTACGGATTCTGGGCGTCATCGAGAACATGAGTGGCTTTGTCTGTCCACACTGCTCCGTATGTAAACTTTGATACAGTTCACATGAGAAACAGCGACACTTTCAATTGAAACTACATTTACAGTGATGTGCATCCAAGTATGACAGAGTACGAAGGATTTACAGTTCATCTTACATTTAATTACGATACTGCCTATTTTAAAAATGCATTAAATAGAGTTGCAGCAATTCATTTATGAGCTGTAACCTGTTAAGTTAATTGCCAACTTATTTATTAACTAATTAATCCAGTTGTCATTTTTACGACAAAAAGTCCAAATGCTCTGATTCCAACTTATTTTATTGATTTATTTATTTTTTGTTTTGTTTTTTAACTCCTGTTTGACTGTAAACTGAATATCTTTGGGTAGTGGACCAACAACACATTTGGGAATGTCAACATGCGTTTTGGAAAACACTGATAGAAATTTTTCACCATTTTGTATTTTTCAGTTAACCAAGAAAATAATCAAAGCATCAAAAACAATGAAAATACTAGTTTGTTGCAGTCTTAGTATGCAATTAGATCTCCACCAAAATCCATACATGATTTTGTTTTTCTTCAAATTTCAAAATATATTTTTAAACAAATATTCTGTCTGTTTCAGGAGTGCAGCAATATATTCTCAAAAGGTGGCGGCGAAGATTTAGCCAAGCTGACCGGATCAACATTCCTAGGTGAGATCAATGGGACCGAATTGCACGTAATGTTCGCTTCCAGCCACAAGGTGTCACAACACTCTGAGTGCACATCACTCCTCACCAACCACTCATGATTTAGGAGGCATTTTGCGACACTGCCATGCTGCTAAAATGGTCGGTCCAGATGTCAACGCAGCAGCAGGTTTAAAACACTTCAGTGAGGGCATGGTACATGCTTATCAATAATTCTTAGCAAATTAATTGATCATTTAATGGTTTCCCTTTGCGGCTATCCGCTTTGCGTGCAAATCAATCACTTGAGTAATGATGCAGCTAATCGAGCTCACCCTGTGGCAGTGACAGGCCAGCTGTAGCTGACAGTGCAGCACAGCTTTAGCTATGCAAGTATTTGATAAGTTATTGCCACTGGATTCTCACTATTGATTATCATTTATTAGTACATGATTTGGGAGAAAATAAGAATTTCTCTGCAGTGCTGTGAAACTACGGTGATGCTACTAATTGGTCCAGGTAATCAACATTATCTTTTCTGTTTTAGGTTCTGTGCCCTTGGATCCTGCGCTCAGCAGCAGTATAGAGGAGGGCAAAGATTTCATGCAGTCATTCCCCGACAGCGCCACCTTCAGTTCCATCAGCAGCATCTGTCAGACTCTGCTCAACAGCCTCCAAACAGCTTGAGCCATGAATGTTTTTGCTTAAGTCTGCATTGTGTTCACACATGAAGAAATATTAGTAATTATGCAGATGTAATTTTTTTTTTATGTTGCATTGTTCTGTACAGATAAACACAATATAAATGTATTTACTGATCTTGTTTTATATCTTATTAAAAATAACTGTCTGCAAACAGTGCAAGAGGCTGTGTGTGCCATAATCTTTCAGTGCTGCAGCTGACTTCTGGAGGCATCAACCATGGTGTGAAGATTACCAGCTCTCGTCGCAGTTTTACAGGAAGCGGAATATACTGTAAAACGGCAACTCAGCTAATCTGCAGCAAATTTAGGGCCATCATTTTGTCAAAAATGCCAAGTCATGCTGCCTGTGTAACACTCACAATGTGCCACAGTAAAATATACAGCACTGCGTTTGGAAGCCAGTCAAAATCTAAGATGGAATCTTCTTTAATTCGATTGTGACAGACATGTCGACACATCAGGATAACTTCAATATCAGTGGTAATACAGGATTGTAGATTGGCGCCTTAGTAAAATGCATCAGCAGCAGTTCCATTTTCAGAAAACAAACTCCAGATCAAATTAGACCAGTCCAGCGCA
Organism: Plectropomus leopardus; assembly: GCF_008729295.1. Taxonomy (NCBI): domain Eukaryota; kingdom Metazoa; phylum Chordata; class Actinopteri; order Perciformes; family Serranidae; genus Plectropomus; species Plectropomus leopardus. The sequence continues at coordinate 16,721,093 of NC_056481.1, read as the reverse complement.
AAAGTAGGCCAAACTTTGAACACTAATCTCACTGGATTCCTGCTGCATGCTACAAACGATACCAACGAGCGTGTCATTTAAACTTGATTTGTTGTTTTTTTAGAGGATTCTTTATGATCTGGATTAAATCTTCTGAAACTAGCCTGCTCTTCAGCTTCATATCCAACAGCAACAAAACACGGAAACCCATGCAGGATCTTAATGGCTGGAATGTGGAAGAGATGAGGTACAGCCACAGATGAGGAGGGGAAGTGGGTGAATAAGATGGAGAGGAGATGGAACTTGGAAATTACACTTGTGAGACCCAACACGGGGCACACACACCTTTAATGCAAACAGCAGTACTACAGGAAAAACACTGAAGTTTGAGAATGTTTGCGTAATGATTAGAATACAGCTACACACAAAAACTCCCACTTCACCAGCAACATACTAAAGGCAATCTTAATTATTAAACCAAGAATTACATCCAGAGGAATTCCAACCACTTATCACAATTAACCCACAGTGCATTAAATCTATCTATGTAGATATTTATATGACTGTATATATGTATAATATATCCTGGGGGGGGGATTAAAGACTTTTGCTGCATTAAACAGTTCAATGAACAATTTCTTATAAATAAAAATCAGTGGAAAAAAATCTTAAGTCCATATACATTTCTCTTTACAAATAGATCCTCAAGATTAATGCAGAAATTGTGTCAACTCCCGAGTCGATATGGGAGGAGAAAAAGCTGTGCGGCCCTTTGGTCAGCTCTCTAAGACCAGAGGCCGAGCTGCCTCAGCTGGCCTCAAGGCCCGAAATAAGTGGAGGGAAATAAAATGGAATCTTCATCATACAATTTTGAAACACACGCACACGCACACAAGACAGACAAATCACTACATTGCGCATTTACAAGTTGACTATCAAATTGGGACGACTGTACACATTGTTGAGATAAGACCATATTTATGGAGCCATTTGAATTTTTTCCCGCGCCTTCACTTCTTTCATCTTGAGTGGCAGAGATTTTTTTTTTTTTAAAATTTTTTTTTTTTCCCCGTTTTACACTTTTTCTCCAGCAGCAACATAAAGGACAGATCTTGTAGTGGAGATGTTTTGGGTGTTTATTTTGTTGAGAGAATGAGGGCGACGATGAGCCCGTAGAGACCCAAGACCTCGGCGAAAATCAAGATGAGGATCATGCCCACGAAAAGCCTTGGCTGTTGAGCTGTGCCCCTCACGCCCGCGTCACCCACAATGCCGATTGCGAAGCCTGCTGCCAGCCCGCTGAGGCCCACACTCAGCCCGGCGCCCAGGTGGAGGAAACTCCTTAACACACACAGACAAGTGTTCGTCAGAACAAGAGATGCTGAGGATCTGAGTTAACAATTTCAGTGGTTGAGAGAATTTTAACAAAACATGCGAAAGTCAGAACATTGTTTATAGCTGTGCAGCTGAGATCAGAGCCTGAAATGCAGCATGGAGCAAATGGTTTGTCTTACAACATACATATAACATAATATACGACAAATAACAGGGCTGTGGTTTAAAAGCTGTTAAAGTGATGAGGGGTTGAAGGTCTGGGTTTTGTCCCTACAGACTGCAGGGCTGCACTGATTATGACTAAAATGATAATCACAATTATTTTGATCAATACTGAGATCAAGATTATTCACTTTTAGTGACAAAATATTTTCACCGCACTTTCACGTTTAAATAAATAGCACTGCTTTTACTTCCATGTTATGCTACGCTCCTGCAAATGTACAAATCTTTGCATCCAAATAAAATCTAAAATAAGGCTCTTCCGCTGAATTAAGTTCACCTCCTACAGCTACATATTTGCTGCTGTATTTTCATTTCTTTCTTCTTTTTTTTTTTTTTTACAGTGGCCACGGTACTGTGATACACTGCAGCGTCGCCGTCATGGATGTCTGATGTGGCTTAAAGGACGGGCAGTCAGTGAGGTAATGTTTGCAACGGCAAAGTGAGAGTAGAGTTTTTTTAAGGTGGTTTAATAAGTTAGTTATATTGCTTTGCGGCACAAACACAAACGTCATGCACTCTCTGCATATGATTTGTTCTCTCCTGAATCCCAAATACTTCCAAACAACGGATAATGATGGTTGTTTAGAGGGAAAATTTAACACAATCTGCCTCTGCACGGTGCTCGTGTAGCGGTCAGCTCTTTAAATGTGATGGCTGCTGTTAGTTTAGGAAGCGCTTGATTTGATTTGCAGCAGTTTTCTTTTTTAGCTGAGCCCGCATGTTTATTTTACTGTGGGTAGCCAAAATTGTGATTGTGATTAATATTGGATTAATGCGCAGCCCTAACAGTCTGCTGGCTACAGTTTTTCATGTAACCACATCCACCGTTTCTGCTCGATTTACTGTTGCTACAATATTTAAACTGACCCAACAACAAACCATTAAGAATCTCTCAAGGTGAACAATTTTTTTTCTCCAAAAAGGAATTACAGTGAATACAGTACACACTCATTGGAGACATGCTCATATTTTCAAGTTAAATACCAGTCAGATTTACAGGATAGAGGGCCTCCACACAGAAAACGACTAAATCTATCGTTTTAATAATTGTTCCAACTCAAATGGATTGCAAAGTTCACACAACTATAACGACGACAGTGGTGAACAATATAGTTGAGCTCACTTTCAGAGTGATTTAATGAATGACAAACACTGGCAACCAGACAAAGTCCCTCCGATTTTACAGGGTGTCAAGTTCAACATGGCATCACGTTGCAGAGAGACTCATCATTGGGGTAAAAATAAAACAAAAAACACCCCTGTTTGACAAACAGCTTTTATAAAACTACTATCAAGAAGACAGACATCTGGGATGCAATCGTGCTCACTCTTAGAATCAGTAAAATGTTTTTTCTTACCATTATTGTCATTTTTAACGGTAAGGAGGAGATTACTGATAGCTGACAGTATTCCTTTTTGTTTCTCTGTGCAACATTTGACAGTAACAGGTCATCCACATCCATTTTTTCTAAGCTGCTTTGGGCCACAGTTTACAGCATGTTTGGTTCAGTGTGGATGCTTGCATCATTATCATTATAGTTACTGTTACAGCGGTTTGGACGGCCCTTAAGGCCACAGCGTTGTTGTACCTTTATTATGATTCTGTGCTTTAAACAACATGTTACATTGAAATGAGACAAGATTTATGATGATTGATGTATATTTCACAGAGTGTGTTAAATAGTTTTGAATTCATAGATCTAGTGGAGCTACAAAAGGGCGGTGGCTACACTGATGAATTTGTCAACAGGAAAAATGAATTGTTGATTCTGGTCTCTTTGGGGGCTTTATTATGATAAAATAACAAAGAAACAACAGCTTGTTTGCATTTGTTTATCGGTTTTTGTTATTGCTTATGCCAAAACTGACAGGTAAAGTAAATGGGCCTTTCCTTCTCAATTTTGTCTCAGAATAAAAACCTTTGATTTCTACAAACCAAATCAAATAAGGAAAGAAAAAAACATCTAAACAATTTGTTGACAAATGCATCATAAGGAAATGAAAAACAAAGGAAATGAACACAAACTGTGGTCAACTGAACTCACTTGTAGAGGGTGACTGTATCTGTGATTTGGTTGGCAATCAGAACTGCTACTACCAGGCCGTAGATGGCTATGATACCCGCCATGACCACTGGGATGATGGACTTCATGATGAGCTCCGGCCTCATCACGGACATGGCGGCTATCCCTGTACCGCTCTTGGCTGTGCCATAGGCTGCTCCCAAGGCTTGTGGGGAAGAGAGAGAAGATAAGTTAAAGAAATCAGAGTGCACACACTGCATTGGCAGTTACAGGAAGTAGACTGACGACAGAAACCACAGGGCACAGTTGAAACAAAGGTAAAATAAGAGATGTGTAAATAATCGGGCGACTAGTAGTTTCTGTTCCCCTTAAAAATCAAGCGTGGCTCCATCTGGGAAATTTTGCCTGTAATCTCAAAAGGGAAATAATCCTGTTCTTTCTTACACTACAAGACCGAAAACCTGCTTAGTCACATGTTATGTCTCATCTCCTCAAACTGCTTCAGCCCTTGCGATTTCAGAATAGACCCTCCCAGACCGCTGCAGAGTTGTAAATCACCCTGAATGAAAAAGCCTCATTAGGCTTAAGCACACAGGGAACTGCTGACATCATAAGAGAAAAGAAGGATACCACATCAGTATAAAATTAGCGGAGGAGGGACTAGCAGTACACACACATCTGCTGTGTGCAATCTTTAATCCAAACTAGTCTCTGGCTAGCATCACTGTAATGTGACAGGGAAGGAGGAGAACAAAAAGCTTCGTCAGCATATTAGCTCCGTCAGCCTGTGACGCCGAGGAGAACGAATCGTTCCACCTACGTCACACACAACCACGTCTGACTGCAGGAGGAGAGTGAAAGAGAAAAATCAATAACCAACCTGCTCTGAAATAAGACGCCACATATAACCACATATAGAACAGCAGCCATCTATGAAGGACTGATTATAACTATGCAAAACAAAGGAGAACTGAATGACACCGACCTCATTTATATACCTCAATCACAAGTTTGCCTCAGGAGAGATCCCTCCTCCAGGACGGACAAACGTGCAATAAATATACGTGTGTAAAGACTAGACAAGCACGAGTCTTTCACAATATCCAGTGAAGCCCGTCGGAGCAAGACAGTTTGTCATGAATCAGAGACAGGCTGGTTTGACAACATTTCCTCTTATCAGAGGTGTGTGTGCACGCATGTGTATATGAATGTGTTTATTTCATTAACTACAGCAAACAAAAGATAAAGCCAAAGCTCAAAGACACCTATGCCCACATAGCATCAAATATATTGGTCTACACGTGCTGTGGCAGGGCTTTCATTATCCAGCAGAATTTAACACATATTTAGATGTAATTTCTCCTGCAGCAGTTGAAGACACTTTATATTTTCACAGATTTATAGTTAAAGCCATCATCTGGTCAAAGCTAGTGGCTGCTTGTATGCAATTTGTGAACAGATCAGTCAGTAAAACTTATGTAACTAAGTAAAACATCAACTACCTTGCTGCGCAGTACCATAAAAAAGTGAGCAAAGATGCACCTTTGATTTGCGCTGCTGTTCTTGTCATTGCCATCAGCGCATAAACGAGGACCTGGTGAATTAGTTCTCTTGACTAATCATAGCCAACATACTAATGATGATTAAATGTGAAAGGTCTGCTGAGATAAAATCTTGGACAGCCTTGTGCATATAGCCCGAGGGGCCCTGCCCTGTGTTTGCTCATTTCTTGGGACAATGTGCCGAGCTACCCTGCAGATAGTTCTGGTTAACACTCGCTGTGAGGCTTTTTGGCAAACAGATCTAGAAGCAGACAGGGAGATGATGCAGGCCAATCTTCAAATGTGCAGGTGGCAGCCAGCCACGGCCCCATCTACTTATAGTGATTCATCCCCCGACTGATGCTATCGATACAAGGTTAAATCACTCCTGCCCGTTTACGGAGATGTGTTTAAGTATTGCTGGGGCTGTTTTTTGCAAGCCCTGACTAAATCCCTTAAATCCAACAAAAACTATATGACACACCACATCAAACAAACTGACTTGCATGAGGAGGGAAACACAAACTACCTCAGCGACTCAATATAAAAAGTGACCAAGATAGCGCTTACAGTTCAAATATTTTTTTCCCAAAATACACCTTGTATTTTAGCCATAGAAAACACCTTTGAGACAATGTTTTGGAAACAAAAGAACTCCTCTCAATAGCTGATACTTTTGGCCAGCGTAACATGTTACCGTCAGTAAGGTTATCCTCCGACTCCATTCTCTCTTGTTAAGCTTGGCCTCGCTGAGGTGTGATGGGTGAGGGTTGACGGGGAAACCTCAAACACTGTCATCCTGTCCTTACTGTTAAAGGTTTGATGTGTGGCAGAGCGGCTTCGGCAGTGATGTGGAGGCACAACCTCTGGGTTTTAATCCTAATCCCGTCAGCTTAGGTAAAGAGCTTTTTTTTCCCCCTATTTCTTTTTTTACTCTCTGCAGAATATTTGATGTATGGGATGCCCTTGTGACGTCTTGTGATGTCAGAGCAGGAGGTGCATCTGGCTGGGGATGATCTTGCATGCAATAAGCCCACGCAATGGGCAGCAGGCTGGTCTGCTCTCACTAGCGGATAAATGGGGAAGCATTGATTTTCAGGAAAGGACAAAATCAGGAAGCTCATGGTTGTAAAAACATCACCTGACTTAGAAAACCAGCGTGGCCTACACTGTGTAAAAATGTGGGGCTGCATGCAGAAATCATTAAATTTGCTGACCAATACATCAGAAGCTGAGGGATGTCTAGAGCATACATGCTGTCGTCACTTTTTCATGAACGGTGTTTGTTCAAGAGAGAAAGACGATATGAACGCATATTAAAGGTCAAGCAATTTAAGAGCACCATTTATTAACAACCATAATGTAGAAAAATAAATTCCTTGGTGACAAATTATGTGTTACTTGGCGGTCACACTGTACAACTGCACAGAGAAATGAAGATGGCTGCAGAGCAAGATTAAGCTATATAGCAAATATGTATTTTAAGTTGATGCCATCATCAACCAATCACTATGAGTAGATTTATCAGTCATGTCAGTTATCCAAGATAAAACTTTGCTGGCAGAAAAAGCAGGAAATAGGGACTAAAGTATGACAGTTTTAGGGCCACACTGAGGGAAAAAAAGAGACTTTGAAAATAAAGCTGTAATAGTATGAGAAAAAAAGTCATAATATTTCGACTAAAAAAAGAATTAATATTATAAGAATAAACTCAAGTAAAAGTTGCAATTTCACAAGAATAGAATTGTAATTTTGCGAAAAAGAAATAAACACATTGCCAGCAAACTATGAAACACGCGAGAGCACAGGTGGCCTCCTTGGCAACCATTGTCCCCGGTGTCGTGCCGTGCCACACACAGTCAACAGGTAATGTCATTTTAAACACGTTGGACGTTTAACGGTTTTGCTCATCCAGCAAACCCAGGTTTACAACTTCATTCTCGTAAAGTTACGACTTTCTTCTTGTAAAAAAATGACTTTATTCTCATAATACTATGACATTATTTTTGAAATCTAGCTTTTTTTCCCTTTAACGTGGCCCTTATCCTCCGTCATAGTTAAGATAGAAATGGGGGGCATGGAGGTGCTGCATAATTGCAGCACAGCTATCAGGAGAGTGGTGGTTCTAGTCTTGTTAAGGATGCTACTTGTCTAACCCTGAAACAACAACAATCACCTGACACCATAAGATTGCAGCAACTTGCAGCCTGTACCAGGTAATTGCCAAATACTGCAAAAGAAGTGCCTTTTAGGGTGGGAATATTTGAGCCATCCACTTGGATAACTTGTGATATGAATTGGTCATTATTGTTCAGATTTTTCAGACTTGATAACAGATCAGCCACCCCAAAATATGACAGATTATGATACTGACTGCAGCTATAGTCATTCAGCTTCTGTACTTTTAAGTGGGTAACATAAAAAAAACAAGTTACAATTAATTTATATCAGTGACTCCATAAAACACTGTAAGATCATTAATGCTAAAATCTGAATGATAAAGTATCCCATCCATCCGACCACTACCTCATTCCTTCCTTGTCCCAGCATGATCCATTCACTACTAGCTAATTCCCCAGCTGTCACTCCTTCACCACTTCACTAGTAGTACTACTAGTCTCATGGGACGCCACCAACCGCCTTTGCCTATCCAGCTGGTTCTCACTTCCTGTTATGGCTAGACAATAGAAAGATCATATAGCACAGAACTTTTTTATTATAAGGAAATATTTTGCCTAATTGTGGTCCCACAATAACATAGAAGTTACAAGGTCGGATTTCTCTGATATTTTTTTAAAAACACTGAATCTCGAGCTGAAAACATCACACACAAAAAAAACATGTAAATACATGCTTTTCACTGACTATTAAATAGGAATGTGGATTTATCAATTAATGATGAGGGGCAAAAAAGAAAGGTGAAGATTATTCTGCTGGAAAAAGCTATTTCTAAATAGATTTAGAGGTCTTACACTGTAGTCATTAACTGATTTCCCTACACGCAAACCAATACATCATTCATTGCCATAAATGAGACTGTTTAGCCAAAAAAGGCCTCGAGCTACAGCGGATCAAGCCCTCTGCAACATGGTCAATTATTAGCTTGTCGATTTCCCATATGAGCTGCACCCATCCCACCAGTCACCCTGGTCACATGGGCCTTTGCTGTGATACAGCATATTATACACACGATGTAGCTCTAGTGTTAGTTTAATGGAGGACAAATTATAAACTGGGGAAGCATCCATAAAACACATATGACCAATAAAAAAAGAAGCCAGTTTCAAAGTTCACTGTATGTTCCACTTCTGACCTCCTTGCAAAAACAGACAACAGAAGTGTCACATCCTGCACCTTTAGTCAAAGTTCCCACATTTTCTTTGAGCAGGTTCACCACTAATTTGTAAACTTTTGCAATACAGTAACATTTCATAAAATCGGATGGTAATTCCAAGTCAGAAGTCTTATCATGTGATTATCATGTGACCTTGTGTCATTTCTTTGAGCAATGAGGAAGTTGACCAGCTGATTCGGTTTCCAATGGCATAGTTGTAAGAAAAAGAGGGTTTCAGATTAAAATAACTTGCACTAAAGTAGATGAGACACCACTTACTTGACTGATGCCAAATTGAGCAAAATAGCAGTTTACGCAGAACGACGTCAAATCAATAATTCAATGCCATTGGATCATGATCTCTACATAACATATTTTCCACATAAAACATCACCTAATGCTTTTAGCACATATAAACCCTGTAGGCAGCAACAGTTACAGTGAAATCTGGCAGAAAATGTGGGATTTACCCCCAACCCATAAACCTCCTGCTAGGTGTGGAGAGCTAACGAGCATGAGGGATACAAAGAATACAATTCGACACTTTTGTAATCATTATAAACCATTTAACACTGCTATAAAAGTTCAGCTACATTTTCTGATCAGTCAGCATCATTCATTGTATGGTCCTTTCCGATCAGATGAAGCATATTACACACAGAACCGAGCTAAGCTAACGTCAAAGCTAACATATGCATTCGTCATCAGCTAGCTAACTACTTTTGCTTCGTCTTTGCTGTTTGTCGTTGAAAAGCAGAAAGGCGAAAAAAGGCCGCACTATCTAACTAAAACTAATACTACACACAAGCGTGTTACAACTAAACTAATGTAACTGTCTGCCCCAGCTAGTTGTTACGTCTAAATAAATGACAGCTCAAAATTAGCATTGCGACGTTAACATAGCAAGGCTAGGCTTTTACAAGTGAGCTTCAAGACACGCACCGTGGTTGACAGTTCAAAGCATCCTGTTGGGAGTGATATAAATGCAGAAAGGGTTAGCAGCAAACGCACAAAGAGACACTTGGTAACTGACAAACAGCTTAAATATGATGTGTAATCGTGTGATAATTACCGCTGAACACCATAGCCGCAGAGGCACCCATCACTGCGAAGAACGGGGAGTATTCAGGCGCCGACATTCTTACTCACACAATATAAAAATAAACTAAATATACAAAATTAATTAACAACGTCGACTCAAAAAATCGCACTTTGCGAAACCAATCGAAGGCCACAGGCTTGAGAGGAGAAACCGAGTACACCAGGAACCGTCTGTCCGCCTAACTAGCAGTGTAAACGGGATAGTCACGACTCTTCTGATAAATACCCGGCGCAGCAGCACAAAATGGCGAAGCGGAAAATATCACCTGACTGGCCGTACGGATAAAACCTATCATCGACTGGGTGTGGGGGGCGCACTAAAACAAAGTTCGTTAATGATACACCGTGCCACTCGGCGACTTTGTGAAACAAGAAATGGCGACTTAAAAAGATAAATGGCTCGTTCTATTCAAATAAAGTGTGTTATGTTTTTTGTTTCTTTTTCATATTTTTTTGAAGGTCACCCCTATTGGGCATCACTTTGGTGTGATCCGCTGCAGGCTTCCCCTTTCATATGTACGCATTCACCCTTCAAAAGCAGGAGGATGAAATGATGGGGATAAGCAAAGAGGGTGTGGAGACACTGCCAGGCTAATGAAAAAAATATATTTTGTGTTATTTCAGCCAAAATCAAGAAAATACACTTTATAGTATACTTTATACATGTCATAAGCCAAAGTGCATGTAATCTGCTCCAGGACAACCTCACTGTTGATTAAAGAGACCTCACCCAACACTAAAACTCCAAATGCTGCGTATGTTCAAGCCATAGATTGTATATAACATAGTTGTATACAGTCTATGGTTTAAACACATTTTTGCATTTTGCACCAGGGCTCTACCATGCAGCAGAGGGTGGGTTTACAGTAAGCTGCGACATGCAGAAACGTGGAGTGTGAGAGTGAGAGAATTTGAGGCTGAGTGTGTATGGTTGAGTGTGTATGAGGAGGGGGGAGGGAACAGAGAATCCCCCATCCAGTGTATAGCTCCCAGCAAGAGCAGAGATCCAGAAAGAGGAGGGGTCGAAAGAAGCTAGGACACCATGGGAGTAATGTGTGTGAGTCAGAGGAAGCGTGTGCAGTCCCCATGCCTACTCTTCCTCCAGTCATCCATCCATCCCTCCATCCTGCTCCCTCTGCATTGCCTTGTCCAGTCATCACTACAGAAGGACCCCTCCCTCTGTATCACTGTAAAGCTCCTTCACTTATGATGCAATTTCTACACCATGTTTCTTTCACTTTACTCGGAAAACATCTCACTAAATGCAAGGTTGCATTCTGCAATGAGAACAGATCATTTGCAGGCACAGGTGATGTGCAGTGATGCAACAAAAAGGTCACAGTAAATGAGATGATTTTCACTGGGTTTTCTCTTCCTCTGCCGACTGACTTATTGATCCAGGACTCGTTTAGGTGGACAGGGATGTAGCCCTTTTGTTGAGGCCGGATTATGATGTTCCTGCCTGAGATACACACTCAGTGGACATTTGCAACCTGCTCATTTGACATCATGCAGCAATATGATAGCCCATGTGCTTATTGTTTCTTGTTTATTTTGTGGATGTTCTTGTCCTTGAGTTGCACTGATCAATAGTTTGTAACAGGTATATTTGGATGGATGGTCCTTCAGATGATGTTTGAGGAAGGCAAACAGGGAACTGTGAGAAGTTCTCACAAGGGCATGATTCAATCAAGATACCTGTCAAAATGCACTGTGAAGCATTTGTTAATGCACACAACACTGTGATTAGATATAGAGGCAACACTGTTGATGTGAATCTAGATCTAGATCCTTTATCTTTACCTGGTTCTGGTACTTAATTATATGATCAGACCAGCTTACAAATCCACAAAGAGTCATATTTTGTGTTAGATTTTGCACTGGATCTCTTAAGGGAAGTCACTGAGCAAAGCTAGTCTTGAGTTTGACGTCTTCCCTGTATGGGCTGGTTTCAGTGCGACCAAAAACATAACTATAGGTCTTTCGTTCTGACTGGAATAAAGAAGTCAATCTTTTCTCACTCATTTCAGAAATATTAAGGGACTGTTTGTTATTTATGAGAGGGTGAGGATGGTGCAAAACAGGGGAGGAAATTCAAACAGGCTACATTTTTCCAACAGTGGGGAGGGAGTTAGATTTTTTTTATTTGGCTTGGTTTATCACAGTGAAAACAGAATTTATCCGCAATGACAGCTGATAATGTAATTTGCCAGTGGCAATCTAGTATTATAGAGCCAATGGTCCAAATGAACATTGAACATTGCAGAATGCAACCATAGACTAAACAGTGGACATAGCTATTGGTTTGTGGACTGCCATTTTGAAGCCTTAGGTTCCGAATTTCTTCCATTGCCGTATTAGTTTTTTGGAGCCAGAAGTGACCATATTTGGACCAGAGCTTGGACCTATGGGGGAGCGAGGGATGGATCTGACTGGAAGCTGAGGACACCATTGGCAGAAAGCCTGTCACCCAAGCAGCCCCACCCTTAAATATGTGTAACATTTGGCCGAATAAAATGTAACCTCTGTACAGTTATCATGAATGCTGAAATTAGCTATAGAATCCAAAATAGTTTTTTGTACCGGGCTGTAAACATGTTAATTTCTGTTGTGAAGATGGACATATTAACGTTGGGGTCAGTGGGGAGTTACTCAGATTTGCAGCCATCTTCATGTATCCATTCAATGAACTGAAACTCAGAGGTTGCTGCTTGATCCTAAGCTTAGTCTAAATATGATTGTAATTTATTTTCCAGCATTCTGTTAACATGATGAAATATATTTGAAGGTCCATGAAGGGTCAAGCTAAAGAAAAAAAAATAAGAGTACAGTCCCTGTGGAAATGGAAGACATAATAATAATAATGATGGAAGTATTGTTGTTGTTATTATTATTATTATTATTTATTAATTTGCCATGAGCTCCTCAGTCTGCCTCCTAATCCCCTGTCCATAGCCTCATGTTATCTGAGGCGAGGGGACTGGTCAAGCAGAGACCCATCTCAGTGTAGTGTTAAATACTTAAGCATCTTACTCGATGTTGGAAAGCATGGTTTTCAGGAGAAGCCGCAGACCAACACCCAAAGGAGCAGCTAAATATAGGAGTGCATGTGTGATTAGTGAAGTGTAATTCCTGAATGAAGAGCACAGCCATGGCAAGATGGAGTCAATGCCAATTACAAAGAAGGAATTACTCCACCACTATGCCTGCTAAGATACTGAATTCCTCCAGATGCATCAGGCTGGGCCGCACCCAAAGCAAATGAATTGGCCATACATTTTAATACAGCTTTAATGTACTGTATTGATGGGATGCCGCCATACTGACATGTTTACATAAATGTTTGTATGTCAGCATATCTTTCTAAATTTTTACTGTGTTTAGCAGTGCCTGTGAAGTGTATCCCGTTTCTTTATTAAAGGCATAATTCAGATTTTTTGAAGTGGGGTTGTATGGGGCAATTATCCATAGTCATTGATTTACATACATTAGATGTCAGTCAACACGCTTCCAGTTTGGAGAAGGAGGCTGAAGTCTGACGCGGAAGCAAAGTAATGTACTGCTGTGGATGGGCATCAGCAGCACAGCCGTCTAAAAAAAGTCCCACCTAAGAAAATCAATATCAGTTTAAGAGTACACTATATTTAGAGTATTTTCCTTAACCTTTTTTTTGTCAGACAGCCTGTTCCGATGGGGAAGACATTAACTGCTTCAGTTCCCCATTTATGCTCTTGTCAAAGCCAGCTCGAGCTGCTGGTCTACCACTGCTTTGATCAGTTAGTTAGTGTTATAGTGTCACCTTGGTAAGTCTGAACTAAACCATTTAAAAGCTAAAATCACACAATAACACAAACACATTTTTGAGGCAGCGGTAGACCAGAAGCTTCTGTTTATTGATGTTAAATCACTGCTTTTCTCAGTGAAGCTTGGCTTTAAAGAGAATAATATAACACCTTCATTTTCCGATTGGAAATCACTGACATTACAGTAAGGCAATGAAAATAGTCTAAATAGAGGTAACATTTAAATTGATAAGGATTTTTTTAGGTGGGACTATTTTTTTTAGAAATATGTTTTGTTGTTACCCCCTCCACAGCAGTACATTGCTAAGCTTGCATGTCAGACTCCAGGCTGCTTTTCTAAACTGATGGTGTGCTGACTACAAACTACTGTATGTAACATACTGTCTGTGGATAAGTAACCCACACAGCCCAACTTCAAACAATCTAAACTATTCCTTCTGCAAAAGAGCTGATTGTTGAAAAGAGAAGGCTTTTACAGATGTATTTGTAGACATATCTGACTCATCTCTGTTAAATATTTTCCAGTCATGCAGTTCGCTGTCAGCTTCCACAAAGCAGACATTCAAACAAAAAATAGACAATGTGCATCAAGCAGTGTGAATGAGTGATTCAGTAGTCATATAGTTAATGTTTTAAACCGAGACCTACTGTAGAAGTCATTTAATGCATCCACTAAAATCAATGTAAAGTTTCCCAATTTCTTAAATGTTGCAGCTATCTGAAAGTTTTTCTTTAAAGAAAAGAAAATTTGTTTTTTTTAATGTACTTTTTAAAAGGTTTGCATTAGTATTCATCATTAAAAAGTTGCACTAAAAATGAATTTAATGAAAATGATTGTATGACAGGGGTTTTACTATGTTATTAAAAATGTGACTTTCATATAACATTTATAAAACTTCATTTTGGGAGACACTAGCTGCAACTACTGGGAGCAGAGTAAGATTAGGGGGTCGAATTTATGGTCAGCTGACTTTAAAAGGCATCTGGCACACTTCTGTGAGAGTCTGAAGAAATGTAACTCTCTTTGCAGAGACAGAGATGTGATAGCTTTGGAAAAAAAAAGGCAATAAGTAGCGAGACAACGAAACAAAGACCACATCATTTGAAAGCACATAGCTGTATTTTCACATGTACAATATATTTGTAGTTACTCAATTTAACATTCACTGGAGCACATTTTGAACATACAGATATAAACAGGGTGCATAATCCCAACAACACTTTGCCAAATCGGCACATTTTGGACTTCTTATGTAACTATGTTCACAAAGGACGGAAGTCACAGGAAAAGAGGCAAAAAAATGAGGATGAGAAAACTGCATTTATCTTCATTGCTCATAAATGAAGAACAGAGTTTTTTTTCTGGGAAAAGTTTCTACTGTTATTCACATGAATATCCATACACTACAGAGGGAAGAAACTGCCACTCATTCAAAAGGAGGCTCTGACACTTGGTGCAAAATGGCAACACTCAAATTCACCACTAATATTCACAAACATTTTACCACAGTAATTCATCGCACGTATGTACACCAAATCAAAGGAATTGACTATGAACTTAGCTGACTTGAAACTTTACTACATTTTAATCTTAGTTTTCCATCATTTTGTAGAACCTTTTACCATATCAACTCATAATTTCACACTTTTTATCTTAGACGTTATGGTCTGGTAAATAACAAAACTGCAGAAATCGCTATACAGTAAATTTGGCAGATTGAGCTACTTCGAATGTTTCAGCTCAGCATGACCACAAACACGCTCCACTTTACATAGCAAAGAAAAACAAAACAAACAACTAAAAAAACCTTTTAGTTGATTCCGACCTCCTTCTTATTACCAGACACTTATACATAATTAGCCATCCATAATACAAATTTCAAAATACAAAAATAAAACACACATAAACATCAAATTTTTGTTCACATGTTGAAATTTGGATTACCTGCATAAATAAATAAAAAATAGCTAATCATCTATGACTTTGCAGGACGGATGTAATTCTTTGTATATAACTGTGTTTGCCACCTTTAACACTTAACTGGACATTTAAAAAACAAGATTTTTTACGTTTATGTGCTTAAATGCTCAAATTTGTGTGCATGAATATGCAACTTTCCATGTCCGTATAGATCAACGTACATTTTTGTGATTTTTTGTGTAAACCATTATGAGGCCATGGCATCCTGGAAGCCCCACGATTCTAGCAGAGAAACCTGGAAGCTCTCAGCACACAGGGGCGGGTTGTCAAAGGTGGCACACCTGCCAGCGCGCCCATGGTTCAGCTCAGAGTCGATATACAGAGCGTTGCCGTCTCCTCCCCCTGATCACATACAAGAGCACACAGCTTGTATTAGTATCAAGTTACTACAAAGACCGCATTTCTACAAATGGCTTTCACTTGAAAAACTAGAATAACAGCCTCGCGGTCAGGTTGCACATACAGTGTAAATACATGTTTGTAAATACATGGATGCTTCACACACATCTTCCCCCCGGCAGTTCAGAAGATCTATATATTCAGCACAGTTTCAAGATGGTCATCCAGGATTAGTGTCACCAATTCATTGTCTGTCCAAATGTCTTCCATTTGGTTCCAGAGATATGATGTTTAGTAATGGCCAGAAAACGTGTTTTTCATCATGATGTCACAGTGAAGTTGATCTTTTGGATATAAAATGTCATCACCTCATAATTTTATTCTGTTCAACATTTGTGTGTAATTTTTGGGCCTTAGAAGCATATGAATTCTTGGGTTATGGTCAAACACATGTTTTGTGAGGTCACAGTGACCTTGGCCTTTGACCACCAAATTACAAATAGTTCATTATTGAGTCAGAGTGGATGTTTGTACCCAATTTTAAAAAATTTCCATAGGGTGTTCTTGAGATTTGTGTTCATTGGAATGACACAGAGGCAAGGTCACAATGACCTTGACCTTCGCCCTCTAAAATCGAATCAGTTCATCATTGAGTCCCTGTGAACATTTGTGCAAAATTTGAAATAACTCCCTTGAGGTTTTATTGAGATATCACGTTCACAAGAATGAGAGAGACGAGGTCACAGTGACCTTGACCTTTGAACACCAAAATCGAATTACTTCATCGATGAATCCAAGTGAATGTTTGTGCCAAATGTGAAGAAATTTCCTCAAGGCATTCTTGAGATATTGCTTTAACGAGAATGAGACTGGTAACCCGAAAACATGATACAGGCCACGTCTACCACCAGCACAGAGGCATAAAAAGGGACAAGAAATGCAAAATACACAACAACGATATAAAGTAATACAGCACTCACCCACTATGATGGAGTCAAAGTTGCCAGCCATGAACATGGAAGTATTCTTGGAGTTAAGGTTGAAGTGGCGAGCCGAGAGGAAGGGCGACAGGTCTCCAGCAGGTTTCTCTGGCTGCTTTAGGATGTTGTTGTCTGAGTTTTGCCCCTCAGAGGAGGCTGCGTCTTCCTGGACCTCAGTCTTGATGGAGGAGGCTAACTCAGGGTGTCTGATCACCACCCACTCATAACGCTCCATCTCTGGCTTCAGCTAGCAAAAGAAACAGCCATTTATCATCTATCACAACCCTGAGCATCACACATTAAATGGAGTAGTGCTGCACATTTGTTTAGATTAGAAGAAATTCCCATTTTCTTAACAATATCACACCAGTACATTGCTATTAATATAATTCTGTAGCTTCCGGTAGTGTTCCTTATATGTTCAAATCCAAAAATTTAAATCTTTGTTGAATTGTGTATGTTTTAGCATCAAAATGCCATTTTCTCAAGCCTTCCTGAAACATTTTACCATGTGACCTGACAAAGGTTTCTACAGGATAATTACATAGAAACCCATATACTGTGTGAACGCCACATTAGTTTGGTTTCGAAAGTTAAAATAACATTTCCTGTCTATAGTCTGGTGACTCTAAAAAGGGCTACAGTTTCCTGTCAGAAAGGGCTGTCTGACAGCAAGGTAAAGTGGTTAAGTAATGTAAACATCATGTGCACTGAACTAATACTGATTTCTTTTAGGTGGTCCTTTAATAAGGAGGATAAAATATGTTTTATGTTTTATATGTTTTGCTGTCGCCCCTACCACAGCCACCAAACTCAATTGGCAGTCATTTTACCTCACAGAACAGAGTTGCTGGTCCACTGCTGCCTGTAATTTCTTAGTTTGTGTTACTGTGTGACTTTTGAGTCCAAACAAACATGGTGTCCACAGCAGTGGGCTACATTGTTTAGCTTCTGTGCCCTGGTACTCTGTTTGCTTATTCTAACAGGGAGCGTGCAGATCATTGTCCAACTGTGGGTAATACACAGACTATGGATCTGTAGATGTGTTTATACAGTGCAAATGCAGTGTTACATTGCATATCAATGTGTATTTCCCTAAGTTAAATAAAGGTTTAATAAAAACACTTCCTCTATCTCCTCCTTTATGCTTACGCTGTTGGGGAACTGTTGTGTAGAGGGAGGGATTAGAGGGGAGGACATCCCTGCTATAACCTACGTCACCACTTTTTGATAACAGCTGAATGGGAGTTTCTATTTGTAAAACAGGAAAAAGACAGTAAACCAACCCTTTAACCATAAAAGATACTTCATGTGATGACCTGACTACTATTTTTTCGGAGGCAAAAAATACACGCCATTATTCCTCTCTGTTACGACCGTCCCTGGCTGCACAGGTTTGAAGACACAGAGGAGTTGTATTGATGAAACTTAATCTCTATTACATATAAATCCACAACTTAGACTATCAAATTACAGGATATTGTAACTTAAGCTGTACTTCGTGTATAAACTGAGCTTGGGAGAACTGCTTTCAAATACAATGCTCCTTACTAACGGAATAAGCTGCAAAAAAACTAAATCTCTCATTTTAAGACTATACCCAAGTATTTTTATTTGTAAAACTAATGTCAAACTTGTTCAATTTCCGCATACCGAAAAGGTATACATTTATTCTTTATACTTGTGTCCTTATAAATAAAGGATTTAGTGAACCAAATAAAAAAAAACGCACACAGACATCAGTCCTTGCTAACGTCTCCATTTTCTTTTGGTGTCAGGTGAGGGCCAGGCCAGATACTACTGGGTCAGGTTACAGGAGTTTCCGATGTGTGTGTACTTCAGTATTAGCGTGAGAGATGATGGTGTTTTCTGACTCAGACAGCCCACAGCTGTGCAATGACACATACCCAGTAAATAATTCATACACAAGGCATTAGAGAGTCAGTCTGTTCTGCTATTTCTAGCCCAGGTGTTCTTAAAACTAAAGATCAAAGCAGAATAGTAAGATGTGCGGTTGTTTTCGTAGACATATGTCTTTAAAGGCAATTCACGATACATGTCAGTATGATGCATTGTGACCTACTAGGCAGGCTTTTCCAGTGGGAGCCTGCGGCCTGAGTCAAATGCGGCCAGTGACACAGAAATCCAGAACATGTGAAAACAGAGTGGATGGTACACTCTGGTGGCTAAAATGTGGTACTGCTTAAAATGAAAACATTCTGCTTTCTATGTCCAGAACCCTCGAGGTTTGTTTTGTCGACGAAAAGGAAAATAGTAAGTAGAAATAAACTCACTCTGAAGACAAAGCACTCCCCTGTGCCGAAGAAGCTTAGTTTGTTTCCTCCTCTCTTGCGCTCCTCCCAGTCTGTGGACAGGAAGGCTCCACATACCTGAAGCAAAAAAGCAGAATGGTTATCAATGAGTTCATCTTTTTGATTTACTCGTCTAATGGCTTTATTCTCTAAAATACTTGAACAGTCACACTAGTAGAAGACCGCTATTTATTAGCTTACAGTGTTTGTGCGGAGATCTGTTTGTAGCACCATAATCCAATCAAATGACAGCTGTGTAATCATGACCCCTGACACCAGTTCACAGGGCACAGAACAAGGATAAAACCTGAGGTTTTTAAATGCACAAAGCTACTTTTTTATATAAGTACCTATAGTACACACCAAATGCAGTAGCTTACTTCAGTTCATCTAGAAAGTTCTCCCTTTTTACCGTCTCTGTTCACCATGGAGGCATGCATAAAAAAACAACATTTTCTTCACGACTTCACAGCAACACGGGGTGAATAATTGATTTATAGATGCTCGTTTTGTGGATGAAGTGTTCCTTTAAGACAGTTTACCGATCTTATCATCATTACATAAAATATCCGATGGTGTGTTATGAGGATGTCATCATGTTGTTTGTATAAAATTTTCATCATAATAATGTGCACCCTGCATCCCCTCCAACATGAGGGAAACAAAAGAGTTTGCTGTGTGTATGTGTGTGTATGTGTGTGTGTGTGTGTGTGTGTGTGTGTTGCTTACATCACCATCTGTGGTCCGGATGAGGAGCAGAGTGGGTTCATAGCCTTCACAATGTTGGTAGAATCTGGAAGAAAATGTTAAAGTTTAATTCATTGCATTTAATGAAATAAACATCCAATTGTGAATCTAGGGATTAACCTTTAGATTTCTATATTTTTTTCAAAGCACACCTGCATGTAGAGTTGAGTCAGGCGCTGTTTAAATATAGAACAAAACTCTCAGCTAATGGCTTCTTAATTATATTATAGAAGACTAATTACTAGTGTTCCACAATGGCAGGCCTGCTGGCTACGGCAGACAGTCTGTTCTACTTATAGAAGACATTTAGGCAAAAAGTAGACTGACTTTATGACAGCAGTCTTAGAACATTAATTCTTGCAAGTTTTATTTCAAATATACAGCTTTGTTTTGCTTCTGACATATGTTCTTTAGTTTTTGCTTTCATGTTTCCATTCAACTTTCCTTTAAGCCTTTTGGCCATAAATCAGATCCCAAGAGTCAATGCAGAACAGTGCCGGAAATTTACACTGTGAGCAGCAGCCAAAAGCTGGATTAATGTACTGAAATGAGCACTGTGTACCTGTTCAGGCTGCAACCATGGGTGGAGGTGGTGAAGAGGAGTTGTGGCTGGCACAGTGCGAAACGCTCAGGGATCCAAGACCAGATGTCCCGCATCTCCTTGGCACTGACAATCTCCGAGGAGAAGGAGTCAGGGTTAAGAGCCAGCTGCACGTTCCCGCCTGGAGATGCCCAGAAATAGCGACACAGGAAGAGATGGAGAGATACAGAATGTGAGGCAGATCACACAGCTGGTGATGCATAAACCTTTACAAGTAATTTCAAGCAGAAGATGGTGACTGTATTCAAGGTAAATTGTATTTTTTTTTAATGAGTTTGGTATAATATCATAGTGTATGAAGACCAAAGTGCAATTGTGAAATCATATCTATTGCGAGGGTAAATGATTTGATAGAAACAGAAATGAGTGGAGAGTGGAAGAGAGAGGAGAACCCACCTAGCACTGTGAAATAACCAATGCAGAAAACACAGGAGTGAAGTGCAGATGAGACAGAAGACGGTGGATGGAAAGACATGGTTGAACCACACAAAAAGGAAACAAGAACATAATGTGAGACAAGAATGCAAGAGCAACTTAAACCATTCCCCAGAGCATGCCAGAGTATAAAACTTAAAAAGAACAGGACATTCTTACCAATGTCAGTTTGACATTAAATTTATATAAAAATCTGCAGGGCTGAATAATAATCAAATCAGATCATGCTAAGTCCTTCATGACAAAAATATCATGTTATACATCCATAAACCTACATATGCATTTTTTTTTATCACTGTATTTTGCTGGTAATCTCTTTGATTATTTTGGTCACTTAAACAATTAGTATAGGCCTATGATACAATTATAAGACTATTTGACTGTTCATCAGTCATTGTGGCTTCAGGCAGTTGTCAGTCAGCTGTCATCTGTTAGCGGCTCAGTCGATGTGAAGTGTCTGCTGCTGAACAGAGGGTTGTGGGTAAGAACAGTCAGAAAAGCATGCTGGCTTGCATACTGCAAAATGATCGCATGTAGTAAAAA
Source organism: Plectropomus leopardus (assembly GCF_008729295.1). Classification (NCBI taxonomy): domain Eukaryota; kingdom Metazoa; phylum Chordata; class Actinopteri; order Perciformes; family Serranidae; genus Plectropomus; species Plectropomus leopardus. Next base: position 16,699,813 of record NC_056481.1, on the reverse strand, counting down.
ATCTGAGTACTTCTGGCATACTGCATCTGTCATACTATATACTGGTACACACAGTTAATCTTTTTCTGGCATGCTATATAAAGTGCATTCTTAACTCCAATCTAATGCTCTGCACTAAAATGAGAGAGCTGTTTGAAGCCATGGAGCGTTCTGTTTCTCCATGAATTAACGAATGGTTAAGTTCATTACACTTCACTTCGTTGGGCACTTTTCTGCTCCTTCTCCCCAGACACGGTGCCCTGGGCGCACTCTGACACTCTGAGAGTGCGGAGCTTCAAATTTACTAATGGTCCAATTTGTGTCAGAGTGAGTGTTTCCGAACGCACCCACAGTATTGTAGGTAGGGGCATTTTCTCATAAACTTCAATACAATTGGGCTTCGTTTTGTAACCACAGTTGCCCCCTTCTGGCTACTGGAAAGAATGCAAGCTATTGGCATTATCCACAAGGCAGGGCCCCCCCCCCCCCCCCCCCCAAAAAAAAAAAGAAACCCGAATGGTAATGAATTAAGTTGCTGGTAAAATTTGAATATTCAATAGTCATTTGGGTGGTGGGCAGAAAATTAAATTTTGCACCCTGACTTCACTTTTCAGACCCGAAGGCTGCGTCCACTTTGTTGATACAGTCTATGGCATATACCATAAAGCGAGATATACAGTAGAAGTTCCAAATAAGGCCACTACTGGCAGCCTAAATTTATAAGGCAAAGGAACGCTCAAAGTTTACGACATAAATATCAGATGATTGAGTTTACCGCTTCTGTTTGACGGTGATTCCTTTCTGTTGCAGGGACTTTTCATTCGTGAGCTGCAGCAGGGTTATCTCCTTACGGCTAAATAGACGGATGGAGAAGGCCTTCTCTAGCAACTTGTCAGGTGTGACGGTGGAAGCAATGCCCTGGATGAAAGCTTGAATGTCCGCCCTGACATTGCCTGAATCCTGCGGCTGGTTGCCCTGGCCTCCCTGGGCTCCTGCTTTATGCTTGCGGTAGAACTTGAGCAACGCAATGGCCACACGGAAGAGGACCTTGTAGCCCTCCACTAGGTAGACGTCCAGGACCCTGACCGCATGGCTGAAAGGCAGGTCACCCAACACCCAGCGCTGCCAGTCTGAGTAGACTTCAAGCACATCCTGGGCTGTGGCCACGATCAGTTTGTGGGCTGCTGTACAGTACTTGTTGGCCAGATCACCAAAAGTCATGCAGCTAGACTCAAAGCCCAGGAAAGTCTGATCCAGCAGTCGTTTGCCTGGCTCGTTGCAGGCCAGTATGCGGCTGATGTGCTCAAAACACTGAGCCTCGTCTTTGCTGAAGTGCAGGAGCAATGACGTAACAGCGGGTAGTGATGGGCAGTGGGAGATATCTGGAAACTGTCCAGCTACGCAGTTGATAATCTGGTGGGCTGAGGCTACTGCCTCTGCCTTCAGGCAATACCGTGGCAGTGGACTATCATCCACAAATTCTGGGAGCGGGATGTTTGAGGAGGGTTTTTTATTGGCTGCACTTCCCATAATGTCACGATACACTTCTGCATCTGGGGTAACTGTGCGGCAGGGAATGGCTTTGATGAGCTGCTGGTAGACTTGTGCCCGTAGTTTGTGGTTTTTGGCCCAGTAACCCTGCCGAGCCATCTGTTTGAACTCTTTCAGGTCTTTACAGTCTACCTTGGTGGGCCCGCTGCTCTTGGCCAGATCCCCCATCTGGTTCCAGTCCACAAAACTGCCATACTCTTCTTCAGCCATAGTGCTGGAAACTTGATGGACTGCCTGAGTGGGAAGAGAGGAGAGATGCTCCGAGGTGTTGCTAACCTTCTGTCCTCCACACAGCCGATATTTAACCTGTTTTTCTTAGCTGCCCATGATGGCTACTGGAAGACAGAAAGGAGAAAAGTAAGAGAATAGTGAGCATCATCACAAAAATATAAATAAATAACTGCAAAATCAGCCAGTCTAGACAGACAAACATGTTTTAAAATCTCTTGAAGATCTTATACAACACTAACCCTCTGTGAATTCCTATGATTTTTTCTTACTTAGCTCCCTCCTTGTCTATGACACCAATTAGTTGAGGATAATACGTAGACTTATGTTGACATGTTTTGAATAACTGTTTCCATAACAGTGCATTTGCAACAAGTTAGAGGGGATGTATGACAAAATGGCCACAGTAAATCTGCACTGTAAAACAACATTAGCCAATTTTACTAATCTGGTTATGCCCTGGTTAAGATCTTCAGATGGAAGATGCATGTACATCATGCATGTCATCTGAAGAGAAAACAAATCAAGTCAACCCGTAGCTTGAATGGAATGCAATGCAAGGCTATCTTATGACAGCCGCAAAGCAACTTCAGATGTCCTGTGATGCACAAATATACTGCAGACAGATTTAATCGACAGTGCAAGTTTGATATTAAATCAATTAAAGTTGGATCACTGGTGGTGAGGAGAATAAAACAAATGTTGTACACTGTGAGGGTTTCCAGTCAATATATCTAAAAACTGACTGTAATACAATAATCAGATCATTTCCTGCCATGTTTACCCTTCAGATAAACAGATATGCATGTCCAAAGATCACTTGCAATGTACAGTTCACCAAGAATGGATGTTATACAATCATCAGATCCTGTTACAATGTTCTTCAACAAGTCACATGGAGATGCATGTCCAAAGATCACTTGCAATATCCTGAAAATGACGGTCATAAAATCATCAGATCATTTCACACTGCCTTACAACAAGTCACATGATTATGCATACCAACACATTACAGCATGAAAAGTGAAAGCATTTACCGTGAGTCTGCAGAGATTTACTGCCTTACTCAGAGAGTGCATGAACTTCAATGTTGCCATTTTACCTTTGACACAGGATGTAATTTGTCAAATGTAGACTTGAATCCAGACCCAACAAAAGAAATGGACTCTTTGGCATTTTAGTCAATTAAACATGTTGTAAGAGCAAGGAATTATACAGTATATGCACATCATTAATTCTATTTCTATGCTAAGAACACTTGCTCAGATGAACGAAGATCCACCATGTGTATATATATGGGAGGGCATGGGGCCATTCAGGCTACAGTAACATAAAATGCTGTTGAATGAGATGGAAAACCAGTCTGGCCAGCCTTTAAACCTTGGTGCTGGTCATTTAATATGAGGTCACTTACCCCATGATGACAAATTAACTTTGCACACTGTACAGGAAGGCTTGGCAAAAACAAAATGGGTCCAAAGAGCATTGGAGCTCTGGCCCTGCAGAGTGGTGTAGTATTGTGCTCATACAGCTCCTCCAGTGGTGTCATTAGGCCTGTGCATCAGAGGCTTCTGCCCCGAAGGTTTTATAAATAGCTCAGGATCTAAATATGTTGGCTATACGTATATACACATTCAAAATAACAATAGGCCCACATAATAAAAAGCCCAAGATCTAGTAATCTTTCATTCCGTTCAAACAGTTCAGGGTCCCCATACATTTAACTATGGCAGCCTGCCACAATTAAAACATTCTCCGCCACAAACACATTTTCAGTTTTTGGGTCGGGACTGTTCATTGCTTTGAGATTGTGTATGGTGTGAGCATGGTGTGAAGGATATCTTGCTAGGCTCGACTTTTGTTAATGTCGGAGGCCAAAGTGGACAGTCGGAGCGATGTTTAAAGGACTTTTGGCAACTCTTTACATGACAAGCATCTAACAAGGTATTTTATTACACTTTTGTTGCTCATGTTCATGCTTACCACCATTTTTGCAGTTTTCTCTCTTTTACATTACATTGTGTACAGTGTATTGATGCATTCTCTTGAAAGTTTATTCTTAAAAAATTGTTTTCAAGGTGTAACAAGCGGGGGATGCTTCAGAGAGACAGAAATGCCCAATAAACGCCTGTTTGAGAGCATCATCGGTCTGTGTTGTTGTGAAAGGAGCTACACTGTTTCTACTCAATATTAATTACTTAAAAGTACTTTTAACAGTAAATAGGGTGGCAAAAAAAAAGTTTGTGTTCTATTAAAAAAAAAAAATCCCAGGGGACCCCCCTACAGAGACCTGGGCTGAGCTGTCCAAAAATCCTAGAAACGCCCCTTCCCTTATGTTATGATGATTGCTCATTTGATAGGTACCTGTCCAGATCGTAAAGTTAGCCTACTTCACTTTCATTATCAGAATCAGACGTACTTCATTGATTCTCAGGGGGAAAATGTGGTTCACACAAACCGCACAAAGTGTGTAAAAAATATAAAACAGAAATAAATTAATAATAAAAACAATTAGCACTAATATGTGAAAATTTAAATGATAAATATATATAATGTGCTGAGTCTTTCAAGTGTGTACAAATATAAAATATAAATACAGTAATAATAAGAAACACTTAGCACTAATATGTAAATATTCAAAATTATAAATATGTATAATATACTGAGTATGTCAAGTGTTTAAAATTTTAAAACTATCTGCCTTATGCTACAATATAATGTATAAAACTAATATGTTATTGTTATAAAAAGTGTGTGATGCTACAATGTACAATACGTATATACATGAGTATGACAAACAATAATATATGCAATATATATAATCTGTGTAACATGTTAAAAATAGCCTGCACTTCGGAGAATATTGTACATTTGAATAATTGCACATAGTACTGCTGTAATTGAATAATTGCACCAAATACTGCATATGCTTGTATAGGTCTACACTACAAACTACTGTCTGTTTAATGGATGGGAAATAAGACTACACTGTATGCATTTTGTATTTCATGCGCAAAGCCATCAGTGTGTTCATGTTTTTTGCTTAAATCCTTGACAAAATCTGAAGACATACAATCGTTGTGACAGCAATGCTATAAGTTGCATAGCTCTCATCTATTGCAAATTTAAATTTTATAAGGAAGCTGACTTCCAGCGTTAGAGGAAGCTTGTTAGAGCAGGCACATTAAACTGCACCTTAGCTCTGCAAAACTCGATCGACAGGGTTAGGTAACATTGCTGTGGGCTAATCAAGGATATCAGTTTTATCTTGGAGGCTCAGCAAACACAGATAAATAGACATTAGCAAAGAAATGGCAAACGTTACAGTGTCATCTCACCCCTGAGCTGTACTCGTTAACATTGTAATGTCATTACACACTGGAATGACAGCTGCAATTGCAAGCAAAGCTGCCTAAACTGTATTTTCAGTCGAATGACCCGTTTATCGCTAGCTAACCAGCAGATGTGACAGTAGAAAGCTACAGCCTTTGCACACGGGTCACAGAGTATTTAACATTACCGCCCGACTAAATCTGATACACCCTTTTCCGTTCACACTTGCCAAGTTAGCATTGCTAGCGTTAGCTAGCCGCAAGCTGCTCCTGTCAGTGCATGTAGAAGCTAACGGGACCCTCAACCAGACACAAAACTAGCAGCCAGACAACATGACACGCAAGACAGACATAAAGCCATGCAAATATCCGGCAAAACAAAACAGTGTAAATTTGTTGGCTAACGCTGCTGCTGCAGCTAGCATGAATGTTACCAACCACAATTCAATTGGTCCGCAGGCTGTCTTGGAGTTTGTTGATGTGAGGAGATTTCAGCTTGAATTTGAGGAAAAGCGATGCATTTAAAGCACAAAGCTCGCGACGGGAATACGACTAACCTCCACCACACGAGACCGAAGACTGGTAAGCAAATAATGAATGACTGACAACTGGTAAACGGACGTTATCCTTACCTGGATGTGAGATGTCTTGAGACGTGAGGCTGTATTCATATTAAGTTTCCTCGCGCATGCGCAGTGGCTCCACTCTCAGTCACGGTCGGCGTCTGTGAGCGTGCAGCTGCTAAAGCTGCACAGAGGGGCTCAGGTGGGCTGGTTAAATATACACTGTTTACAGTCACTTATCTGTAGGCTCTGGTTGATCCACAAGGACTTATAAAACAGTCTGAAGATTTGAAAGACTGAGAATGAAAGCTAACTATATTATACACACACTGTAGTCATAGATAGATAGATAGATAGATAGATAGATAGAAAGATACATGCACATCATGAAAACTACACATGTTACAACAATACTGTGCTGAACAGCATTATAAAAAATACAATAATACATATTCAAGCATAAGTAGTATTGAGGGCTTCAATGGACAGTGGGACAAAGGAGTTTTTGGACCAGCTGTGTCTACTTAGAGGGACTCTGCCTGTGGGGAGGAGCTGATATTCAGTGTGAAGAGTTGGATCTGAAATTATTTTTTTCTGCCTGTCCAATAATGGTGTGTTGAAAGATATCTTGAAGATTGGGAAGTTGATGGACTCCCATAATGTTCATGGCTGTTTGTATCAATTTGTGGATTTTGGCCTTTTACTGGACTGTCAAGTTACCAAACCGTGTAGAGATCCTATAGTGCGGGAGGCTTTAGTACGGTGTGTTAGGATATGAGCTGCACTTACTGGGTCACGCCAAAGGTTCAGAGCTTTCTCAGGAGGTGCACAGCTGTACTTTGGAGGAGACGACTTCTACATGGGCCCTCCACACTAGATTGCTCTATATATGATTATCAGCTATGTCAAACACAAACAGACACACATTTTCATAAAACATGAAAACTGGAATATACTAGAAACACCACATGATATTAAAACCGCCAAAATATGACAATGTCTTATTGTGCACCAAATGTTATCATGAGGGCAATTTACTCTGCTATGACCGTGTACATGTTGCATGACAGATCACAGTATCAGATTTTTCTTGTTTACTGGCAGACATGCTCTGTCAAATAATATGGTGTAGGGACAGAACAGGACAGGAAGCACCCTAGTGTGGTCAACAAACCCTGCCTTTGTCCTGTACTCAAAGCAAACGTCAAAACACACCCGCCAAACACATGACAGTTATTACTGATAATTTAATTGTAGGACCATGATTGCCTTCCAGAGCGACTCAGGGTAAAATGTTGTTCGGCCTTGTCTTGTTCCTCTTAAACATGGCTGATGTTTTTTGTTTTTTTTAATGTCCTCATTTACTTTGACCTTCTTAGTACTGCAGTAATGAAGAAGATTGTGCCTGATACAGGTCATCTTTTAGCTTTAGCCAAAGATTTTGCAGAAATCCATCCACTTCACAGCATCCATGACACTTTTAAACTTCCTCATGATTTTGTTCTGCTCTCCTGAAGATGTCTAAAGTGGTGTCCACAACGTGACGGCTTAAAACAGTATGTGTTGATCTATTTGGAACTAAAGTGTGTTGGAAAGAAGAGAGCAACACATCACATGATCATGATGATCTGCAAGAACTCCATATCATTTTGATTTTTTTTCATGTTTCATTAACATACAAATCTGCAACATTTAGATCAAACTGAGACATGAAAGTGTGTGTATGTATATGTATGTGTTAGTCATGTGAAATGGGTGTGTGCATGCATGCACTGTATTTGTGAGTAGGGAATTATTATAAAGGAAATGGAGGGGAAAAAAACTGTCAGCAAGTATGTGTGTGTGTGTGTGTGTGAGAGAGAGAGAGAGAGAGAGAGACAGACAGACAGACAGACAGAGTCAGACAGATGGGTGTAAAGCCAGTAAGCCTTTAGGTTCTAGCTTATGGAGGTTTATGTTCATCAAATCCTCCCGCTCTCACACTGCTTGACATCACTCCAGTAACCCCGCCTCATTCTCTTATCACACATGCACACACACATGCATGCGCTAGTGCACAAATGCACACACACATGCATGCACTAGTGCACACATGCACAGAGGAATTCACTCTACATACTTACAAATAACACACAACACAACACAAAACCAGGACTTAAAACACATATTTCATTTCAGATCTAGCCTGCAAGATTTGTTCAGTCCTGCAAGGTCACAATTAAAATGTACATGGGTTAGACCAGTTAGTCCAGTGTTCTCTTGTAAATATGCACTAATAAGCTCAGTATATGCTGTAGACATACAATGATGTTTGAACAATTTAATAGACATCTATAGCCTGAAGAGATTAACATGTGCAGGAAAATGTGCATTTATATTGTCTCTTAACAACTGTCCACGAACATGACACTAAATCTGCTCCAGTTGCACTGTGCAGCTGCCCGTTGGCTAAAAAAAAGCTTCAAAAAAGGTTTATCCACAAAAATTGAATGGGTGCTTGTTCTGAGTGTACGGATACATTTTCTGTTTCACAACTGAAAACACTACAATAAAAGCTCATTTGGGTATCAGTGGATACACAAAATCAGGTTCTCATTCATGGTCTATGGAGCAGCTCTAGACTTGACATCACAAGTTTGAGACTTACTTCTCTGGTTTCTGGCTTTGAATGAGAGTAGCTTATGTTCATGAATACTGATTAAACTTTCCTAGGCCGTGTATTTTTCTGTAAGCTCATAAAAAGGAAATCATTTGCCAGCAACAGCTTTTATAATGTGATGACATGTTTCTTTGCTCTTATTATTGTGAATAGATAATTTTGTTTTTTAACCCACTGTTGGTTGGCTAAAAAAGCAAAAAATGATTTAAATAAAAATATTGATCCCATTTATGCAAAAATAAGCATGAATGGAATCGTAGTGGCATATGTTAGAGTAACTGATCAATTTATTCATAGAGCACAATCAGGAGATAATCAATGATTGAAACAACATTTAGTTGGAGCACAGCCTTTAACTCATTGTCCTTTCCTTTTTAAAACAGTATGAGCTGTAGAGTCTAATTGCAGCTAGAGGACTTCCTAGAAAGGTTCACCTCAGCTGACACGGTGCTGTCAGCCAATCAGGGTTCAATGTTATGTCTGCTTACTTGTTTATCCGCAGCATCTGGGCCTTTAAGTTCACTGCTAATGTTGTCCTGGCCCATTGGTGCACTCCCTGTTTTTAGCATCACTGTTTGTCAGCTAATTCAGCAACATATGTGTCCTATCTGTCTCTGTCTAAATGATTAGTTGGGTGGTGTGGAAACTTTTGGCCTGCTGTATGGCACTGTGATCTGTAGTCCTCCCTGTTTACTGTTGCATATTTATTCTCATGATCATCCTCTCAGATACAAACTCTTAAAGTGGTTTGAAAAAACATTATAGTTAAGCTGTATTTACTTTTATTTACTTTCCAGTTCAGGTTCTGGTCTGCAAGAGCACCTTGGCACTATGGTGCCCTCCTCTGGTACCTGTGAGAGTCTGATCTAATCTGTGGTCAACCTGTGTGGCTTTTCCACTTACTCCCCATTATAGTGCCTTTCAAAAAAGTGCAAGTTTTATGATTGTGCGTGATTTTGTAAACCAATATTGTGACTATATTAAAAACAGTTGAGGCTCAGTGAAACATTGTCTGTCAAAAGTGTTAGACCCTCTGATAACTATGGTATGGTTTCTCTTTCACACATCCACTCTAGCACTTAAAAACTGGAACATCCAAAGAAATAAATTGCTGTCTGATTGAATTATTTGACAACTGTGTTACAACGCAGTAAGTCACAATAACAATTTAACTTTGATTGTTATTTATAAAGTTTCCACTGGGCATTTTCCTGGTTCTATTATTGTGTTTACTATTGTTACTGTCATTTAATTTGTACTGTCTTTTGTCTGTATTGTGCCATTCAGTGCCAAAGGTTTGCACCATTTGAGCTATTTAAATGAGCTCCCCGCTTAAGTATCAATTCACAACCGAGGCTTAAGTCTAGCCAGCTGGACTGAAAGAAACTGTGTCACCCAATAGCGTGGGCTCCATTGTATCTGTGAAAGGCCTAAGCAGCACTCTGGGTATTGTTTTCTTTAAAGGGGAGTCAGGTTACCTTGACAACCGCAGGATGCCTACCCACAGGCCCTAAGACAGAGAAAGGACACGGCCAGAGAAGGAGGGAAAGAAAGCGAATGAGACAAAAAAGGAGGCACGATACTTCCCAGCCCCAACTTTATTTCTTTTTTTTTTAGTTTGTGTGTTTTGAAAATAGGCCTGATGGCTGCCAGTGGGTTGGGACGGAGACCCAAGGAGGTGAGGAAGTGTGTGTGGTTGTCCGTGTGCTGGTTTGTCTTGTATGCTGAGCTACTGACATCTCTGTATCTGTCTCACATTGACTCACAAAGGCAGTGCTTGCTTTGGTTTCAGTATTTTTGTCAGTTTAATGAACATGTTTAACACACTTGCAGAAAGATCACAGGCTGAAAAGGCTTTTATGGCCAGTCATGCTGACAGTAGCATTACTTTGATATCTATTTTTGCCTACAGACTTTATTGATGTAATTCATGTGGAAAGTGTGACCATTCATTTGCAATATAAAGAAAGTTCAGTGGATCTTTAAAGCTTTAACCTAAATATGAGTGAAAATTCTTTAACCATGTTTTTCTCTGCCCAAGACGTAACTATACATTCATTTCTTACTGGGATTTGAAATGTCCTTGTTTTGACAGTAAGATCCAGCATCCTGTAAACGGTGGGCCATGCATGTTGCACTGCGACCACGCAGGTAAGGCTCAGCTTCATTAAATCAGTGGCCAGTAAGTAGTAAAAATGCACAGTAGTAGCAGTGAGTAACCTGTTGAGATTTTGCTTTACTTTAGCACATTCATTTTCATTTTGACAGCTGATATGTCTGGGCTGCATCCAGATACATAGCACCAAATTCTGGGGCCTATGCATGAGAGTTCTCTGTGGCCCCCCACTCTTCCTCTCTTGAATTTTTTTCTTCTTTTTTTCAAAAACCAATTTCCCTTTCATGGGAAGAGACATGACAGTATATGTTGGAGCTCCTGCAGCATATGCCGTCACTTATTCAGCTCTGTTTAGAAACTGATCTATAGTGTAGGGCCAGACTAAACTATTTTGCACTTTTAAAGGGTGAGAAGGGCCCCAGAAAGCCTCCACATTTTTTAAGTACAAAATTCAGTCTTTCAACCTATTTATTCAGCCATTTTTATTGCAATAATAGGTAAAACATTGCAACAAAACTAAACTTTTCATTCTAGGGTTTTCTGGTTTCCCCCTCCCATTTAGGCCCGGGTAATCAGTCCAACTTCTCCGACTACAGTGTTTGAGGTGTCACCTCACACTGTTATGCTTATTGTCAAAGCACAGCATAATGTGCAATTGACATTATTATAATTACAGCTTCCTCTGGAGCTGGATCTCCACAGCATGTAGTGTCACCTTGCCTACAGTTTATATCTGGCAAACAACATTTGAGCATGTTAAAACAGATTTGAGTATGTTAAAACAGATTACAAAGTAATTTCTCCTGGGCAGCTTTACGGCTCTGCTTCTTTTCCATTATGTACAAGCCGTCAACCAAAGACGTGTGATGTCGCGATGAGTGCTCTGACAGCTTTGATGAAATGCAGATTGATAGAATGCAACGGAAATGATTTGTTTGAATCTGAATCCAAAGCTTTATAGGCACTAGGAGAGCCTTGATACTGTTTGCTTGGCTACGCCATGTTTCTTTGGGTAAGGATTGGCGGGTTTACTGGCCTGATGAAAGTGAGAGCAAAGTCTCCCTGCCCCAGTTAAACCAAAGCTGGGAGCCCATGTGAGCGGTGTGCAGACACATGTTATAACGGCACATCATGCTTCAGATATTTGTTTTGACACACCAGGGTCCTCACGTGAAGTCATGGAACAGTTTAGTTTCTCCACATTCTCAGTGTATTTAGCGGAAGGTGAAGTCAGGCTGTAAGATTTTATTGCATCAAATCCACTCTTAAAATCTAAAATATGAAGTAAAAGGGGGATTTAGCTGGCTGGTTATGACACATTATTTAAGGTTGCCTTTTATATCATGTCCATTGTGTGACCATTAAACACAGAAAATATAATAATCTGGAGCTGTTCACTCCAACCAACCTCAACCATCTGCTGAATCTATGCTTATTAAAAATGTGATTCACAAGACTGAGCTTGAACAAAGATTTTAGCTCAACTTATTCAAGCAAACAGACATTTTATTTTTTATTTTAAAAAGTACCCATATAACGTGAGTCAGCTGTTACACCAAAAATTGAGAATGTGCTAAAATCTAGCAGAAGTCTAAAGATATCTCAAATTAGCTGAACATAATGGATAATGACTGAATTAGTTCTTGAAACTGTGAGCTAAAAGTAGGCTAATCAATAAATCCTTGAAAAAAAAAGCAAAATGCTGACTTAAAATTATTTGAATTGTTAGCTTAAAGTAATAGATAAATGCTAGAAATGAATGTTTAAATGCGTGAAATTGTTTACTAAAAGCAGGCCTTATGGATAAGTTCTTGAAACTTTGCGTTGGGAAGGTTACTTTTAAAATGTAATAACTCAGGTTACAGATTACTGGTTAGGCTACCCTGTTCAAAATAATATAATAATATATTTTTATCAAAGTAGCACAATGTAACTTTGATTGCCTTTTTGATAAATGTTTTAAACTGGAGAAATAAAGCTCAAAATATCCAGAAATAGGGCAGACCAAAAGACAGCATTCCTGCATGGTGAAAAAAAAAGAAAAGCAACAGAAAGCATGTTATTTTCTACATGTAAAGTTTTTACAAAAAAGAATATTTGGATGTAACCCCTTTGTAATCACTAACATTTTAAGTGGTAACTCTTATTTAATTACCTATGTTTTCCGTGATACTGTAACTAATCACAATCACAATTTTGTAAATTAATTACATGTAACAAGTTACTCCCTCCCCAACACTCGTAGGCTATGAATGCAAACTTGACCACGCCGACATCAACTTTGACAAGTTAGTTACATATCAAAATTAGTTTATAGTGTTAATTGACATCCAGTTTGAAATAATCACAGGTGGTGTCATGGGGCCCTTGAGTTCAGAAAAGGTTAAAAACCACTTATGCAATGTTTGCTGTTTGTTGAGGCATTTCAAGAGATTTCTCTGTGTATTGTGCCCTCTAGTGGTTGCCTGGTGCTTTGTCTGTGCTTGTCTGCGTTCACCCTGCTGCTACAGAGCCTCTGGGTGCCGCTTGAGATGACCAGGGACGAACCTGCTGGGAGGTCACCTGAAGAACAAGGTCTCTCTCACACACAGACACACACAGTTGAGTTTAGAAGTGTACAACTGCTTGAAAAAAATTAGGCCTGACCTTTATTTAATAGTAAAAAAAAATAATAATAAAAATAAATAAATCCATGCACTCTTGGACAAACTTGGTGTTTAAGCAACACTGATTATGAGTGATGTAAATAAGCACATCATAAACACATCAGCCAGTACTGTATGTTTTGCAGGAATGTACTGTATCTCCAGGGGATAAGACCTGATGTGACTGTCATCTCAGTGTTAGATGCAGTTTTGTACACAGTGCGCGGTGGGTCCTTCCAATGGTCCGACAGTTGTGGGTTTGTGGCCCCTGTTCAACTCAGTTGTCTGGCTAAACTGTTTCCCTTAAGGAGGGTATTTAAGGGGGCAGGAGACAAGGTTGTTTGGGCAAAAGCTTTCTTCCTGGTTTACAAGGAAGAGACAAATGTTGTCAACACTCTCCTCCAGAGTATGTTTTTCTGTGAAATCAGCATTGTTTCTTTTGCACCCGAGGAATACATTTGCATCTTCTGGCACTGTGCTTTCCCCTGGCTTTTTGATCTACAAAACGTCATCAGGAGCATTTTGGAAATTGACTCAGCAAGCTTCATTCTGTTTTAAGTTGTTCACAACTTCTATTATTAATATTCACTTGTCAGGAATGTCGATGTAATAATAGTTTTGTTTAGTCATTCTAATTATTTATCATAATTTTTTCTTCATTTTGATAATGATTTCTGTTTCAAAGGGGGAAAAAAATCTGATACATATTCATGTTGCATTTGTTGTCTGTAAGTTTCTTTATTAAAAAGAACTTGATTCTTATTTATATGGAACTGGCTGAACCCATAGCCCATTTATACATGTCAATTCAACAATCAGTAAAAGTTACCTTCTTAATGAGGATTAATAATCAGAGACACAGGCTTAATTTAAGTCAAAAGAAGCATGTTTTTTGTAGAAGCCTTAGATAAGATCAACCAGTTTCAAAATGTCATCACATACGAGGTCTTTTTATCTAAACATCCTGATCATTTTCTTCTCAAATTCTAGAAAATCTGTTTTTAGCAGAATATAAAACCCAATGATGCATCTCAGACAGCCACAGACCCACAACTGCTCTGTGCTTTGAGAGACCCACCACGAGTTGTATACAAAGAACCACCCAGCACTGGTCAATGGTTGTGTTGGAAAATATGTCACATGGAGGAAGCTGTTGGTCAGCATGTACAATTAGTCTGGCTCAAATTTAGCAAATGCTCAGTTTTGGTCAGTCTCCTTGAAAAGTCATCCATCTGACCAAGTTATTTGATTTTGTAAATTAACATTCGCTCTGACACTGAGGAAGTTTATATGAGTTGATTGCTATTGCATCAAAAAATGATATTGTGTTTGGAAAACACATAAGCTTTGTACTTCATATCTTCTGTCTCTATGTAAGCTGACAATGTGCAAAAACGGCCAATTTGACAATGGTTACAAGTTTCTAGTTTTTAAGCTAATATGGTCATATGGTTATCTACACAACTGGCATTCAGTTGTTACAGGATCCCACGTCTTTCCTCCCATTCATATTTCATTGTGTCAGTGCCCAAAAGGCCACTTGTAGTTTAGAGAACAACTACAAGTGTTGTTGGAGCTCTTTGACCTCTTCAAGACTCTTAGTTTCCATGCACCTTGGAAGTTGGCGAAGTTGTGCCAGAAACCTCCACTCTGCTTTTACAGTGCCCAAAGGGCCAGTAGGCATGTAAATTCTGATATTCTGACAGTCAGCTGAGCAAACAGACATAAACTGACATCACCAGTCTAGTGGATTTGACATTTAATCAAAGGTCAAAGCTCTATTCCCAAAGAGATCCTCACTCTGACCTCAAAATCAACCTTAACCCCACTGGCAACCCCCCATGAAAAATACACCACACAGTGGGTTAGTGTGGCTCAGCATTATTCATGCATTTTTCTGCAGCCTGGAGGTGTGTAATGTGTGTTTTAGATGGGAAGAAATCAACATGTCACCTGAGTCACAGGACTGTTTTCTGATTGGCTATGGGTATTCTCTGGTTGCTCTTTGCCGCTAAAAGTTAAGCTATCCCCAATTTGAGCCGCCATTGCAGATTAACATATACATGTAGCTCACCACAGGCTGCACTTCCTACCTTGTACTTTACATTTCGTCACTTCTTGGTGTGTTTTTTTGGCATTTTCACAAAATTTATGTTTTTGACAAAGGGTCTTGTAAATGTTGTAAGTCTTTCTTTGAATACACTAGTGAGTGATTTCCAACATGTGGGTTAGGACTCACTCAAGATCAATTATAGCAAAGGTGAGTATAATCAGGTTGCAGGCAAGTAGGGACAGGTGTCAGTTCTGAGGTAGAGCAGAATTCGTAGAGAGAGACTGGGGTGAGCTCATGTTCAGTACAGTATGTCCTTTCTCTATATAAATAATATATATATATATATATATATATATATATATATATATATATTATATGCAAATGAAGCAGCATATATATATATATATATATATATATATATATATATATTGCTGCTTCATTTGCAGCAGGTTAAAACATAATACACATGTTACTATTTCAACATGATAGGAGGTAGCATATGATACTGTACATACATGACTGACCCTATTGTATATACTCTTTGTCACAGGTCAACGTGGTCTTGGCTTTCGTAGGATGGCTCTTCGCTTGGAGGCTTTGAGTACTCAGGTGCAGAGGCTGAGCAGAGAGAGAGATGTCAGCCAGCTGACCAGAGATGATCTCAGTCTGTTATTACAGAGGTATTCAACAGCATCTGAGCCTTAACATATTACCAAAATATAGCTTACTGTGTTTGTTCATGCAGCGTGGTTACATGTGTTTTCCAGCTTTAGACAAGACCAACAGGGTTTAGCACGCTTAGTGGAGAGGGAGCTGAAGAAAGTGTCCCAGAGACTTGATCAGCTCAGCCATCATCAACGACATCACTATCAGTCTAACACACTGTCTCCACATGATGACCTCAGACTACACACAGGTACTACACAGTCCAGAACTTTATCACATGGAGTATGTCTTGAGTAATTGGAGTTGTTTAATTAGTCTTTATTTGTGTTGTTTGTTTTTTGGGGGGGTTGGGTGGTGGACACAAAAAAAAAAAATTAAGTTATGACATAAAAGCATTAAACCTGCACAGGAACAACATGGTCATGATTATGATGCTCTATGATATAGTTGTAACTAGAGGGAAGGTAGGTGGGACTCAAGGTGTACCTGGGTAACAGGTTGAAAATACAGATTCATTTGTAAGACAGATAGAGAAGTGACTTCCAGTCCAAATATTTTAAAGTTTTATTTTGGTTGTAAACAACTGTTAAAAACAAGATTAAAGGTGATTAAAAACTTTATTAAAAAGGCCTTTAAAATACTTTGTAAAACAAAAAAACAAACAGTATTAAATAGTTAAGATTCAAACAATGAATTAAAAGGTTAAAAAGACTCCAGAATGGCAGATACATTTTTTTATAAAAATATTTTTTGCCAAGACTTAAAACTATGCTGGCTCTGGGTATTAATATAAAACTATGAAATGAAAAATAGGAGCGTGCATACAGGCAGACTGTGGGGACCTAGATCCCTAAAAAAAACACAAAACAAAAAAGACACCAAAAACTCAATTTAATATCACCACACGTGCTACCCATAAAGGTGACAAAACACAACACCATGGGCCAGCTAAGCCCAGAGTCAGCACAGGGGGAAACAAAAAAATTTCAACCAGGTGGTATAATGCAGTGGCTCTACCTTACAAGCACTAAAAATACAGAGAAACAATTATACCATGTAACAGACAAACTGACTCGGCAGGTGAAAGTAAGAAGGTAAATATAAAAAATTAAAATAACACTGCCTGCCACGACATAAACAAAGCTAAACAGATAGGCCTTGCAGAATATCTGCTATCTGTGCACTTTTTTTCTGGATGGAGACTTTAGGAGACATTTTCTTGTTTTGATTTGGTGGACAAGCAGATACCCCAAAAACAGAATTGGATTACAGCACATAGGGAGGATCTATGATAGTCATAGGGCCTGGGAAATCATCTGAAATCATCACCAAGCAGTGATGTTGCTCCAGGTTTCAAAAAGGTTAAATGGCCCCTGGCCTCCTGTAATTTTGCAAAAGTGGCCCCTGGGCAAAGCAAGTTGAGTATCACTGATCTATGGGGTTTGAATAAGCCTGCCTGGGCCCCTGCAGTGAGATTTGGACTGAAAAAAATAGGTTATTAGGCTATTACATACAACTCTTGCCTAGTTAAGCATTAATTTTATGATGCACTTTGCTAAAAGCAGCTCATTGTCCAAGCTAAGACAGAGATTTTAGAGTTTGTTCCAGTTATAACATGCTTTAACATTCTGGCTACACCAAATAAATACACTCTCCCCTCCCTGCATGTTGCCAGCTACAATAATTGCAGGCTTCTCTGTGGTTTACTGCAGTGGTAGCGTGATACTTGGAGCCAAATGCACGGTTCATAGCCTCAATAGAGGTTAACCACACAGTGAAATTAACAAGCTGTGATAATGGAGGGTGTGAATGGTGGGGTTAAAGGGCAGTGGGTGCAGGTGGTTATGGGGGATGGAGTCCTTGAATAGAAGTTTAACAAGTCCCACAGAGCCAGTGTTGATCAACTGGCCGTGGGGAGGGAAAAAAAAAGTTTACATCTATGCTACGACCCTCCTGAGAGGTGTCAGGTGAGAGTCGGGTTACGCACCCTGGTTGGCACGCGAACGTGTGTGTGGGCAGTGGGAATCAGAGCTGACCTCCATTCCTGAAAAAGGGAATTCATAAAGCTTTGGCCACCATACTGTGCATGTGTCGACATGCACACACATGCAGAATGTATGCACATGCCACCCGCATACATACAAACACACACTTCCCCATCACCAGCCTGATCGCCCCTTGCCCTCCTCCTTTCACATTACCTCACACCCATAAAATACGACTGAATTACCAGGAGTCCTTTCACCGGCTCGTCTACTCATACTCTTGTTTTTGCAGAGGGAGCACTTTTTTTTGCTGTGGTCCTATAGCATATCACTGTTTTTGGGCTTTCACACCTCGGGTTTTCTTATCTTTTTTTCCCTCTTTTTACTACGTTGTTTTACACAGTTAAGAGCTGTGTATCTTGGCCACGGCTAGCATTGTAAAAGGGTTTGTTTGGTAGGAGGCAGGTGGGTCAGGTGTGTGTGAGCGTGTGTGTTCATTTCAGATGATTGACATTGGCTACAGATGGTGGGGGGGCTTACGGGAAAGGGCCTCTGAGAACACACTGCTTCTACTCTAATGCCTCTTACACGCATGGCAGCACTATACATCGTGCTGATGGCTGCTATTCATAGTGAACATTTCAGTCCAGAGGCTGTATATCAAAGTTAATATCCACTGTTCTTCATTACCACTGTTGAGTCGACTCCACAATGTGCTTTTTGTTACTAAAGCCAGGATTTAGGAATAATGATGCATTCAAAATGGCCACATAAAGAAAAACTGTGTGACAGCTAATATCTTACCCACAGGGCCCAATGAGAGGTGTGAGGTGCCAATGGACTCAGCATATCCGTTGTGTGCAGAGAAAGTGGAGGTGAGAAAGTGGAAATACATGTGCATAAAATTAATGGCTCTGTTTGCACTTTCATAGTTGTATTAAAGTACTTACCTCGACTTAAAGGGGCAGCTCACCCCACAAAATCAAACATTCATATTTTTCGTCTTACCTGTACTGCTATTTATCAATCTAAATTTTTTTGGTGAGTGTTGCTGATTGTTGGAAATATCAGCTGTAGAGATGTCTGCCTTTCCTGAATATAATGAAACTAGATTGCACTTGGCTAACGGTGGTCGAAGTGCAAAAAACAAAAGCATGAAAAACTCAACAACAATGTTTCTTTGCAGAAATCATGACCTGGTTACTCAAGAGTATCCACAGACCTTGTTGGAAGCAGTTTCATGTAGAAACTATTTTCTCTCTACTGAAATATACCCACCAACCGTATCACCACGGTGGTCCTTCACAGTCCAACCCAGTGAAGGAATGAAGGTTTCACTGAGCGATAGGTCAGCCAAGGAGGATGCCATTAATGTTTACATCTCTTGCTGTGCTCCCCAGCAGGCATTGAATGTCAATGGCATCAAAAAGAGGTGGGACTCTTTCTTCAAACTGATGTTAAATTTTGGTTGGAATGAAAATACTTAACAACTTAAAACCAACAAAATTAAATATCATTTATCGTCGGAATTCTACATCAAATTGACGTCGGATTTAGATATCCTGACATTAAATTTTGGTCACCCAGTTTCACAGCCTAAATTCAGTATCAGTGATTAGCATATTGATGGCCAACTGAGTCTCATCCATAAGTGGATGGATACTTCCCTCTGCACACTGATACAGCCGGTGGATGTAATTTGGTAGAAAGAAAACAGTTCCTACATGAAACTGCTCACAGCAAGGTCTCAAGGTCAAGGATTTTCTTGAGTAACCTTTCTTGAGTTTTTCATATGTATTTTTTTTTTTTAGCTCTTGAAGCACCACAAGCCCATTTTAGAGACGGGAGACATCTCTAGAGATGATATCTCCAACACAATCAACTCACACCAAAACAATCTAGACTAATAAATTGCAATTTAGGTAGGCCTTTGACAAAAAACATGAACTTCTGATTTTTGGTGAACTGTCCCTTTAATACTTTAAGTTTATATTTAATTCCTAGTGTATAAGCTGGATATGGAAATACCATTTAAAATGATGGGTGTTATGATACAGCATGTATATATTAAATGTTATTTATGATTTACTTTACCAAAAATGTGCCTCGTTATTTGTGGTGATTTAAAATCCTTCTCTCTGGCAGTTCCTGCGGGCCCGTTGGCAGTCAGACACTTGTTATGCCTTTTATGGGGTGGATGGTACCACATGCTCCATTTTGACATACCTTAGCCAAATAGAGGACTTTTGTCCCCCTCGACTTGGAAGAAACCACTCTGCGCTGCCATGGCACCAGAAAGCTCACTCACAAACACAGCAGGTATATGACGTTGAGTGATTAAGCTCATGATAAAACATTTCTCCATCATTTCTATTAGATGCACAAACTTTTAGCTACATCACTGTTTCATGCTATGATTTTACACAGGCAGAGATTCGTACCACTCTGAGCCCGCTGTATGAGGTCATCAGCCGCAGCGGTCCTGCCTTGAACTTCATCCAGTCCAGAATAGAGAGGATGTCTGAACGGTGGATCCATGCTGCTGTGAGGATGAGGCAAAGCAGCAACAAGACACTCTCAACCCAGATGAGGGTATAACCAGCAAAACTACCCCAACATATGTTAAGATGAATGAAAAACACACCTGTGTGATCATAATGTTTATGTAAAGGGTTGTTAGCATCCATAAAAGCTGGATTTTGGATTTTCCCATCTCCTATCCTTCAGGTGCTGCTTTATCCCGGTGCTCTGGCTGGGAGTGTTGGCAAGCGTTTTGAAGCCCTAGTGGAGAGAGGAGGTCCGCTGGGAGAACTCGTCCAGTGGGCCGACCTCAGTGCCTGTCTGACAATCCTGGGCCACAACTTAACCTTCAGCATCTCACAGCAACAACTCCACAGGTTGGCACCACTGTCCTATACTTGGAAAGTACTGGTTATTTATATGAACAAAGAGTATTTTAGTAGTTGATTGCATTAAGTATTTCTGGTCTGTGATTACAATGAAGTCACGATTAGTGCTGAAAGATGCTGAGCATTTAATGGTGTACTGTGTGTTTTATTGTGATTGGTTTAGCCTGGTAGGTGCTGCGCCAGGCAGAGGCAGTTGTCCAATTCAGAAGCCACTGACCTTTGACCTCATCTACACTGACTACCACGGCCTTGCTCACCTTAAAGGTGCCATGGGACTGGCTTTTCTGCATTATCGGTATGACCGCAATTTTCTAAATTATGTTTAGAAAAAGTTATCCCTTCTCCATTTTCTTAATAAAATTATATAATAATAATATCTTTATTTTTAATTTACACAGTTAATACTCTTTGTAAACAGATATCTGCTTATGAATGCAGAATCTGAAGGCAACGGTGCAAAATTTTGGCAACAGATGGGTTGCTGTTTTTAGCTTGACTAGTATTGGCCAGTCATGTTTGAGCGAGCTTTTGCTGCCTGCAGGTCAAGCGTCTGTGTGGAAAGCAAAAGAGGCAGAATGCTTTGGCCCAGATATCTGCTGGCTACACTGCATTTCCTAAATAAATTATTGGCCATCAAGCACTCCAGGAATGAGTCCTCAAACGCAGAAATGATTTTTTTTCACTCCAGGGTCCTTCTTCTTAAAGTAAATGAAATTTTTGAATGGGTTTTTTGACGGATGCCTGGAATAAGGTTTGTATGTAACACACACTCAAGAGACTTTCAAGTTTTCTTCTAAAACATGAAATACACCACTCATGAATTTTGAAGCTTTTGTGTCTTCAAAATAGAAGGTTGCATCACAAGTGGCTAAATGAGACAATAGAACGTCATTGCGCCGAACACGGCTTTACAGTCTTGTTGTGGTGACTTTCAGTCATATGACTGGTGTAGTTTGTTTGTAGCCTAACGATGCTTTTTTTTTGTCTGGTGTTTGCATTTAGGCTTTAAAAATCATAAAAGTGATGTTAATTTTTGAAGATGATCTTGTTGAGCAAAATAATGTAAGTTAAAAAAATTATTCTAGGTGTCGCTTCAGAATCCTGGACTCTTTTGGCACTGAACCAGCCTTTAACCTGGGGACTTATGCTCGGAGTCATGGATATAAAACACTATGGGGCAGCTGGGGTCTGCAGCCTATGCAGTACATGACCATGTTCCGTAAGTCTGTGTATATGTACTTGTATTTGTATGTGTGTGTTGTCATGTATTACTGATGTTGTGGGGACATGAGTCTAGCAACATAGTCACATTGTGGGGACTCACGTTCTTTTGAAGGACAAAGTGCAAATCCCAGATGACTGCAAATCATTCAATTTTTGGGTGAAGACTTGGGTTTAAGGTCAGGTTTAGGGTTAGGCAAGCAGTGTTCAGGGTTAGGGTTAGGGGGTTACGGTTAAGGTGAGTCTCCAGGTAATGTCCCCTGAAGTTAATGGAAATATGACTGTGTATGTGAGTGTGTTCCTATCTGTGACACTGTGACACTGTATGATACCAACGCCTACAGTACATTGATTAAATGCACTACATCCTACTCACACACACACACACGCACACACATAGAGACACACACATTTACAGAAATATTTATATCTTGAAGCTACGGCACTGATCATTCACATACACCCCCTAAGCGTCCTCACAGTGAGAGGATTAATCGCTGAGGTTAAATGAACTCGGTGCCCAAACTGAGTTTTCATTCCAACACCTCTTCCTGTCATCTTTCCCACCCTGCCGGGAGATGGAGACAAGCTGGACGCCCTGGGCTGAGCGCCACCTCAGCTTGGAACACTGTTTATTTGTCCTGCTGAGGGGGAGACAGGGATGGATGTTAGGTGATGGTAGGGAAGGCGCAGAGAGGGAGAAACAGAGACACAGGAGGTAGAAAGAAGCTTGAGAAAAGAGCAGGCGGGTGTTTATGCTTCTGTTTTGACATGGAGAAAAGGGGAAGATAGTCGATTAAAGGACAAACGGACGAGCAGACAAAGCAGAACTGAAAACCACTAAAACCAAGAAACCAAAGAAACTTAATTCCTTTACTGCCTCCCATTACACCCTCACATGCTGCATGATCTTAATCTTATCAGTGGCCAGTTGCATATCTCTGTTTATCTGATAGGTGAGTCTATACAGGTGTTGGAGACAAGTGGGAACAAATGGAGCTGAAATGAGCCAGGAGGAAATTATGTGCTGATGTACGGGTGAATGAGAGGAGATTTGGCAAAAATCTTTTAAACATGTACCTTGAATGCAAGAATGACACACACACACACACTAGCAAATGCTGTAGAACTCAAAGGGATGCTTGAACACGAGTTCACACACATACCTTTGACGGTACATTCCTATTAAAGTAAATACTCATCTTTCACCCCTTCTTTAGTCTGTCAGAGGGCAGCAGGGTGGCAGCTGCCTATCCAAACAACTAGAGCTTTTCATTTCCTTTAACAGCTGATGTATTCTGCACAGACCATTTTTCTTTACTTTTTTGTGCTGATTTTCAGGTAATTCTCTTGTAACTTTTTACGAAATCCTTTTTGATTCTGGGTAATTTGGTCAACGCCTTCCTCCCATGTTTTTGAAGGAGCTTAAACAAATTTGATCAGGTTTTAAGGGGAGATTTTAAGAGAGAGTTAGGGACATCTGTTGGCAGACATAACCTGAAAATCAAAGCACTGTGTTTTTGTAGAATGAGATGTTTATATCTACATATGAAGCGAGTCCTCTTCCATGGAGTTCTCCATGTTATTTCTACAGTAGCCCAGAACGGACAAACCAAATACTGGCTTTAGACAGGCCCATTTGCATTTTTGCCTTTTTGCTTTGGCCACTGTAGTTCTCCAACACACTGAGAGAAGTTTCCATTCTGCAACCTGTATTTAGTGGCATCTAGTAAAGATGCCACTAAATTCTTCACTCTGTGATCTGCCATCTCTAGCTCATACTCCTGATAACTCCTTCCTGGGCTTTGTGAGTGAGGAGGCAGCGAGCGAGGAGGTGAGGGAGGATGAGCCACACGCTTTCAGGAAAGAAAGGATAGCAGTTGTCTACGGCAAGCAGGACTACATGTGGCAGGTATAATGATCAAAAGAGTGAAGCATATGTGTGTAGAAAAGTTTTGAGTTAGCAAGAAACATGTCAAGAAGCAAGTAATAGCACCATTTTACATTATAAGATTTCACAAAGCCAGCATGGGTTTTTAATAAATGCTGGTCCAAAAAAAAAAAAAAAAAAAAAAAACAATATCTGTCCTGTATGTTTTTGTATGTTTGTGTATATATCAGGGTAAATCTGAGTATGTGAAGGTGATCAGTAAAGAACTGGAGACCCACGCTACAGTCTACCAGCCGCCAGCACTCACCTCTAATCTGCCCAGCTTCATCACAAACCACGGCCTGCTGACTCAGGAACACTTCCTACAACTTCTCCGTAGAGCCAAGGTCAGATAACAGTCAGTAAATCAGTATCTTTTTTGAGTGCATCTATTGTTTCTTAAGAAGACCATCACTGAGAATTTGTGACATGATGATGTTGGAGTAAATAGTGGCCCCATATGGATGGATCGCTTAAATGCTTATCCTACCTGTTGTGCCTTGCAGATCTTCATTAAGATGCAAAATAACATGTCTTCTCTTTGGTGCTCCCCTCTCAGGTGTTTGTAGGTCTTGGGTTCCCCTATGAGGGTCCAGCTCCCATTGAGGCAATAGCTCTGGGCTGTGTCTTTCTTCAGCCACAATTTGACCCTCCACACTCTTCAGACAACAATAACTTCTACAAAGGCAAGCCCACCACAAGACGGGTCAGTCAAACTGAAAAAAAAAACAAACAAACAGTTTAAATAGGACATAATTACTGTACCTCAATTTTAAGGGGCACTGCCCATTGTTCCAATGGACCAAAATTCTGAGGCCATGTTAGTTCGTAAAGCCATCCCTTCGACAGCCCATTATCCTCAAACAATGCACCTTGCTCAGAGGTCGTGTTCCTCCAACAAAACACACTCTGCTTTTAGACAACCAAATGACCAGAAAAAAAATGTTTGCATTGTACATTTCTGCAAACCACGGATACGTTACATTTATCATCAACCCTGTAGTAAATCTGTGGTTAGATTTAGGCACAAAAAACACCACTTTTTGTAGCTCATAAGCTGCTGAAAAAGCAGAGACAAGTGGAATATACAGTATATATTTTTTTTTTGAGAAACGGGACTTCTGAGCGATGGATGATGGTTTTTGGGATAACAGGCTTTTGGAGAAATGGGCTATTTGACCAATGGGACATTTTCGGACTATCAGGGCTTCAGAATTTTCCATCAGGACAGTGGCATGGCACCTATTTTAAGACCCAAAGACAATTAATAACTTTGGATGACAGATCTCCTCCCAGCACCCTTATGCTGAAAAATTCATCGGCAAACCGCACGTGTGGACTGTAGATGTGACCAACAAGACTGAAGTACGGGAGGCCATCAGAGCCATTCTACGCACAGAGGTGGTGACAGGAGAACAAGCAGTTATGTTGTTTATACATGTACATAGACACAGTTCATAATCTTTTAAATTTCAATCACAATAGAAAAAGTTTCTGTGTGTGTGTGTGTGTGTGTGTGTATTTGCAGGTGAAGCCTTTCACTCCCAGAGAGTTCACTTGTGAAGGGATGTTGGAGAGGGTTCAAAGTTATATCACTCACCAGGTAAAGAGACATAACCCCACATAAAAGACCCCTTGCAGCAATTTTAGTGCCCCTTCTACTTAATAGTGTCCTGACATGGCCTGATCTTTAGCAAGAAGCCGTTCAGTTGTTGTTTGATTCAAACTCTTTGCATTGTCAACTTTCTTTCTTTTAAACCCCTATAGAATTTTTGCAGTAAATCTGTTCCTACTTGGCCACCAGAAAGTGCTCTAAGGGTGCACCTAGGTCCTCTGGGTCAGTCATGCGTGAGTGTGTGTCAGCGGTCCTCCCTTGTGTGTGAGCCTGCTCTGTTTCACCACCTGAACAGTCCTGCTACGTTCACCAGGTGAGATATCAGCATATGGCATGTTTTAGAATTCGGGCTACATTTTGCATCTCCCAGATATTTCCATTGTTAGGATTTAATAATTGTCTTTACATTTATAAATAGATTTATACATTTCAAAGTCAGGCAGAAAATGTTTTTTTTTTGTTTTTTTTTAAATAAAGGACAAGTGTTATTCATGTCAGCTCTGTTACCATCAATGTCAACTCTGTTGTTTTCAGATTTTGCTTTAAAAAAAGATCATTACATGTGTTTTATCATTTACAAATTGATACATTCTTACAACATGAAATTTCAAAGCTTTTTTTCATTTATAAAGCTACATTTAGAGAAAATGCACACCATCAATAGTTCAGTTTAGTGTGTTGATAGTTTTATTCAGAAACAAAAACTCTGTATTTTATCAGAGTTAAAGTAGAATTTATGGATGCATGGAGACAAAGGTTAGGGAAGACAAGATTTTTAATTGTAGGACATTTGCTAGGTATATATACATATATATATTTATTTACTGTTAGTACCATGATTTTCAGAATAAGTATTTTAAATCATACAAGTGTAAGATCAGCAAATACTGAAAATGTTAAATTTAAAGAGTGATCTATAATTTAAAAAGTTTCATGGAAAAACAGTCATGACTATTTTTTTTCATTTTCATATGTACTTGTAATGTACCCGCAATCCTATATGTACATGCTCAGAGCTGCAAAATTACCTGTGAAAGGATCCCAATATTGTCTGTGAGCTTACTGCAACTTTGTACATGCCATTTGTGCTGTATGCAGCTGAAAATGTACTTTCATTTCCCATTTTGTAGACTCAAGATAGGCTGCTCGAGCATGGCGAAGGAAGTCAACCACATGTTTCCTTCCTACAGCCCTTGGGGCCGACAGTGTGGCCTTCAGCAGGAACCTCTGCTGTTTAGTTGTGCTGGTTCTGACCCGTCACATCGCAGACTATGTCCCTGCAGAGATCACCTTCCTGGACAGGTGGCACTGTGCCCTGACTGCTTCTGAATGACACTGAAAGAACTCAGGAGGTAGAGTGAAGAGAAGAGGAAAAGGGTAATGCGTATTTCGACCAAAGAAAGCCAGCGGCCCTGCCAATACTATTGAACGCTTTGTGGTTTTGCGTTAATCTAATGCCAAAGTTGACAAAGTATCTGCACTCTATTTTTATAGTTTTGTGCACATTTAAATGAGTTGAAAAGCAACCATTTCAGTACCCCGTTAACTGACTGAAGGAGTCATCTCAGTCAGCATCACTGGCATTTAATATTTCACAACAATCTCAGTTAAATTATCACAAACACATCAAATGATAGGTGTTCATCCCTATGGAAGTGGACCTTTGCGGTTGATATTAATAAATAAATATGAAAGAAGATGGGCCAAATGGGTAAAGTTTGCTTAGATGAAAAGTCAGATATGACAGGGTGTATACACTTTCTTGGCTTTTTTTCCCCTGTGACAGTCATACAGTCACACAATAATAATGGTCATTTGGGCAGTGAAGTATTCCTTTAAAGTACTGACGGATGATGAATTCAAGGCCTGGTCATGCTGCAGAAATAAATCCCTCTTGTTTTTGTAGCTTTTCCTTGATCCCTTAAGCAAACAGTCTAGATGAAGGCAAGATGCACTTTAAGGAAAAGGTGTTACAGTGTTTTTAAATGAATATAAGTGAGAAGTGGCACTTATGACTCTAATTCCCTTCTCTTGTTAAAAATCATATTCTGCATTGCACTTCAATATTATGTTAAATAAGTATCTAATCATTCATTTGCTTACAGTAATATATCACACTGGTCAGTGTTGCATGGGATTACCACTCATGTAACCCCTCAATGCATTGCTGGCTGCAAATATTAGCCCGGTTCTCAGAGGAGAGTGGGTGACAGCCTAAGTGATGAGGCTCATTATCTGAGTGAATCATGGGTAACCTCTGGATGCCTTTGGGAGGTCATAGCCATATGACCATGATTATACTGTCATATAAACCATTGGTTCCCAACCGTCTTTGACTTAGGAAACCCCCTCAGCTCTGTTTAATTCTGTGCCCCCCGTCAGTATAGGGAGAACCTCATTGTTTGTCTTTCAAACTCATATTTTGCGTCATTTAGAGCGGGAAAAGAAGTCACTGAAGGAA
Organism: Plectropomus leopardus; assembly: GCF_008729295.1. Lineage (NCBI taxonomy): Eukaryota > Metazoa > Chordata > Actinopteri > Perciformes > Serranidae > Plectropomus > Plectropomus leopardus. The sequence goes on along the minus strand of NC_056481.1, from coordinate 16,671,900 downwards.
GGATTAATTATGTTTTCTTGAGTTATTTTACTAGAAATTATGATTTTGATCATAACAGATGACTCATTTTGCCCTGAGAACTTGCATTTGCTCGAATATTATTCCTTGACTGCCTCATGACCTACAGATGCTTAAAGCCCCCCAAGGGTATCTTGCACCCCAGGTTGATATGAGCAAACATGGAAACTTTGCATTCAGCGATTTGGATACATGACACATACAAAGAGAAGTTTTAAGCCTGAACGTCTCCAGTTTTAAAGCCTCAAATGGTCACACAGACTTATCCCATCATCCCTGCATGCTTGTGAAAGAAACAAATGATAGCAACCAAAGGCCAAACTACAGTGTTGTAAGTGATGGGGTGCTGGATTAACATGGCGCAGCTGTTACCAAAGATGGCTCCAACAATGGCAACAAGCTGCTATTTTGAACAGGGTCAATGGGAGGTTTTTCTTGGAAAGGACGCACTCATGAATGTTAATTGGCAGAGCAAGAGACCTTTTCTGCCTCGATACACTTCATGTGACCAGAACATATTGTCACTCAGGGATCAGACCACTCAGGACTGCGACGACAGGACCGGTCGACAATGTGATTGACCAGTAAAAGCCTGTGAAACGGTCCATGAAAACAACATTCGTGATGACTTTGGTGGACTCTGGTGAATTCATTTGGACCTGTCAAATATGACTTTTGCTTAATTAGCTGAACGGTCCAAAGATGATGGAAATGAACTTGTATTCACGTCAAAGAGCTGTTTGGATTAAAGGAAAATAAAATTTGCTTTTGACTCATAGGGACGTCTTTGAAACTAATTTTTGGAAAGTGATGTGTCATTTCTGGATGAGTCATGTTAATTCATATCAGTTACATGTGTTATGGCATATAAAAGCTGTCACTCACCTCCCAGGGGGCTGATAGTAGAGGGTTCAAACTGAGGGTTGAAAAACAGTGCAGTGCAGATATGGAGCAAATGTGTAAATGTGGACAGACAAAGATTTTTGTGTTCAACGTGCCTACTACGTTCATAATGAACAGGACTTTATGGGAGTACAAAATTGGCAAAAGTCCATGTATGTTAAAAACCCATTTGATGTTGAAATGTAGTATGATATGCTTTGACAAGACAGTGATATGGATCATCTAGCTAATCGTAGTCATCTGGGTTCTATGATTACTGCTACAAATTGGTTTTATGCCTAAATAATCTAATTACAGTGAGGGTTTCTAAGCAGATCAGAATCCGTGTGATTGGAAATAGACAGACAGACTGATTGACAGATAGATAGATGAAATATATTAATATATTTTATATATATTAATATATTTCGTAATGTCAGTTAGCAGCTCTGTGAAGATGTGATATTTTAGCACAGCAAAGCTTTGATGTAAACACTAATGCTAGCACGGCAACATACTCACAACAATGCCATTCCATTGTTCAAATGGCCCAAAGCTCAAAGTCCAAAGCCCCAATACCCAAAAAAATGTCCAATTACAACAAGTGCCCATCTATCTAACCTGCTACTCCAAAAACAAATGCCCATAGAGTGCCCAAGGAATGATGTTTTTCTGCTGGCCAACCTGGAAGCTGATGTTGCCCTGGTCCCCTTGTCAAAAAGCCTATGTGATTTTTCTATTGGATTTCAGATCATTGCGGAAAATTAGCTCTGTAGTCAAGAAATGTTTATGATACTTTAACATTTTGTTCAGCAAAATAGTTCTCTTTACACTCTTTACAAATCAACAACACTTTCAGTATTTTTGAAACCTAAACACAATTTCCAGAAATAAAAAGCTATTGCTGGGCCAAAAAAAAAAACTACACTTTGGTCGCGTTGCCACCATGAGGCTTTGGCGATGACATTCTGTAGTCTAATCTAGCCACTTGTTAGCAACAGTCTCTTTAGGGACACCAAAGCTTCTGGTTGTTGAATCACCCATTTAGCATGTTTTTAGCAACCTTTTACCACCAGCATTTAAACCACTGAAGCCAAGTGTTTTCCATCGACCCATCCCTGTGTTTCTAGCAAATTTGGTGCACCCAAATGTGGTAAACTTTCTTTATTTACCTACACCCAACCACACATTCACCACAGCATTGTTGGCAAATGTAACATATCTGTGGTTAACAAAAACGTACAATGCAAACATTTTTCTACCGATTCGGTTGGCTTACTGCAGGGAGTGTGCATTTGTTTTTGGGATAATGGGCTGTGGGAGAAACGGGCTTTAGGTCAAATGGGACATTTTTTGGACTAACTGGGCTTCAGAATTTTAGGCTGTTGGAACAGTGCACAGATCCTCTAACGCGACAATGTTTATATACTGATGTTTAGTCAGTAGACTATCATGTTTACCATATACGATATTGTAATTTAGCACGTTAGCATGTTGACATTTGCGAACTAGCGTTAAAAGTACAGCTGACGTTGATGATAATTATAAACCAGAGCGTGTTGACCTGTTGATGACACTATAACTGAAAGTGAAAGGATAAACAAAGTGATTAGATGTCCTCCCAAAGGGGACATGAACTACAAAATTTCATTTTAGTGCATCCAATGGTTTTTGAGATATTTCAGTCTGGACCAAAGTAAGGGACAAACCAGCAGACTTCCATAAAGCCATGTCACTAACATGGTTAAATGTACTGCAATCTATACTTATATGCCACCTCAGCAATTGAAATAACGATTAGACGGCTAGAAAATAAGAGATGATTGATGGACTAGAAAAAAAATCAAAACCCTTGAGAAACCATGAGAGGAAATGTGAACCTGTGTCAGGGTCAGCCAGACATCATGGAACGTTCACGCTCCAGTACAGGTTCAATAATGTTTGTCTGAGTGCTTTTTAATTTTACATGAGAGACAGGAGCTCTTTGGCCACATAGGGACTCTTTCTCCTATACCTTTTAACTGTGGAATGTGGTGGCAAATCAAACTTCACTGCCAAGAAAAACGAGAGATCTCATAGAAGAAAGTCATACAGGAGAGTTTTACTGAAATTCAAACTTTCAACATATGCCATGTCTGTCGCTTTCTGTAAAAGATAAAGACTTATTCTGAGAAACCTCGTGTTATAGAGATGTGAGAGAACACATTTTTTCACATACATCACTAATTTACTCACAAGTTGGGGGTTGTAAAATAGTTTACATTTAGCCAAAATGATTGCCCTGCATCAACTTCAAGTTACATAACCAAAGGGGATATTATAGACATAACTCATCCGTGTCCTTTTCTATCTGGGAGTTACTGGAAAATGTTGTAACCACCCAAATTTGTAGTTATTGCTGTATTATATTTGCATGACTGTTTACTATCAATCACATTGTTTACACTGAGTCTTCAAGTGTTTCCCGATGTACTTCTTAGGTCTAATCAAACACCACTTAGACTGACTGAATACCCCCTCTTTCCTCATTTTATATGGTCCCCTGTCCGCTTTTTCTTTTCCTTCCAAATTTCTTCACATACCTTTTACTCTTACGGAACCTCTATCCATGCTATATTGCCATGTAATAATTTACACAGAGATAAGCCAGCGTGATAGGATTGTGATAAAGACCCTTCATTATGCCAGCTCGCCCTTATAAACAGAACCAAAAGATGGTGGCATGGTGCCTAAATAACCATTTTATTGCTCATACCACCTAGTTGACAGGAACTGCTGCCCCTTTCCCTCTAAACAATCTAACATTATAAAAAAGATGCTTAGATGTTTGGATTAATTTGTCTTTAGACGTTTAGATTTTGGTTATTCAAGGTTAAAAAAGTTTAGCAGACTGCTAGTCTTAGCCTAGATGAAACAGTAAACAGAATCTGTGTATATGACAAAAAAATAAACACTCATAATGTAAACTTTGGGGTATACAGTACTTTTGTTAATCATTTACAGGTTTTTGTGTACTTTTTATATATTTAGCGATTATTTTAAAACATGGTTTAAAATCAGGCTATATGTGGCCAATAAATCCAGGTCTATAACAGGGCTAAAGGTTGGAGACGATGTTGAAATGACAGTGGGTTGCCTCTCCAGCTTTGTTAATTTGCAACAGCAGGTTGTTCCCTAAAGGGGGCAGTGTGGTCAAGCTAAACCAGCTAGCATTGGTCTAGGTCACAGCATACCAGATACAAACCTCTGCAACCTGTTTGGTAGATGACAGGGATGAAAACAGACAAAGATTAAAAATAAATAAATAAATAAAAAACATTTAAGAGAAACTTGCTTTTTGCATGTCTGTTAGAGTTAAAGTAGGTAAGTAAGTAACTCAATAAAGCTTTATTCATATAGCACTTAAAAAAAAACCCAGACAGTTACTGAGTGCTTCACAAACACATACACACACACTTAAAAACATATCAGCGAATTAAAGAATTAATTGAGTTTAAATGAATTACAATTTGGAACACAGTATAATGAGGGACAGACAAGACCAAAACAAAGAAAAACATTGCACGTGGAGTTGCTATAGAAAGGCTTGCCTATAAAAGTGAGTTTTCAGTAGACTTTTAAAGCAGTCCAAGGACTCAGAAAATCTAATGGAGTCGGGGTGATTGTTCCAGAGGGTAGGGACTAAAACAGCGAATGCACCATCACCTTTTGTCTTAAAGAGCGGGGGACAGATAAGAGACGACATCTGCGGATTGGAGTGGTCGAGATGGTAGCATAAGGAACAAGATCAGAAATGTAACTGGGGGCAAGGTTGTGCAGGGCTTTGAATGTTATCAACAGGATCTTACAGTATATTCAGAATTTTACTGAAAGCCAGTGGAGGGATGCAAAAATAGGTGTTATGTGGGTGCAACGGCTCGTCCTAGTCAATAGTCTTGCAGCTGCATTTTCAACCAGTTGTAAACAATTTAGAGCAGCTTGAATAGGGCATTTGTAAAGGGAATAACAGTGATCTAAACGGGAGAAAATGAAAGTGTGTATTAGTAACTCAAGATCCTTAGTAGATAACAAACATCTGATTTTGCAATATTTCTTAGCTAAAGAAAACAGGACTGCACAAGTTTAGTCACATGACGGTCAAAAGTCATATGCTGATCGAAGATAAGCATGAATGCTGAAAGGGAAACAGAATTACTCTAAAAGTGCGAGGACAAACAGAGACACTTCCAGGTTTCTCCACAGGTAGCTCACAATTTAGTTCACCCAACACACTTGCAAACGGGGGAAGGGAGGAGAGCAGCTTAACTACCATAAGAAAGCAGCTGCTTTTATTGAAACCTGTTATTGGCGTGCCAAGATTACACTGAACAACAACAACCCTCCTCCCTGGAAGCCAATAAAATACCGACAACAAACACTTGGCTTGCCTACAGCGCTGTTAGAAGCCACAGAGGTTGGCCTTAATGATACTTGGTAACTATTACAGACTATTAAACTGAAGGAATAAAAAAGGAAAAGAATGGGTGAGAAAGAGAAGGGCGAGAAGAGCAAACGCTGATTTCATTCAGAAGTTGTTTCCAGGCATAATGTAGGTAGCTGACTCATTGTTGGGCAAAGATATGCATTACTTTAGTGTGTGTTGACAGTGTTTTTGTGTCTGCCTTAGAAAAAGATAAAATAGTTCTGTGCCTGATGTGCTGTTACATCCATCAGCAGCACACAGTACAGGCCAGAGAGTTGTTGTGTATGCTTGAGTGGTTGGGGGCATGGCACAGGCCTTTTTGTGATTTTCCCCAAACGTCTCGTGTCAGTATTCCAGCAATCTCACCACACCTGAGTAACTCTGAGGCAGACGTGATCCGGCCCATGTCTCGTGTGCCTCTATGTGTGTGTGTGTGTGTGTGTGTCTCTAGATAATCCCATTGTCTTTATGTATGTATTCAACTGAAAGCACTTTGTGACCTCTAGGGGACAGGAGAGGTCATCCACGGAGTGAGATCTTAGCAACAGCAGCCACAAGATAAAATGTTATTTCTGTGGTGATTTTTAAGTGTGCTGCAAGATTCAAATGTAAAATGCAGGTTCCATTTGTGCCTATGCAGTGAGGAAAGCTTGGAAAAGGAAGAGCACAAAGGCTACAGAAGAGAAAGTTGTGAAGAAACACAGAGCTACCAGCTAACGCCTGTTTGCCCCAAGAAAGCCCTTGTCATCTTTCATCCTACACCTCTGAATTGCCTTCATTTTCTGGGGGCCCATAAATTGGCTCTTATTGTCCCATAAATGGCTCCTTTTGGGGTGGGATTTATAGTGATGGGTGGCAATGGAGTGTGCGCAGGGGGGAGGTTTAAAACCCACCTTTTGATGTCCCCTCTGCTTAACAGGCAGTGCAGACGCGCCTGCCCATATGCTACATGCTGCCTTTGCCACACACTGCTAGCGTGCGACTCTCTCACACACAGGCACATTAAAAGATATTAAACTGCTTTTCTGCTTTCATTCAGAGTCATGGGATGTAACAGCCGAGCAGGGTGGTTCACGTTAAGCTGTGCCACTTCCTCAGCTGTAATTAAAGCTGCCCATGGAGGGGGTCTCTAACAGTCTTGTTTTGCTACACCTCTGATCCTGACCTTTTAAAAAAGGAAAAGGCAAGGCTTTTTTTCTGACACCATGAAAAAGCTTGAAATAATATAATGTGGAGTTTATTTGTAAGTTTTGATGTGGTTTTTATGTAGTTTTTTTATGATAAATGTGCACAAAGTATTTCACAGGTGGTGACCAGATTCATCAACCCAAACAAACACCATAGACTTGTTAAAAAGGAAAATCATGCAAAACAGCATAAAAAAAAAAAAAAAAAAATCAATAAGGATTAGGCTGTATATAATATTACATACCTTCATACCTTCCTGAAATTTCACTGTGGTATACGATATATGACGGTATAAGTGTGCAGTGCCTTGTTAACTGATCATAAAACACTTCATTCAAACAAAATAAAACACACCTAAAACATCTTGGTTACACTTGCTCCTAATCTAGTTAGTAAGTCCACTGTTTTAATGATCGCCAGCACTGGTTTGGTCTAAATGTATCCTTAATTCAGCAAGTCAGATGTAAAAAACATGCTATTATTCCCCATGCACTCTCTGACTGCTGAACGCCGGCTGTTTACAGTCCTGTAACTTATCCCTCCACCACTAGGTGTCGCAGTGTCTTTCAGCTCAGCTGCCTGTTCCACCAGTAGAGACTGGAGACTGAGCTCTGGTGGTATGTGCTGTACGTGACATACAATGATATTAAAGAGGAGCGCCTGTACTTATGATGATGTCACAAAATTAAAGTCTCAGCTCGCTTTGGCACTGCAATTTTGGCCCAATATACCCCCCTGGACCACCCTGACAGTGGTAAGACAAGCCATGATTTTTTGATGATTCTAAGATCATCTTGCCAGATTTTCCTGTTGTGTGAAGTATCTGCCTGGAAGTCCATTTTGGTTGCACTGATTTCAAATTGCAAAAATTACGCATCTGATATGATGTTTGTTTAGAAGGGGACAGGTTTATAATGCAGTATCAAACAGCATTATAAAATTAAGTATTATAAAAAAAACGCCCATACTGTGCCTTTTCATTGATACTCCAACACTGCTGTATAGTGTACCACTATGGTAGAAAATGTAAAACACAGTTGGTGTTCAATTGGGCTGCGATCTGGTGACTGAAGGCCGCAGCATATGTTTCCCATCATTTTCATACTGAAACATGAAGTGACCCCCTCTGCCCTGAATAGAAGTGCCTGCATTAGTTGTGTTATTTCACCAATCTATTTTGATTTTTCCTTTAAATTGTTACCAGCCTATTAGGCCTAAAAGCAGATTTGGAGTTTGGAGTTAGAAAGCAGCCAGAACAGGATAAGCAGCTGGACCACTAAGCCTGGCTAGCACTCCAGCCTGGAGTGTGACTGATGATTGTCCTTAACACAGTGCATTTACAGAGAATTCCAACCTTCTCTTTTTTCACATTTTGTTTTTGCAGCCTTACACGAAAATCATTTTTTCTTTCATCAATCTACACTCAACACCCTGTAATGACAAAGCAAAAACAGGATTTTGAAAGATGTAGAAAATTTATTTAAAAAAAAGAAGACACTGGAAAAAATCACATTGACATAAGGGTATTTGGGGATTTTCTGCCACTCCTCTCTGCAGCATTTTTATCATCACAGGATCTCTGGTGCTCAGCCAGAGTTACCATTGGGTTCTTGAGTCACCCCCCTTATCAAGGCCCTTCTACCCCAGTTGTTTAGCTGAGCTGCATGTCTGGTTCTAGGAAGAGACCTAGTTGTTTTTAAACTTATTTCATTTAAGAATTATGGGGGCCACTGTGCTCTTGGTGAAGCTCAATGCAGCACACCTTTTTTTTTTAGCTTTCCTAAAACCTGTGCCTCAACAAAATAATTTCTCTGAGCTCCACAGGCAGTTGCTTCTACCTCTGGTTAGTTTTTGCTCTGCTCTGCATTGTCAGCTTCTATAGACAGGTGTTTGCCTATCATGTCCAATCAGCTGAACTTCGCACAGGTGGACCCTAATCAGGGTGCAGAAACATCTCAAGGATAATCAGGAAAAATGGGAGACACCTGAACTCAATTTCAAGTGGCACAGCAAAGGGTTTGTTTGAATGCTTGTGTCAATTTGATATTTTCTCTTTTACTTTTTAATAAATCTACATCTAAAATCCTGTTTTTGTCTTTCAAACAAACTCTCACACAAGTTGTGCAGTATAATCCAAAAGTCATCTCTCCACTCATATGCTCAGTATTTCCCTAAAATCACCAAAACAATACAATTAGGAATGTACCAACTGTAATAACAGAAGAGTGAAAAGAGGAGGACAGAAAAGTTATTGCAGCCTGCGCATCTGTTAAAAATGTTGGCTACAATGGATCTGTTAACATTTTCTTTTTGTTTTTAGGAAAACCTTTCACTCTGTTTCCTAACATTTGTGTCTCTCAGTTTCCTCTTCGTAGTCTCTCTTAAGTAGGAATCCGTTTGTCCTCTCTTACTCCTCATCTCCCCTCCTTTAGCCCCCCAAACTAACACCTCCGCTCTCTTTTCATTCTGGCTTTTCAATCTTTCTTCCCCTTTTCTGCCCACCTCTCTCTCTTTCAGAGGCAGATGAGCCAGGTGATAGTGACAGAGCCAGCTGTATGCCAGTTACCACGGTGATGACAGCTGCCAGCCCAGGTGCACGGGCAGCTGGGAAGCCTAGGAATTTGAGTGTGTGTGAGAGAGGGAAATGTCTGTGGCACCGGTATCTGTGTGTATGCATGTTTCTGTGTGCGACAGAGATAGGGGGGAGAAAGGGACCTGGGTGCTGCTGAGGACACAGGTGTGTTAGTGATGGTGGGAGCGTGGGAGAAGGCTGGGAGAGAGGAGAGCAGTGGTGGGGGGATACATTGACCTTTGACCCTTTTCATCGACTGGGCAGTTCCCAAGATCCATCTGCAGTGACTCGGATGTGTCTCAAAGTCTGGTCTTTGTCTAGACGGTTGTCCGTCACTCAGTGCTTGGCGACCGTGTCTCGGCGAGCGTAATTGAGTCAAGACATGAAATCATAGCAGGAAACACGCAGCGGGCCTAGTTAGCGCTCGGATGACATCAGCTTGTTAAATTGGAGCCTGTCAAATAAAACAAGGTTATGAGATGAACCAGAAAGATAATGAGTAAAATCCTTACCATTCCCACACCATTTTCATTTCTTTGCTTTTCATTGACGGTTAAAGTGCTATTGAGTCATCACAGCAAAGCACATTCCTCCCGTGGTGCACCTGTGAGACAAGCACAGATGATACAACTGCCATCCCTTCAAACAGCCTCCTTCTCTCCTTTCTTTTCCTCTCTTTCTGTCTCTTCTGGGAACATTCCAATCGACTCCTCTCGCGCACCTTCTCTTCACCTCCTCCCCCTCCCCTTCCCTCCCAACTGCGTTCCCTCTCCTGAGAGCAGGAGGCCGTGGTGCCATCACTCACCACTTGGTGATAACTGGCACAAAGGGGGCCTTGGTGGCCCACGGCTGCAGCCACTCGAGGTGCACCGCCACTGGGGAGAGAGTGGAGGAAAGTCCCCCGCCTCTGCTGATTCCCTCCAGTCCTTCGTCCTCCCCACCTCCTCACATGATGAAAACTCTGTCAGTGCGGATTAGGATGGAGCGGTGTGCGTCGGCAGAGGGAATAACGGTGATAAAAGCTGTGCCGCAGCACCTCTGAACGTCCATCTCTCTTTCAACTTACTCACTATTTGTCACTTTATACCAATTTTGGGATTCCAAATCTTTTCATGTTGCATTCACCTTGCCAAATCGCTGTTAAGCTTCAATTTTTTTATGATGAGTTTTAATGGGTTCCCATTTGGACTGCGAGAGCATTTTGATGATCAAAGGCAAACTTTTTATTATATCCCTAAGTAAGTCTTTGAATTTATACTCCACACAGACAGATGGTAGTAAAACAGCATGCTCACAGTGACAATATAGCATACTTTTACTGATTCACAGTGTGTGGTCTCAACTGTGTTGGTTACATTTTCATATCTAAAGCGAAACAGAGACTTTCCAACTCCCCCTCGTGTTTCAAAGCAGCATTATTGTTGGCATCACTGTCGCAAAGACAACCCGATCAGTTTGTGTTTTTCTCAGAGCCTAGCAACCACCACAGTTTACTTTCACCACCATCCACTTTTTCCGCTATTGCGGATAAAAGGGAAAACGAATCTGCTATTCTCTTCCTGTTTTGGTTGGGCAGCGGTTGACACACTTCCTTTGTGCCGTAAATCAAGCCTTAATTTTCCCAGGAAATTGAATCTGGTTGCAGGCAGAGTTGCATAGTGAAAGTGAGGCTTAAAACAAACCAAGCTAACAGCGCAAACAACTGGTCACAAATGAGCAACAGCATTTTTTGCCAACACTAGACATCAGACAAAAGCCAGAGTCTGTGTTATATTTAGTTGCTGCGAGGTGTAAATTGAGATGGCCCCGTCTGCATGTCCACATCTGCTTCTAAAAAGAATAGCGTGCACTCACTCCGCAGCAAAATCTGGGGACCAAAACGACACTGCACAGCACACTGACTTGGTCTCTTTTGGAGTTAGGGGTCCTTGGCCTGAAAGACATTGAAGACCCTGATGTACCAACATTTGGGATATATAGCAGAAAGATAGGAGCTCCAGAGCCAGTGTGAACCGTGGGTGATGACGAGGAAGGAAAGGAGACAGGATGACGATGGTGAGCGCCACCACAGGGGCACAACACTGGAGGATTCTGGGATAGGGATGGGGGCATTAAGTTGGGGAGGAGGGAGTATTCTCAGGCTGGCACAGCAACGGTCTCGCTTCATGGTGAGTGAAAATGGGTGCTGAAGAAGGGTGGTGGGAGGGTGCGGGCTCCGAAATTGATTTCATGCCGGAGTCAGACACAGCCCCAAGGAAGGAATAATATGTGTGTGTGTGTGTGTGTGTGTGTGTATGAGGAAGAGTAAGAGAGTCCAATGTGAATTCACAATAGCAGATGCAGAGAGGGAGAGACAGGAAAAGAGAGGGGCCGACCTGCATCAAAGAGACTGGATCTGCATGAGAAAAAGCATGTTGCTATTTTGCTGTTGACATCGGCGGCAGGCAGGGCCACAGAAGTGGCTGTTTGTTGTTTGCCGATTTTTTCGGTTCCGCAGATTCCCAAACTACACATCCAGTGAACCACATTTTCAATGACATTACATCCATTATTTCCACTCACTGTGTCAGTTAGCATCAAACAGATCTAAAATGGGATTTGTGGAAACCACAAATGATAAATATTTCCATGAGCAGTGAAAAACGCTTGGCCAAAAGTAAACTGAAACAAAGTTGAACTAAGTTAGAATCTTTATTAACCCTTAGGACACTGACACTAAAAGCCAGAGTCAACCATCAGTTAATGTTGGGCCATTGTTGAGTGTCTATCGTCTTCGTTTTTGCTGTGTTTTCCACAATTTTTGCACTAGTCAGCCCTTTTTGCCCCCTGATGGATTTTTTTTGACTGATCCTGCATGTTGAACTGGCATTGGAAACAGCAGAGCATGTGGTGAATTAAATCACTCTGACTGGTGGTTCAGCTTGGTGCATAAGAAGAAAAATGGAAGTACAAAAAGCAAACAAACAGCTATATTCAAGAGGGCGTGAGAATAAGACAAACTTGTTACATTAGGTTTGAGTTTTTTAGTCATTGAGCTCTGTAGCTGAAATGGTTCATAACTTTTTGCATTACTGTTTGCTGGGGCATAAAAAAATCAATTTCATCATCAGGTTGTGTTTTTAATGTGCGAACTGGCTAACTAGCATTTGAATCTGTCCTATTCGTTTTCTAGTTTCCCTTTTTTTAATGATGAATACTATCACCATCTGCTGATATTGATTTTTTGAAGTCACGCAGACGCAGAACGTGCTGGTTGCCATTGGCTATATTCTTTGTGTGTGTTCAAGTACAACTTTATGGCAAAGACAGAGGTGAAGTGAGGCGACTCAACAGTTGGCTTTCGTCTCCACTAGTTCTTTGATGTCACTTTGGTGTGTCTGGGCCCTTAAAGGACATTTAATGTCACTTATTGAGGATCGTTTTACGCCCCAAGAAATATATTTAGTCATATTCAACATGGACCACCAGCTGAAAGGCACCTATAAAATCTCATCAGTGCACATTGCCATTTATGTAAAACATATGCAGCAGCAATCTCAACACCCTGCAAAATAGTGAGACCTTGAGGAATGGATTAGAACATTGGGGAAACCTGCCATCTAACAGTCATTTGAAATTCAGGCTGTTTCCTCCCTCTAATGTTTCCCCCACACACACATTCATGTGCACAATTGCACGCTTGGAATCCATCTCTTTTAAGTATTCTCACACACGCATAAGTGCACATGCATGTACACAGACACGCTCACCAAGTGCATACCTTTGAAGAATGTTTTGAATTGGTCTGCAGACCACAGATCTGCAAGGATGCCTTTATTCATACCCATTACACCTATCATGAACTCAACTGCTTTCTTCCGCTCCTCCTTCTTAAAGTTTTGTCCTCCTTGCCCTTACTTTCCGTCACCCTCTTACTTTTAGACCATCTTTCCCTTGATCTCTCCTTCTGTCCCTCCCTCAGCCTCTCTCCATTCTCTCTCTCTCCTCTGTCCTTTCCCCCCTTCTTGGCATCGGCGGCAGCATCTCTTTTAAGGCACATGTCAAGGGAACTGTCTGCCGCTTTCAAAGGCTTTTGTGTCCGGCCTTTCTTCCCCTTAATTTGGTTTCCCCAAAACACTTTCCCATAGCATGGCCGTCTCGCCCCTTTTCTCCCAGCTACCCCTCTCCTCTCATCTCTCCCTCCCTCTCACTCTTCCAACTGTCCTAAATACTTTTTTCCTAAAGACGATAAGCATGAAAGTCAGGATATCTCGGACTTTTCTGTAATATGACATAATTTACGGAAATGCACGTTAACATATGTGGAGGTAATCAGGATGGACGTGCTAAATGATTCAAATGTATTCAAATGCAAAAACTTCTTGAGTCGCAAATCAGTCAGTTCATCGAAAGATGATTTTCGACAAAGGTATTTTTAGGAGAGAATGCGAAAATGAAGAACATATCATCGAAATGATAAAAAGAATTTTAAAAAATCCATAGCATGTTAGATATACTTTGCAGTACCAGCCCCGCCAGTATGTCCCGGGCATCCGGTTTCCCTGCTGCCCTCTTCCCATGACTTCTCCGACCGCATAGGTTTCTTCAGGGAGCTTCTTGTCATGGCAACGCTCACCAAAGAATTGTTCTGTTAGCAAGCCGACTAAGAGGGAAGATGACCTTGGAACAAGTGAGTGTATTTATTTATTTGCTTTGCGAAAGAGATGAAAGACATGCGGGAGATGACACGTTAAAAGTTTTTTTTTTTGTGAGCGGCAGAAAGTTGGCAGGAGAAATACATTCTGGAAACAAGCGTGCGGTGCCCCTGGTGGGTGCAAGTGACGGCATTCTTCCTCGCATGTGTGTGCAGCGTTGCGGTGTCCTCACCTCAGGCAGACACATGTGGTTTTAATCCACTGTATGTGGACAGACTCCTTCACTCTATCTGCATCTCTTTCTCCCCTGACAAGCCTCTCTTGTGTCTCTTCATCTATCCCATCAGTTCTGCCTTTGCTCCCATTCCTGCTACTTTGACAGCAGTCTTCCTTTCTTTCACAATATATGTTTCCTTTTTGTATTTCTTATATCCCTTGCCAACATCTTTTCTACATTGTTTCACCTTTTTCCTGAAGTTCTTTCTTCCCCTTTTCCATTTCCTCCTTTGTCTCCCCTGAACACATCAGCTATCTGTGTACCTGTCAGTCACTTCACTCTGAAGTCTTTGAAACATTTTCCTACAGGAGCGTCACAACTGTGTCACCGCAGGATGTATCACTTACCTCTCACATCCCACTGCCTCGAGAGCCAAAAACATCTTTCTTCTCCAAAGATGTGTGTGTGTGTGTGTGTGTGTGTTTGTGTGTGTGTGTGTGCATGTGTTTGTGTGTGTGAGTGTGTGTTTCATCAATGGCTGGAGTTGTATCCTAAACCACGAGGGGTCAGACAAACATACTGTATGTTTTTATAACTGTCCAGGGACTTGAAAAGTCCAAATCTGGAGCAGATAATCTTTGCTTTGAGGCGTATGTGTATGTGTGTGTGTGTGTGTGTGTGTGTGTGTGTGTGTGTGGGCATAAGTAACTGCCTTTCCAAGAGACAGTTTTATAAGCCTAATTGTGTCCAAGTGTGAAGGAGACGTGGTCTCTTGGTGCTGAGAGCTCCAGCGTGATAAAAGGACATGGTTGAAAAGGAGATGTCTGTATTGACTCATCCACCTCACGGAACATATTTCATCCCCCACTGGAGTCTTGATCTGCTGTTTACAGTAACGCCGGATGTTTCCGCAGCCCTGAAGGAAAACAATGAAAAATCACATCTTAAAGTTTGCCCATTTTTGAAAGTGGTTTCAATTTTGACAGGCGTGAGACCGCCAATGCAAACCATCTCCGTACCTCTTTAAAAGGGTGGGGGGCCGTGGTTGAGTTGGACTCTCTTTATCGCAGAATCAACAATGGGATTGCATTACTGAGACTATAGGAGCTCTGTGAAAGCAATGAGACATAAGATGCTTTTAAAAAATGGTTTACCCAACTTTAAGGCCTTTCTTAAATGGATGACAGTTATTGAGAGTGATATGGACTGAGAGTGATATGTCCAGGGTCACATCGAGTCCTCCTGCACACAACAAAACATGAGAGACGCGCATTACAATGGAGCAATCATGATGGAGGACATTTGCTTCTAATTGACCTCAACCCTCTCGACTGGGCCCCCCAGTCAGGCGTGGCTCGTCGCCCTGAGTAACCCCCGCGCAGCATCTCTGTGTCCCAGAGTGGTGAATAGGAGAGCTCCCCTTTCCTTCCACTGACACACACAGCCTTGTACCTTTGGCCTGAGAAGCAGGGGAGAGGTTGTTTTCACTGTCTGAACTCAACCAACCATCAAACCGCTCACAGCTGGGACCCAGAACCATGACCTGGGACCAGAACTGTGAGGAAACTTTCCCCCGATTTGCTTCCTCCAGAGCGATGTCAGATATGTCAACGGTGGTGGCGATAAATGTGATGTAGAACTTCACTTGAGGTTATGAAAATGTGCTGAAAGGTTTCCTTTTTTGTTAGTTTTTGGGTGTGACTTTACCAGCTAAGACAGTTCAGATAACTGTGCGGGAAACAAAGAGAGGCAATTGATTTGATACAATATGACACAAAAAGTTAAAATCATGGTTCTGCTTTCCACAATCAGTTAACCTGATGTCAAACAACTCAGTGAAATTGGCCATTTATTTGGTTTCCAAATGAGACGGGCCACCACTTCAAAGAGATTGATTACCGCTGCCAAGCATGCATGAAATCACGAGACATATTTTCGGTTGCGCCTAAATTATTCCAAGCACTGCCTTTTAGAGGTTAGACCTTTCCTGATGGAGAACAAGGCACACATACACACAACAATACACACACAAACACACACACACACACACACACACACACACACACCACAGCTCAGACAGCCAGACTGACCCCCCTTCTTTCTGACTGTTTGTGTAAGCGAAGACTCAAAGTGGAGAGAGAATGATGTGTGATTCGAGATGGGGGGGAGAGAAGACACTGAGAGCAAGCGGGTGATCTGACAGCGTTTTGATGGCCACGGGCTGGAAACAATTTTGGGGAGGGGGAGATGAATTTAATACAAATTCCTCCCAGCGCAGCCATGTGTCCCGGTCGACCTGAGCTGCCCTAGCACACCTCCCTGGAAACTCACACCCTGTGCCCACCTCCCTCCTCACCCACCTCCGAGCTCTCAGGCGTATGCTTAGCTGTCACTCACAGCCGCCTGTCACATTCTCCTCACGCTTGATGTGTCCGTGTTTGTGTGCATAAGAAATGCGATGTTTGAAGACAGAAAGTATTCTAGGAGTCAATCATCTGGCAGCCCGGAGTGACAGTCGATGGCCCCGCTGGAGGAATTTAGTTTCGTGGTACCTGAAAGTGTTTTGTCTCAGCAGACCTCCTCGTGTAGGTCTAAGAATGTAATCCTGTGGCGGCTCAGCTCCTGTCATGAGGCGCTGCGACTGATCAAATGATATATTGACTCTGAGCAGATGGAGTTGGACCGCGGAGTGAAAATAAAAGACGTTCAGAGAGATGGCCTCATACTGTTTCAACCTGTGTGCCATTAGTGCATCATTTGTTCTCCTTTTGATCAAATAGGTCATTTGCGGTGAGGATTAGACAAAGATTATACTTAGCAATCATTGTTCTGAAGCAGACCGGCCTGCTTCAACTTCATCATCCACTCTTCTTGTAAAAGGATAGCCTACACTTTTCTGCACCATTGGCGAGCATGATTGACCACAATTAGGCCAATTACAGCCAATTTTAATGACTGGGACAAATTGATGACAGGGTTTATGGGAGCAGCTGTCCTTATTATTACCGTATTACTCTCATCAGCCTGGACATCACTGTATGAAGGGGAGAAGCAGTTTGGAAAGGTGGGGAAAGTGTAATCTAACTAAGTACATTTACTCAAGTACTGTACTTAAGTACAAATTTTAGGTACTTGTACTTTGTAAGTATTTCATTTTCATGGCACTTTATACTTTTGTTTCACAACATTTAGGGAAATATGTTACTTTTTATTTCACTGCATTTATCTGAACACTTTGGTTACTTTACAAATAAAGATTTTTGCATTGGAGTTTATAAAATATGAGGTTTTGTTATATAACAGTTTATAACAGTTTTGTTATGAAACAGTTTTATTTTTTTCTGCATTGGGTAGTTTTACTTATACTTACTTATACTTTACGTGGTTTTCTTCTTGCTTACTTTTACTTACATAAAAATTTCAATGCAGGGATTTTACTTGAGTATTTTCACAGTGTGGTATTAGTACTTTTACAGAAGTAAAGGATTTGAATACTCTTTCCACCTTTGATAAGTTGATAAGTACTGAGTGGAATGTGCTGTACATGTGTGGAAGTGAGTGCTGGAGTACTTCTTTGTGTGAATGCAAGTGTCAGGATATGTGTGTGTGTGTGTGTGTGTGTGTGTATGTGTGTGCATCTGTGTGTTTGGGGTTGGTGTTGAGTCACGTCCAGCACTGATCTGTAGTCGCCGCTGCGCCAGAGCTGCAGGTGTCCCTGTGCCCCGTCGATTGCGAGCTGCCTCTTTTTCCCAGGAAAATGCTTTCAACCGGAGTTGGGTTACTGCAAAGCAGCGCAGACATCTAAGAGATGCCAGGAATGTCCCTCGCCATCAAAGGGGCAGCATTTGGCCATTTTTATATCTGCAATTAAAAAGGGAACAATAAGAGGGAAGAGAGGGAGTGAGTGTGAGGATAGACTGAGGGTTGGAAGAGAGGGAAGAAGTGGAGAAGGAATGTCAGCACCTGCTAGGGCTACATGTGCTGCCAAAGAAAAAATAGCTGCAAAAAGAATGATGAAGTATGATTCTACCCCTCCCCCTGTATTATTTTTAATAAACCCTTTAATAAAAGGGAATGACCCCTCTTGACCTGCACTTTGCATCTGGTTGTAATTGTTGGGGAAGCATCTTGCCAAGTTCAAAGACAGAAAAGGGACCATAGACCTGTGTAGGTAAACTGTAGCTTGAAAAAGCCACAATGCAACAATCATTTACTTTGTTTAAACATTGCAGCAATTAATTTGGAGTCAAAAATTGTGTGTAAAGATAAAACATTTTTTATCTGTGGCAGTTCTGTTCCAGCATACTCTGACACTTACAGCCTCTCTAAGCTTACTGTTTTGGTTTTTGGGTCAAAACTTGCATTGGTTCACTCTTGACATTCTCATTACTAGATTTTTTTTAGATGCAGTAGGCATCTGTTAAAATGGCCACTACTCAGAAGTCCAGTTTCTCCAAAAATACACACTACCTGTGGGTAGAAAACCCAATTGCAAAAAAAATGTTTGCATTGCGACATTTTGTGTCTGTAAACCACAGATATGTTACATTTATTAACAATATTGTAGTAAGTGTATAGTTGGATTTGGGTGCAAAAAACACATGTCAGGGTTATTAAACAGTAGAAAGCAGCATGGAGAACAGTGAAAATGATCTCTTACTTATGAGTTTCTCTTTTAAACTCTGTGCTGACTAATATGGGACAATGTTTGAGCACTGCTTGGACCCAGACAGAAAGAAATTGTGGCTGAGATGACAAAGAGTCATAGATGTAACAGTCGCACCAGAAAAGGGCAAAAAATAGGTTAAATATCTGTGACTACTGCAGAGTCATTTGTCCAGAGAATGAATGCCAATTATTACCTTTCTGAATAAAGACAAAATCAAGATATGGGTGTTAATTTGTTTTTCCTTGTTTGTTTGTTTTGTTCAATGGGAATGGGCTTAAATGGAGGATTTAACAGCTAAACAGCCACATATATTCTGGAGTTGGTAGAGACTAAAACAGAGCTAATAGGAGAGCAATTATTTAGGCTCACATTCATTTGGTTTACACAAACTTGACTCCAAATAAATGATAATTTTGCTCCCAATCTGCTGAATGTATAAATAGGTTTGCTACCTGTGAGCCAACAAGTTCACCATTAAGGTGCCAACATCCTTTCCTGTTGCTGCTGCCCCAAGTGGCCAAAAAAAAAAAATCAGCACTTGCAAGTTTGAGCTTTTCCTTTTTCTTAAAAGAGGAAAGAAGGCCAGCTAACACTTTACTGTGCCTACAACTCTATTCATTCCTCTAAGGGTCAACAAATGATCCTCGTAAAAAAGATGACCCAAGTTGTTCTCACTTTGAATAGAGGAAACCATCATAAGTTTAATGGAGTTTTATTTATAAAAGTGCTGCTGTGCCTTTCAAATCTCTCTGCTTCACATATTTCCCTTGAAATATGCTTGTTTTTATGGGCCAGGAAAAACAGTCCAAACACAACCCAGAATGAGGCACACAACATACACCTTGGGGGTTTTGAAGCTTGTTAAAATGGGTGTTCATTGCATTTTCTTTCTCTCAGCCACCTGTGCACACTGGCTTTGCTGTAATCTTTCAGTTCATGAAATGTAAGCTGCAAGTTTTGACCAAAACAGAACAGTTAACAAAATGTTCTCTTGGATTTCAATAGAGATTTCAATTTTGATCCATGAAATTAATTTTTCGTGGTTGGCAGCGCAAGTGGTGGAACATAGCTGATCCTTTGAGTTGGGTGTGACTGGCAAAGTTGCAAGTCACTTAATGGTGTTTTTGTTTTTTTTTCATACTCTTATACTCTATGTGTAAATCCCGTGCATGCTCCCTCTGTAGCTCCCCTCCCACTTTGGCTTTCCCTCTGTCTCTGTGACTTGGGGAGCTTTCAGTCGGCACATTGCGTGCGACAGTGGTGCTACAGGCTGTAAAGGCACAGTCCAGGAGCAATAACATAGCTGGTGCAGTGTAGAGGTGTGTATGTGTGTGTGTGTGTGTGTGTGTGTGTGTGTGTGTGTGTGTGTGTGCGTGTGTGTGTGTGTGTGCGTTACTGAGACAGTGAATGCACCTGTAGTAAGCTTGGAGTGTTTTTAGAATCTGTCAGTTTATATACATATGTGTGCTTAAAAGACTAAACCATCTGGCTAACGCCATTATAGATCCAGCTTGCAGCTTCGCCCGTGACACAGACTTCCATCGTCAGCTCCAACAGGCAGCTGTGTTCTGGCGCCCCATAAACAGAATTCCTGCCTGATTTTACAGTTCTTTCCTTTTCCTTGTTCCCTTCAACAAAATGTGGATTAGGAGTTGTGCCTCGTAGGGTTTGAGCTGGAAAGCATCCCGAGACATCTAGCGACTCGATCAGTGCCACTATTCAAATAAAAGATTGACCAAGAGAGCGAAATTGTTCCAGTAACCTGTTCAGTCCAGGTGGCAAGTCAGATGCACAAGACGTATTCCAGCTGTGGGCACGATGCTCATGAAAACATCCATATCGTGAGAGCAGGTGGTTGAAATACGCCAAGTTCTCTGTTTACACTGACTGAACCACCATCTTTAAAAACTGACTTGAGTAATCTGACAAGCACTGTGACTCTCGTTTTTATTTATTTTTTTAACATAAATGAGTCCACATGATCTGAATGTCCCTTAAACATCCATTTGGTGAACATGGGCTTGTGGGGAAGACACTGATTGGCCTGCTCCCTGCTGTGATGCTGCAGAGGTGGTGGTTTTTATTGAAGGGTTTCTTGGGGGGGGGAGCAGGAAGTCCCTTCGGACGCTGTAAAGCCTGCTCATATAAAGGGGTAATCCCCAGATAATTACAGGTGGGGTGCTCTATATGCAGACTGAGACTGACGGTGAGGCACCACTACCCAAGGTCAAACCCCCCTCTCCAACTACACTCCCCCACCTCAAACCATAGATGATAAAACACTAATAGGCTGAGGCAAGAAACTGAGCCTTAACAGGTGGATTTAAAGTGTTTTCACCAACTGTTTCTGATTAACGATCTCAGCATCACGACAGGCGATGTAGAAAACTCCACTCTTTTGATTTATTTAACAGGGTTTGGGGTTATAAAAAGGCTTCAGCATATTGGACATTGACTTGACGCTTGTGGTTTGACCCAGAAGCTTAGATACAGTTTCCACAGCCAGTGGTTTAACCTCTTCTACTAATGGTAGCGTTTCTCTCAAATTCTTTCATACCAGACATACTGACATGCTCAGGCTAGAGTTACAAACCATTCAGTGTAAAACAACACAGTCGGCCAATAATTAAAGGAAAAAATGTTACGGTACTTAATAAATTAATACAGAATGTGGTTTATTTTGCCAGGTTGATCAAAATCAGAGCAAAAGGCCAGTTTAATTGTTGACTTGAGTTTCTTGAGCAATCACAGCAGAAAAGAATTAATAACAAAGTAAAAGAAAGAGATGAAAAACAGACAGGCTCTCCTTCCTGCACGAGTGTGTGTGTGTGTGTGAGGGAAGGGTGCATGTTTTAAAGCGATACTTTCCTGATTTTCTAACAGCTTTGTATCAAATCAAAATTCCGTCTGCTATTGCTTATCTTAATAACATTATAATAATAACATTGGCGATTTATGTCCATGATTTATCCATGACTGTGTGTGATACCGGGTGATGTGTGTTAAGAATTTGTAATGTTTTTTTGTACTAATGGCTGTCTGTATCTCAAATTGCCCCTCAAGGACAATAAAATTCCATTTGACCTTACTTAAACTTCCCTCCATCTAACCAGTGTCTAGATATCCCTCTAGGCACAGTGAAACTCCATTAAATGGCATATTTAACGTAATATGGCGGAGTTTTGCCGGCTCTTGGGACTGTTGCTCCAACTACAAGCTGTAGCCTACTTGTGCTTTTTTATATTGCTCGCCAAATCTGCAGGCACCACCACGGACACATAAAGTAGACAGCAGATCAAGAGATACCCCTGCCCTTCTCTCTGTCTCTCAAATTCAGACTGAAATCCAAACAAACAATACAATTAAGCAGCGCTGATCAAATATAAACCAAGATTCTGTTACTGAGTTGAAGATGTCAAATTTATGACTAAAGCCTGACTCTAATCAAGTCACAAACTGCTGCCACCATATATTTAGAAAACATCACATCTTGGCAGTGGAGTTCCCCTTGAAGAGACTAGCCTAACACTGGATGTTTTAACCTGATATGCTCCCACTGCAGCCCTGTATGGTTAACTCTTGTTGTCGTCTTGGCTTCTCTCTGTCTCTGCAAGTTGATTTAGAGACCACAGCAATGCAGGCGGAGGTCTCAGACAACAACTGTGACCATTCCTGAAAATACCCCCGCTCTAGTGTACACTAACACAGAATACTAGACAAATATGTAGCTTAACAGTTCCCCTAAGAATGCAAACTATATGGCAGATACAACATTTCACATAACAGTTGCTGTACTCGCTGTCAGGTGGGATGTCTCACTGTGTTATCGCACAACACCTGATACATATTCCCAAACAGGTTTTATTATTAATCTGATAAAATCTTATGCCTTTTGGCAAGTTCAGATGGAAACCAGTATGGTGAGTGTATAAACAGGGTGACTTCACAATAACTGCAGCAATGAAACCTTTTCAACAATAGGAATTAATCAATGCATATTGGAATAACAATATCAGCAGGGATGTTATAAGTGAGCGAAAAAAAAAATGGGGGAAGAAGGGGTAAAGTTGTGGGAGCATGGTATTCCCTAAAAACACTGGAGGCCAAGTGAAACTGAGCCTAATTCCCTGGAATGCCGCTTCCGTCTGGACATGTCGATAAAAATAAAGCTTATTGTGATAGTGGGGGTTCAGCCCCCAGGTAGAGTAATGAAAAGAAAACTGGCAGAAGTCCCAATGGGAAAAGCTCACCTTCCACCCTGCTGGCCATAAGCTAGATATTCATACACCTATAGAAAGGAAATGTGCGTTCCTGTGTACTTAAATTGTGTGTTTGTGGTCACGCTTGTTTGAATACAGGTTGTTGAGAATTTTAAGCTGCACACAAACATGCACTTATCCAGTGTCGTTGGAAGGAAAAGCTACAGAGGGAAAGTGAATGAGGGGTTTGGGACCACAACAGGTATTTAGTGGATTGTGCAGGTGTGTGTGGTGGTGAAAGGTGACACAGATAAGAAATTGAATATTCATCAGAATATTGAATATTCATCAGAAACGAAAGGATGTCCCTGGGTAACAGCAGACGGTGATTAAGAATAGAAAACGAATTACTGCACATATCTAGCTGATACGTTAGGTGTGAGGCAGCTAACAGCCACAAAGCAAGACCGGCAGACAGCTGCACAGGTCGCTCTGGCTGCAGGCTTTTACAAGTCGGCTCAGGTGTTCCTCTCTGAAGGGCCTTAACAAGTCAGAGGATGCATTTAATGAGACTGGCTAGGGCTGACATATGTACACTTGTACATGCATCCACAGACATACAAAACAATGATATTTACTATTAGAGCTGCCAAACAATAGATATTTAAGTCACAACTAGTCCCAAAATTCAGTGAATAACCACAATCATCATATATTTCCTCTAATGCTGAATGAGTTATGGTTTGTGCTATACTAAGCTACCCGGCTTTTGGTATTGATCTTCTCATCTAACTCTGGTCAAGAAAGGAGACCCATTTCCCAACTTTTTAAAGCTACTCCACTAAATTATTTTTATTAATCTGACAGTGTATAAAGCCCATGTTGGCAAGGTTGCAGGATTACCTGGATAACTGAGCACAATTTGAATGCAATTTACAACAAGCATCAACCTGTTGAAGATGACATACTTCACTTTTCAGTATGTTGTCATACACTGTTTGCATATATACCTATGCAAGGTAATAGAAGGAAGTCATAAAAAGAGCAAAAATCAGCGTAGAGAGTCAGGGATGGGTGCTGCATGGGGCAAAATAACCCAGTGTTGCAAAATAAGAATAGCAGGTTTGGACCCAGATGTAAAATGAGCAAACGAAACTGAAAACATGCAGAAGGTGAGACTAACAACAAACTGAAAAATAACAAAATAACTGGGCTGGTATATGAGGAGATTGTCAGATTGGGAGTGCAAACAGGTGAGCAGGAGGTGAGGTGACTGCATGAGGGACAGGTGAAACTAATCAGGGCGGGGCCCACAATCAAGACTGGAGGGAAAACAGGGAGGAGGCAGGAAGTAAAACCAGACATGACACAGAAGGAGAATCTAACAAAATGAAACAGGAAACATGACTCACTGAATGAATACAACAACGAAACACTGAAAACCCCAAATCTAGAAAAACAAATCCTCATAATAATCAAATGTGAAAACAAAGATGGATTAATGATATGTCAGACAGTCTCAGGGCCTCTGGATAGAGAGCAAGACTGTGGCATCTAGGGCTTTCCCCAGGAGGCCGGTGTTTGGAAATATGTGAAACCAAGTGAGCTTTGAGTTATTTTAAGCTACGTGGTCCAAAGAGGTTAAATAGAGGATAAGTCATAGCGTCATACTGCATCATATCTTTGGGGTACAACACATGCACAGTAAAATCTGGTCAGCAGGTGCCAAAACATTAAATGGCTGGCACACTAATGCACTTGGAACATGGGGATGATTGATTTGTTTTACTGAAGCATCTGCGGTTGGCCTTGAGATGGAATATTATAACATTAAAGTATTTATTATATATTAAATGCATTATATATATATGTGTGTGTGTTTGTGTGTGTGTGTGTGTGTGTGTGTGTGTGTGTGTGTGTGTTATGTGTATATATATATATATATATATATATATATATATATATAAGTATTACAAAATATTATATTTATATGAAAAAGGCAATAAAAATGCTTTCTGCATGAAAACGTCATATCATATTGACTGCCATTGTTTCGGTGTACCCATAACTTTATCAGGCGGAGCCCACCCAACAAGGCTAAAAAGAACACACCCAAACAGCACCTGAGCAGACTCCATCCCTTTATTACAAGCACCATCTGCTGTAACATCACAGCTCCAGCTACAGTGGGCATGTGCAATACCCTGTAGCTCTCATGGGGTCAGAGAGTGTGTCCCAGCCTGCACTGAATGGCAATGACGATGTCACCATGTTTCTTTTCTGAAACCTAACCTACATTACCTCACTATCCTAAACCTACGTAACTTCACATTTCTTTTTCTAAACCTATTACCTACATACACAATGTGACAATGCCATTCAAACCATTGTATGTGCATTTTAAGATAAGAGTGGTGCATCAGAGGATACGTTGCACTTTTAGCTCATTGTGGTCATCAATAAACATTTAAACTACAAGAACTATGCCACTGTTGTTGTGGCAGGAAACCTGCTGCTAATCTAAATCAACAAATGCAAAACATGGAAACTATGAAGATAATTCCAAAACTGGGCTTATGCTGTTACAAATGCATGAAAAATACAAACTCACTAAATAAAAAATAGCATTTAATCACTGTTATTATAGACACTCAATTCTGACACTCCGAATACCAAAGCACCATAAGAAGACAAAGATGCAGATTTATGATTCAGACAAATTCATTGACATTATGATGAAAAAATATGTTAAAAGCGCCTGAAATCCCTGTAATAACAAAATGTAATTACAGAGTTTACTTTTAACATGAGCAGTGTTTCCACAACAAGCCTCTTCTATTTCACCTGGACGAGATCCATCCCTGATGCTTTCAGTTTAAGCAAATGATGAATGCCGTGTAGAGCTTTGTTTGTAAAAGGGATCCAACATTCACTCACTGCTTAATTGAATGAACTTTGTTTTACAGGTTGGGTCAGAATAAGGTCTGATAGAAAAGCTCCAAGAGATGTTTTTACTGCGGGAATATGTTGCAAGACAGTGAACTTGGTCTCTGTTTTGGTGAGTATGTATTTGTGTGTGAGTGTGTAATTTTTCTAAAAATTTCAATTACTTCTCGACCTTAAATAAACTATATGACAGTTTTTTTGTTCAAGAAATATAGTATATAATTAGAAAACTAAGGGTGCTCTGACAAATAATGCAGTTATATAGAGGGTTGATTTGGTGTGATCTAAACTGTGCATCAGGATTTACTGCACTGTCCGGCTACAGCAGCTGAACTCTCCTCACTCTCACTGTCATCTGAAATAACCCCAAGATTGCCACAACATTACAGCAGTCAGTGGCTGATGCTAAGCAGACAGGCAGGCCCAGGGTGTATAGGAATGTGGGCTCTCCGTATGTTTGTACTGCTGCAGCTGGGCTCTGCCGCAGGTATGTATGAGGCTGTGAGGTGGAATACTCAAAGTGGGCGGAGGTCCATGCCATCTGCTCCCTGACTGGGCGCTCTACCGTGGGAGAAAAGCTTAAGGATAGACTCCGCAGCTAGCACGGTGGTAAAAGATGTCAAGACAAATAGACAGAGGGAGAGAGTGAGGGGAATCCCTGTGCTCCAGTGAGGCTGACGGGTTGAAGGTGGGGAGACAGCTGTTAGGGGTGTAGGCTAGCTTCAAGGGTTGGCAGACGGCATTAATGACCGATTTTGGTGTTGACAGTTACACTCAAACTGTCATTTGCACAATTGCTGACAGACAAATCTACAAATTTACAATCCAATTGTGAGGTGGAGAAGTTGGCCAAACATCCTAATTTAAAGGCGTACTTCACTCCCAACATGATCACTTGTATATCACTCAGTTACCCCTTGTTACATTGAACTCATAAAGAAAACTGTTTTTCTTGCTTGCCTCCATATTGAACAAAGTTTCCTAAAATGGATACAATTCTTGATTAATTGTTGTAAAGGATGTGTGTTTAACAACAGCAAAAACTATATCAAAACATTTGATTACAAACGATCACATAACTTGTGCAGCATAATCAAAGTCTCTTTTAATAACTCATATGCCCAGTAATTCACATGCATTTCACTAAAACCTTACTATTTATAACACTTCCACTTAAACTGTCTCATGCACAAATCAGTGAATATACTTGCACATGCCAGTGTGTTTGAACACTACTCAATGAAATGCAAGAGAAGAGTTCAAACATGCACTTGCCTAGGCACATTACCTGTATGCACAAGTGATTTATATATCATCACCTTATAAATTGATATGGTAGCTTGTTAGCAATTACATCTTGGAAAGAAAAACAATACACTCTCTCTGTAGTAACTCTTTTTCTCGATTGCCTTCCTGACAGGGAACTTTACCCGCCTCATTGCGTTCAACGGACTTGCATTTGTATAGCACCTTTCTAATCTCCCAACCACTCAAAGTGCTTGTACAAGGCACCACATGCTAAACAGTTACACATACAATTACAATCACAATTCAATGACACAGCCATCAGGACTAATTTGAGGTTCAGTACTTTTCCCAGGCATACTTCAACATAAGGACTGGAGGAGCCAGGGACTGGATCACTTTGGCTTTAAAACAGTATTCCAGTTGGTGGCGATCCATTCAACATCCTGAGCCACAGCTGCCCAAAACCGACTTCCTTGGATCATAAAATTACACTGCACATATTTATTACAAGAAAAAATATCAATTCCAACGTTTGCCAAAAAAGTGTGTTTTGATCAGATAGTCTCTTGTGCTATATGACCTCTTATGGAAAGGAGGTGACACGTACTGGATTATAACTTAACATGAACAGGATCCATTTTACACATCCAGCAGTTGTAAAACAACATTATCATTTCTTTGGAGTTATATTTTTGGTCACTTGACAATATATTCACCAACGAGGTAATGATTGTGGTTCTGTGTGTTTGTCAGCATGTTTATAATGTCATATTAAAATATTTCCCTCTGCAAATATGTAGGCCTAACAATCTGTTAAATGTGCACCTCTGTAACTTCATGTAAACAAACCACTGTGCCTATCAGCTGTGCGCTCATGTAAACAAACCACATAGGTTATCAGCTGTGTGCTGGAGATCTTATGCTTATGGTATAACCCTAACCACCACAGATGGTTGATTATTTGCTCTCTTTCTGTCATTTATACTTTTTAAAACAAATTGTGAATTGTGATATGTACTGGAAATAACACACATTGGAGCCAACAGCAAGTAGGTCATTACCAGAAACTTTCACCTTTGGTTCGCAGGTCTGCTGTTAGGGTTCGGGTCATTGATTAATGCATATGTGCCTGCACTGGGTTGGGTCGGGTTTAAAAAAAACAAACTCTGAACCACGCATCACTACAGGTGAACACAGGAATTCTTTTTAATTTTCTTTAACATTGGGCATTTGGGCTTTTTTGAAGTCTGTGCTCTCTGAGTGCCCTTCAGGTTTTAACTTTGGTTTATTGAATATCTGGATCTTTTGCTACTAAATGCCTTACTCAAGCTTCACCAGCTAGTTACCACGTGTCTGCTTTTTGGTGCTGAGCAGGTAGTGAACAGCTGAGATTTTAAAGCTTTTTCACTGCTTATTTTTGCTGGTTTACCAAGGTCACATGCTTTTGTGAGGGTTTAAGCTTGGCTGACTTTAACAGCTGTAGCCTGCATATCACTTTCTTAAAATCCTTATTCATTTCGATAAATTCTCCACCGTCTAGCCACCGTTCTTCTCAGAAAGAGCTCACCTCTCAGGTATACAAGTGAGCGCTGCACACATGTGTAACTTTTCCATCTTTTGGGGGAGGTGGAGCGTTGTGGTGGGGCTATCCAGATGGCCCCTTAATTAAAACCAGATGGTGGCAGTTAAAAAAAGACTGAAAAATTAAAGGATCCATGTATTACACTGAGAAATATAAAGAAAGTCACCTGGATAATGGTATGTGATTAAACAGATCATCGTTATTTTGGGGGGACGTGTGTGCCAATAAAAGACAGGAAGAAGTCATCACAAAAATATTAAAGCATGGAGTCCACTCTTCTGGGGTGCTCCTTAATTATACTAGCAGAAGTTAAGTCTTAGAAAATAATGCATGTCATTAAACAGAATTCATAGGGAATTTTCTCTTAACTATTTTACACCATAAAATATATTTACCCTTGAAAAAGGGATTTTTTCTCTCTAAACTCACAAAATGTTTGCTTTGGCTAAACCTCACAGCAAAAACAAACATGCCTGTCAGGGAGAATTTTTCAGATGACACATGTCACAAATCTGCTTCAAATTATCTACCCACAAATAACTATTTAGGTCTATATATTTCTGAGGTAAAAAGCTAATGGCAACAAGTCGACATTAATTCACTTCTAAGCGCTTGAGTCGATCAAACTCCACAGTAGGCTGCGCTAACTGCCGCTGAAAAGTCATAACCACAGTGGTTATTGTAGGGCTGGTGTTAGCCATATTGTAGCTCAACACCTTCTAATGACCGTCAGCCATTTGCAGCTCACTTTAGATGTGTAATGTGATACCGCTGTTCACACCACAAACCAACAGGTCTTCAGGGACTTTTCAAAAGGTGTCCTGTAATTGACTCCCACTGAATGTTGCCCTTTAACTGACTGACTGAGTAGTTAGATTTGTTGAAAGATAAATAAGGAATGAAGAGGAGTTCTGGTTGGAGAGGAGAGCAGGCGAGAGCTGCCAGAAACCTATGGTGTTTCTGGCGTAAAACAAACAGATTTTGTGTAATGAAAGCAAGTTTGGCTTGTGCCGTCTGCACTTAAGTCTATTATGATTACAAGCTTGGCAATTTGTGAAGGTCAAATATGGTGTTTTTGACGAGGAAGCCATAAACAAAATCCCTCTTTCTCTTGCTTGCGTTTTCTTTATTTCTATTCCCAGTCATTTTCAAGTTTTTATTTTTGCAATCAGTCGGTTGCATTCCAGCGAGCTTACGAAGCCCTCTCACCTGGTTGTTATTATGCATGCTTTTTGTGTGGTACGGCCATCCCCTCCCTTTTCCCCCAATAACCCTCTCCTCACCTCAGCCTTGAAATAATAATCATAACTTCGTCATGGCACCCTGGCACACATATAGCCCCCTGCCTCTGACCTTGGACCCCAAAGATAACTGTCATTTGTAGGTTTCTTGCGCTGCAGCAGAGAGGATATAGCTGGGTTCAGGAGTTAAGTGCTTCTTCATGATGCTGCGTTCAGGTGCGCTGTG
The DNA here is from genome assembly GCF_008729295.1 of Plectropomus leopardus. Classification (NCBI taxonomy): domain Eukaryota; kingdom Metazoa; phylum Chordata; class Actinopteri; order Perciformes; family Serranidae; genus Plectropomus; species Plectropomus leopardus. Next base: position 16,641,816 of record NC_056481.1, on the reverse strand, counting down.
TTTTTTATTATGCACAAAGCTGCTTTATCTCTCTGCGAAATGGACTTGCTTGTGTCAGTAGGCTATGTAAACATTGAGCCTTCATATATGAACATCAGTGTTGACTTTTCAAAGCATGTGGCATGAGAGAAAAAATATATCTAGAACCTAAAGGTCACGTGAGAGTGCATGCAGGTTCATGAAAAAAAGCGGATTATCAAGCTTTAAAGGAACAGTGTGCAGAATTAAGTAGCATCTAGTGGTGAGGATTACAGATTGCAACCAGCAAAAAATTCTCCCATGTGCCAAGCGTGAACTCATGGTTAGAAATCCTTCAGTGTTCATTGTTAAAGCGGATTTTACTGGAAGCCAAATTATCTGCAGAGGTCTCCTCCTCGCCAAAACTTACAGATCATGTTATTAAAACTGGTTGAAACAATAAATAAAGAAGTTTCGAGTCACAAATCAGGGTTTTTTCTAGTCTGTTCAGCTTGCTGCAGATAGGCCGGTAGCCCAGCACCTGCTATTGCAGCACGTTGTCTTCCCAAATTGTCACATATTGCAGCTTTGCAGTGGATTTTGACATCTAAATATCACTATTCTGCATCTGCTCTTTACATTCTGGGATGCCACAACCATGATGTCAACAAATGCACATGGTGAGATGATGCTGCACATGATTATGTTTATGCAACCACAGTATATGGCCAAAAAAAAAAAAAAACTCAGGTAGCACATCTGGCTCAGTCACAGTCACTTCGATGGGGTTTTCCCTTCCCCCATTCCTAGCTCGGGTTTCTGGGATAGCTAGGACAGGTGCACATTCAAGTGGAGCATTACTCAAAGATCCCCTCTATTGCTCCTTATTGACAGTCCCATATCTCAGAATGCCATTGCTCTAGTATTGTATGTTAAGGTTTGTACACCTGCATTTCATCTTTTTTTCAAAGTGTCAGTCTTATTACTCCATGAACTTCAAAGCAAACCTTTTCAACTCATTCTCATCCTCCTTATAAACCCTCTAGTGAGGATAAATATTGTAAGTTTTCAAGTTGAACCTCATCAAGACAAATCTATTTGTTGCACCATATGGTAAAAGTATTCAAATATGATATTTTTTACACAGTGGAGAACATGAGGTAAACATTATCATTAACCATATTTAGTGCAGAAAGTAACTCAAACAGCTTTACCGAACATTATGATGGGAATAATTTGTGTAATGTGTTGCAGTCAGGGTTCCTGGATGCGAGGCTGAAGTCTCCTGTATTAAAAAGAGGAAAGGTTTTAGGTCTGGTTATGCAGCCAGTGGTTATGACTTTCTGGCCTATGGTGCTGCTGTGGATTGTTTTTCCAGTCACTCGTGTTTGCACAATGAGGTACCTTTTCTTCCCCTGCAATGAGCTCTCGAAAGTAACAATTTACCAACACGCCGCGCCACTCCAAAGCTCGTCAACATTCTGCCAAGCATGAGTCTCTCATTATGCCTGTCAGGAGGAAAAGGAAACAGGAACGAATAGTGCCAGGATGGTCCCTCGCCTGTGTCTGGATACCCGTCGAGCATGTCGTGTGTGTTTCTGAACGCCTGGCGGTCTCAGTCGGTGTTGGTAATGCTGGCCCTAAAGTTTGGGTGCCAAAATAAATTTTGACAGCTTTCTTATTATGTGGCCTGGTTCTACTGCGTGCAACCACTGCAGCTTGTGTTGCCGTGGCCGTAGCTTGGCTCCAGCCGTTACCGCTCAAGAAACAGGAGTAGAGGACAGGAAGTGTGGTTTCCTCTGGCTTTACAGCACCATGTCAAGCCTTGGGTCCTGCACAGCCCAGCTAGCCACTGAACTGTGACACACACTCATAGGAATTTGCTTTTATTAAAAATGACTGATTGCAGTCTCAATCACTCATTGTGTGTGTATTCTGGTGTTTTGCAACTGCTAAGGTTATAGGTGGCAGTCTCTCTATGCTATATTTGCACCCCAGAACCCTCTATTCAATTAAACAGTTTTTTGGCGTCCATTTGTGCTTCAACCAGAATCTGAATACAGACACAAATTAAGCCTCTACGGCATACAAAACCAGATCTAGTCCTTTGCTCTACCATCACCCTACCGAGGTGTTTTATTGGCCTGCGGGTGTGGCTGTCGAGTGGCATCTGTCATCAGAGCGTGCCCTCGCTCTACGCCAAGGTGAGTTTATTTGGTTTGATACGTGGTGTGCTGCCCATATTTTCACAGGTGCCTGTGTTGTTGAACCAAGAGCCTGATTCCTGCTTTCCCTGGCAGACACAAGGACCTGGTTGTCCAGAACTTCCTCTGGTGGACTGGGGGGAGAGGGGAAGGGTGCCCCTCTGCTCCCTTAGGAAACATTCCCCTTCAAAATGTCCTCTCTCAAAATCTATCTCCCTTAATCAATCAGTTGAGGTTGAGTTAATGTATCTATAAATGAACATTTTGAGAAGAATTATTTGGGATGGATTGATACCAATTCTGAAATGGTGCTCTGCAGTCATAGTGTGCTCAATTTTTCAGATAGAGCAGCACAGTTTGACACTGTTTTTTAATGGTTTCCAAGTCTATAAATGACAAGACTTTATTGGGCCAGTGACTGATTGAATGTCAAGACTGTCAAAAAGCTACAGAAAAAGCACCATGGATCAAGTCCTTTGCTCTCAGACTATTTTTTATATTACATCAACATATTTAAGTGCAAATATCCATGGCCCAATGGAAGAATAATGGTTCAGGAGTCACCATTAGCTGTGATGGGTCTCTGGGTAGAGTGTCTGTCCAGCAGAACCACGTTTTTGTTGTTCTCGTAGTCAAGTCATGCTGCAGCTGGGCTGAGGCTTTGTGGGGGGAGTCAAAAGCAGGTTGCTGGGGAGAGCTTTGCTGGCTCTTTTTAAAACCCTGTGACTCTGGTGATAGTGGGCGAAAGTCCGTCAAATGCCAGTTGATGCTGATTTGGGGTCAGATATAGATGTTCGTTTGCCAATGCAATATGAGAAGATTATGTGGTTTCTTGGGTCTACTCCATTGGGCTGACTGATTCATCTGGCATAATTTCATGAATCAGTGGTTTCTCGGTTAAAAGCAATTGATCCAATCAGCCTGGGTCCAGACATTTAAATCAGCTCACTCCACTGAGTTGACTAATTACATAGATGGCATGTCTGACGTCTGACATTGAAGTTTGTGTTGAATTTTCTCAGCTCCGCTCTTAAACGCCTGGCAAAACTGTTGCCATATCTACGTATCGGTGTGGATTTAAAAGAATGTGGTTCATGCAGATACCCTGGTCTCGAGTGGCTGATTAAGGAAAATCAAATCCCCCCAGGATTTTAGGGCGTTTCCAGGATGTTAGAGCATCTGTAGTCACATTAAGCACATTCATGGGATTTTCAGGACATTTCTAGGACTTTAGGACATTTCTAGGATTTTATGATGCATCTAGAATTTTAGGATGTTTCTGTGATTTTAGCACATTTCCAGGATTTCAGGACATTTCTTGGATTTTTGGACATTTCTAGGATTTTCTGACCTTTCTAAGATTTTAGAACATTTGTTGGACTTTAGGACATTTCTAGGATTTTAGGACATTGGGGGCTCAGCTAGGACCTCTGTTGGGGGGTGCAGGGTATCCTCCATCAATCACTTTATTTTTTATCATGAATTAGAAAATGGTTAGTGGGCACTCAATCCAGGGCCAGATTTGGCCTGTGGACTGCAAATTAAGTATCACTGCTACATACTGTATTTAATCTTGTTAGTTTAAATGGCATGACAAGAAAATGTGACCTGACAGTGTTCAGCAGCAGATCTCCACTTGTCTGACTGTCACAGTCTTCAAGACCACAGTTCCCACTGGCATGGAAAAGCCTCCAGGTCCTTTTAGGTCTTAGAATAAAAACTTGTGTTTTCACAAGGGGGGGATGTGTTGGTCTGCACACTGAAGCATAAGTCCTGGTGGAATGTGAATGACATCTCAGTCTGAACTCATTGCTGTCTTAGTTATCTCTGGAGGGAAAGGCCCTTGTCTTCACAAAAAACACCAAACCACATAGATCATTTTTACACATTTCACAAGCTGTCTCAACCACTGCCCATTCTTCCCATCTTGCCCTTATCCTGTCATGTGGTCTCTGTTCTATACACGTCATTCTCTAATCACTTTCCTTTCCTCTCTCAACCTTTTTCTCCCCTAACCCTGCTTGCCCTCTGTTGTTTTGAACCCTCCCCCTGCTCCTTCTCTCCGTCCGTCTTTACAGATAAGTAGGCATCCCTCACCTTTCACATAACATCACATGGTAGCAATCAGAGTGGGCTTTGGCAGACAAATTAGGGCAGTTAATGTAGACCGGAGATCAGTGCAGAGGCGGGGAAGCTGGTGCTAAATGCCAACAGATGGGGCCTGAAGTGGATCGGCCAAGCCTAACGCAGTGCGGTACAGTATAGCCTGAGGTGTAGAGCTGAGCGAGGGCCTGAGCTGAGAGGAAAGAGGGGCATTCTTACTAAATCTAATATTTTATTAGCAAGAAATGGAAGATTCCAGAGTATGGAAAGATGAAGAGAGAAGAGATGACACATTTAAAGCTAATTTCAGCCCAAAAAGGACTGTTTTTTGATTTGCAATTGAACCCATTATCTTATCTGAAATTTAATTCTGTCCAGAACTTTTTGGAAAATGCTTAGAGGCATATTGTCAACACCACTCCATCCTGGCTCTGTAGGTAACAAAACACACTTTTCTTTGTCCATTTACAGAGAAATTTGTATATGTATTCCAGAAAATGAGTCAGATTAATTTTAAACACAGCTTGCCCCCTAGTTCACCACTGAATTATGCATATTTAATCAAATGTTTGGCTGAGACGACCGGTGGGACTCAAAGCCAATTCGGCATGGATACTCCTCAAATGGCATATTTTCACCAATCAGTCTGTCATCACTTGTAAGAAATGAATGAATAATGCTCTCTGAAATCTATTAATTCAGAGTACATTTCTCCAATAAAATGTGGGACTCATCATACACTGCTCTGTGAGTATTTTTTCTCATTTTTATATTCCAGTTAATCTGGTTTGATGAAGTGTATGTCCCGTATAAATGATTAACTGACCATTTACAGCGGTTTTAACCAGCGAGTGTAAATTCCTGTCCATCCAGTCCAACTTTTAAATGGTCCTGTGTGTAGGATTTAGGGGGATGCATTGGCAGATGGAGAATAAAATGTAATAAATATGTTTTCTGTAGTGTATAATCACCTGAAAATAAGAATTGTTGTGTTTTGTTACTTTAGAATGAGTTGTTTATTTCTATAGGGAGAGGGTCTCACATGGAGTCCGCCATGTTGATCTACAGTTGCCCAGAATGGACATATGAAACACCGGCTCTAAATAGGGCCTTTCAATCTCCCCTTTTTTGGGTCAACCACTGTAGCTAGCAGCACCTTAGCAACAAGCTGAAGGGGATTTAAAAAAAAACATCGATTTTTAATGTGAAATTGCTTTATTCAGTATTTTACCAGTTGAAATCACACAGTCCACTTTTTTTTTTACAGAGGATACCTCTGCAGATAATTCGGTTCCCAGTGAGAACCGCCTGAACATCTGGATCCTACATTTTCAGAGCAAAATGTGAGCACACATTAGCAGGTGTTGGGCTAGCAGTCTGTCTGCGACATGCTGGTCACAATCAGAAAAACACTTTTTTGTATTACAAAATTGCTTTATTCAGTGTTTTTAGTGGTTTTAATCACCTAGTCCGTTTGTCTAACAGAGGAGACCTCTGTGGATAATTTGGCTCCCACCAAAAACCTCCTGAATAATGAACAATGAGGAATCCTAACTGTGAGTTCATGCTTGGAACATGGGAGAGTTTCAGCTGGTTGCAATTTGCAGTCCTCTCCACTAGATGCCACTAAATGCTACACACTGTTCCTTTAAATAGTGAGAGGGAGAATTATCTTTTAGACATCCCTCTGTCCTCAGTCTATGGCAAATTCAAAGCCAAGATGCTCTCCAATTTCTGTATCTAACCTTTCTCCCAAACCCAAAAAAGTGTGCCCCAGGCTTGATCCCGAAGAAGCCCACCATGATCAGATAAGGCATTCTCAGCCAAATGCAACACTGCAACATATTGAAAGTTTGTTTAAAACTTTGTTTGTGCTCACATTGAACTAAAAGTTTGATAATTACTCAGCCCTAAAGCCAGGACTGTAATTCTTGAAGTAAAGCTATTAAAAAGTGCCACAATAAGTGAGATGGCTCACAAAGGGCTTATGCAAAATGTATCGGTGTAATTTCTATTTGTCCATCTGCACACAATCCGCTTTTTGTGATCACCTTAATACATGGGCAGCGCGCGCGCGCGCACACACACACATTCCTCTTATGTTACAGGCTTTGAAGAGGCGGACTCATCCCCATTTTCAACAGTACCCAATCAAACACAAAGCTGAGGGGCGGATTAGGAGCAGGCTGGTGCTGCACAATGCTCCTATCAGGGACCACACTGGTTTTAAATTACCCCCTATTCCTCACTCATTCTCAATCACTCACTGGCCCAATAAAGTTTGTTTCTCCAATAAAAAAGACCAACAAAGGAACTGAATCTCAGTTTTGTGCGACAGCAGTCCCTTACAATCCTCAACACTGTGTGTTTGTGTCTGGAAAATTGTCCATGAGTATCACTTATGCCAATTCGTCCTAAAATATCAGATTGGTTTGAAAGTGAAAGGAAGGCATTTCTTTTGGAGGCATGAAATGTGCTTTTTTTGAGTTTAAATGTAAAAATGGAAAAGATGGTGAGATTGAAGGATGACAGATGTGCAAGCGGAGGTGTGGTCATTGTCAGGCATGTTGTCAGTTCCAGAGGGAGTGGTGTCTCTTCAGTCGACAGCTGGTTTCACTCAGAGAAAAGACATGCAGCAGAGAGAGAGAGAGAGAGATCAGACCTTCACCACTGAATATTTATGATCTTGGTCCATACAGATTTCTCGCCACATTTTTTGTGGTTTTCAGTGGGGGTTAGGACTTGGTGACCCACACACGCTCGCCGACTTGCAGACAAGCATACATGAGTGTTCACAGATACATCCAGATATTCACACATGCTTTCGCTGTGTCAGAGGGGATCGAGATGGGGGAAAAAAAAGGAAATAAAGAGGGGGAAATAAGTCATAGAGGTCATTAGAATGGAAAGTCGTGAAAGTGGCTAAAAGTAAAACATTGGGAAAAAGAAGATTTACATGCACACACACACACACACACACACACACACACACACAAACACACACACACATAGATAGACCCCATGCTGGAAAATGCCGTTGTTGAGCTTTGAAGCACAGTGGTAATGAGGCTGCATTTAAAGCCAATGAAGCCGCTTTGGCAGCTTATGAAAGCACGATTGGTAAGCCCCCCTCGTCTGCTGCTGGGTGGTGTGTGTTTGTGTGGATGTGTGTGTGTCAGTGTCAGTAGGATAGGGAGGGGGAAGAATGGACAGCATTTGGCTGGGTCCACTTTGCTCTTTTCCAGCGCTCAAAGCGGCAGCTTTCTTGCAGACCAGCCGCTCTCCAGAGCTCCAGTTTTCTCTGCAGACTCTGAAGTGGTTTGCCAAACTCATTTTAAGATATCATCATTGAGTTATCATTTTACACTGTTGTAGGAAAGTGACAATAATCAGTTTCATTCTCTCTTCATCCATGTCATTATAGCTATAACTGACAATAAACACAAGGGAGAAAATCCCTTAACTCTTCTTACATCCAGCAAAATACACATCAACCAGACCTCATCTTTCAACCTAACCCTAATTTCCATATGTGACCAGTAGCTCATAAGCAAGTGAAAAGACTTGGGCTGTGTTCCAAATTGCAACTTACATTCTATTCGCACTAACTATGACATAAAATTGAGTATGCAGTGTGTTACAGTTGCACTGGAACAAGGGCTGTACCCCAGTTGTGTGATTTATTTTAAAAACTGTGACCTCTCCTCTTTCGTCCCTCCTTGCACTATCCTAGGAAACACAAATTTGCTTGCTGGTAATTAGCCTGCTTAATTTAGTAGGCAGTATACAGTACATTGGTATGCAATTTTAAACAGAGTGTCATTGCAGTGAGTGTCAGTGTAGGTCACAACATTAGAAGGGATGATGTTAAAAAGTGTAAAAAAAAAAATCTTGTTTGATTTTGATTTTGATATACTGGTGCAGAGGCATACCCCTGACCAAAACAGTAAGCTGTCTTGTAGGGTAAAAAGGGCCTGCTAAGGGATTGAAATGTGGCCTAGTGGCTTTAGAGACCAAAGCATGGAAAGACCAGACAAGATTCAGAGGTTCACAAAAAGAAGGTCGCCACTTAGGAAAAGTGGCTACAAAGCCATGTTAAAGAGTGGTAACTTGTTACGTTCCCTGATTGAGCACAGAGGGATGAGAGGAGTAACTATCCAACTAAACTGAAGAATAAAATCAAAAAGAAGCACAACATTATCAAGTCACCACTTGAAACAAAAAGTAAGCAGATCTTTAACCAGGAAACACACCTAGCCTCTCTGCTGCTGTCTGGCACAATGGAAACTACCTGCATGCCTCTTCCTTTTAACCTGCTAGTTGCTGATGAGCAGATTAAGCACAGGTGTGCTCTGCATGGTAAGGAGGGGGGAGGGTGGCACCTGGAGAGACACGAGAGAGAGAGCACCACACAAACACAGAACACAACCTCAGAGCATGCAGTACAACTACATTTACTCTATTGATCTACGTTTCTTTACACCTGCATTGAACTGGTAACAGTGTGAAACATAATGCTGCATAGAGTGTTCACATCTCCTCTCCAATGCATCCTCCATTCTGATAACTCAAGGAACAGTTTTGCAGTTTTGCAGTTTTTACAGATATATTTGGAGAATTTTTGCCACATGATTCAGGAGAGCTCTAACAGGGGTTTGCTAACACACACTGTTTCCCCTTTTCCACCTCCATGGAACGGGTTCCACTCAGGTTCCTGCACCTAAGTTTGGACAGTTCAGAGCAGTTCAACCAAAAATAAATTAATTTGGACTGAGAAAAATTGGTTATTAGCTTGAACAACAATATAGAAAAATGAAAGACAAGCAAGCTTCTTGGAGGCCGGGATGTCCACAATGGATGTGCTTGATGCAATATGCTCTGCTGTGTGTGTGTGTGTGTGTGTGTGTGTGTGTGTGTGTGTGTGTGAGTGTGCAGATCTCAGCAGCCTCTATCCTCAAACCTTGCCGGCCATGCCTGGGGAGAGCAATGATAAATGGTCGCTTTCCTGTAATTTACCTTCAGGAGGATGGATGGAGCTGGCCTGTTTGGTTAGCGGGTGGGGAGACGAGGAGAGAGGAGACTGTAGGTGAGAGGGAGGGGGGGTGGGGGGGTGGAGGGAAAAAGAGAAAGAGAGGAAGGAGTTTCCTGCTTTAGACCTGACTTGCGAGTTGGGTTTCCTCAGAGGTGAGGTGCACATTCAAGCATGTGTTTATTTACAGAGCTTTTGCTCTGTTCATACAGGAGGGGAGCCGCTCTACTCGGTACCCTCCCCTTTTAGACCCCAGTCTAGCCCCTGTGAGTGGAAACACACCGAGCAGTGCCCACTGTATGCGAGCATACTTTCCAATGGGAAAAACACACATATCAATTTGACATTATTTCCGCAGCTCAGGCTAATGACTTTAATTAAAGAGACAGATTATCAACACAACACACAGCTCATTAACTAATAATTTATTTTTTTATCATTTAGATTAAAAAGTCAGTGGTTCATTGCCTCAGAGGAAAAATGTACAAGGAAGACTTTGATATAACAGAGAAGGACTGAACTGAGGGAAGAATCCCTTTTTTGACCAAAGTAAGGTAGGTGGACAATTTGTGTATGAGTGAGCCATTATTACCGGGATATTACTGTAACAGAAAGTGGTGGGTTGTTGTGTCAGGGTCCAATCAGCCCGCTTCACATTTGTACTCTCCTCAAAGTCATTTACAATTGGGCAGTTGTTGTCTGGAAACAACGTAAAGACCAAAAAAAAAAAAAAAAAAAAGAAAAAAAGGGATACATTCTGTGTAATATTTGAACCACATCTTCTGGTCGTGATCACAAAAGCATATGTTTCTGGTTTTCCACATCCATATAACATCATCTGGTTTGTACATCCATACACGTGAGTCATCCCAGGCCAAGTGACGCTTTTACAAAAAGACAACATGAATGGAGGCAGTTCAGTTCATATTTACAACGTTTAAAAAAAATGTGTCAAGACCTATTTAACAAGGCGAGATGGAAGCAAACCAGAAAGAAATCAGGCCAGGGGAAATGTATGATCCTTCATCATAGGCTGCTCAGACTCGTCTATGCAAACATAAAAACGGTGGCAAAACTGCTGTCAAATGAGAACTCTCTCAACTCTCTGCACCTTCACGTTAATGTGCATATCACTTGTATACTCGCGTAAGGTTAATTAGACACACACAAGCACACACACACACACACACACACACACACATACACAAACACACCTGTGAATGCTATAAATGCTGCAAAGGTAGGGGAAACAAAACAAAGCAGTTATGGCCTCAGTTCCACTGCCAAGCTGCTGGGCTTGTTAATGTAAAACAACAGGACGGCTCGCCCTATGAGGCTCACTAAATAGCTTTCACAAGATTTCCACCCCCCAAACAACATCTGGCTCACTCTTACTTCTTATCTTTATTCCAACATTCAGGGTGGGCACTTAAGAAAAGGAAAAGCCGACAGTAAGAAAAGAGGGATTTTGTGCCCAGATTCAAGGCAGTTTCTCCGGGAGTGTGTTGGGCGCTTAGGAAGTTGAGCACCAGAGAGGCCTCACAGGCACGTTATTTGACCATCAATCATAACGTGTCACTACGTACTCGCATACCAGGGTGAGGAGACTGGTGCTACTGTAACACCACCTGTCTGACGGGCCACTGCGGACAGCCAACACACAAATAATCGACTGTTTGGTTCTGCATTTTTGTGGAATTCCGATCGTGGGAATTGTGCCCTGGGTGTGGTGCTGTCAAGTTTTTTGTTTTTTTTGTCCTTTTTTGCGCTTCAGTCACACACCAGAAATCACGGTGGGTGATAACCCATTTTAGGTGGGGGTTGTTTTCATAGACTGTATTTAAAGATGGACGGCATGACAGCTTCCTAAAAGTAAATCCAAAACATCGTAGTTATAGCGGTATATGTATAGGTCACAAACCCCGCCCCCCGGGTCAAACAAAAGATGAGAGCAAATGTCAAATAATTTTTTTCCTAAAGATAGTTTCTATCATTTTAGGTAGTTCTTATTACACAGGTGTATGTTCAATTGTTAATCTTTCTGATAATCTGGTTTAAACAAGTTATTTAGTGCTTTGAAAAGAGGGTTTGAAGTCATGACTGACAGTTATGTTTGCCAATTGGTGTGCTCGCAATCATTGGCGCTGCTCCCAATTGGTTTGACGGGTGTGTGGGCTGGAACTTGATACCACAGATACACACATACCATTGTATCCTCATTCAACAGTTCATATATCCTACGAATAGGTGCCCAACAAATGACATTACAAACTTAACACACAGTTATGTGCTCGACGTAAAGTTATGAAGGTAATGTTAAGCTAAGTTAAATTAAGTATGTTAGGGTTAGGAAAAAAAACAAGGTGATGATATACCATAAAATGAAAATTTACATGGTTCCAAACAGTGGACGGGTAAGTACTGTGTTTTTTGACCCATCCACCACCCCAACCTTTTCCTTCTTTACAACTGTCAGCTCACTGATAAAGTAATTGCAGCCCTCTTAAATACGTGAATTATGCATGAATTACTGGCTCATAATAATGTGGGATTTGCTCCAATTTTTTGCAGAATTGCTTTTTGTTGGGAAATGTGCATGACAACAGCAGATATTCTTATACAATGGTTTGTATAACATCCCACAAATATGCACACACAAAAGTTCATATTCTACAAATTAAGGGCCCACAAATGACATTACATCCTTCTCGTCAAGTTACATAATTAATGTAAAGTTACTTTGGTTAGGTTAGGAAACATGGTGACAATTTTCCTTAAAAAGACTCAAAGTTTATTTAAAATTTACACTGTTCTGAACACCGATCTTCCAGTGGAAAGTCCCGGGGGCAACTCCTGTGTTTCTAGACCCATCCACTGCCCCTACCTGCCTCCCTGCCTCTGGACCACTCCAGACTGCATTCCTTCTTTATTTACATCAGCGTATTTTTTACTTGATCACAGCTTTCCAAAATGCGAATTAATCGGTCATTACTTTTCCTACAAGGTGTCCAGACATTGCATGAGAACAGCATAGCGCAAGATGGAAACGGCCATATCTGGGATATTTTGGTTTAATTTTTATACAGTGGGAGAAAATGGAGACATGCTGTCCGTCTTTATATACAGTCTATGGTTGTTTTTTGGTAATCGAATATCATAACTAGACAGACAAATAAGCATAACGATCCACAATCATGCTGAACAGTATCCTGTTCGGAGTTTAAAATAGCATCAGCTTTTATGGTGTCCACATTCTTAAGCTTGGTGACATTATTTCACAAACAATTACAATCAGACCATACACCTGCGTGTGTGTGTTCTTCACAGTTTGACATACATTCTCAGAAGATGTGAAAACACAAGCTACAGTGCAGAACAGTAAACCACTGAGGAGTTTTGGCAGCCTCGTTCTGTGCTGTCACTTATCTAAGACACTGAATACACAACATGCAAAAACGGGTTAAAAAAAGAGAGTCTGGGGAGGGTGGTGGCTGACAGAGAGAAGAGAGCAGAGGAGAGACACTTTTGGAAGAATGACAAACCAAACATACGGCTGCAGCCAGAGGAGCGTAACCACTCGCTAGCATGACATGCCTGTCGGCACACTCGCTGCTACGCTGGCTTGATGTGCCCCTCAAAACTGTGTGTTTATCTTGTACTCTATTTAAATAAATTGTAATGTGCTTTACAAAATGAAATAACAGCAAAAGGCAGATAAAAAGCTTGAGAGCAAACAGACGGGTCTCTCTGTGGTTTTCGTTGGTCCTGACTTCCATAGTCTCTTAATTGAATTTAAAAACCGACTATGCTTATTTGGCAAAGGATGACAGGGACTGTGTGAGGGGAGGCAAGTGGGGGGAAGATGACTTGGGAAGTTTTCCTTTGGATCTCAATGCTCATTTTAAGTTTAGTCCTTGCTCTGCTCACTGTACGGTTTTGATGGACCAGCAAAAACCACAAACATGCAAACATAACAAAGCACATGAGGAATGAAATATGATCCTCTCATGTCATAATACAATCAGTGAGCACTAAAAACTTTCCAGCCTCATTCATTTTGTCAAAATACACCCGAGAGAAACACGACTGCGTTGTTTATCCCACTTTGTTTTCTTTTTACTGCATGAAAAGGAACTCTCGTTTCAATCTCTTATTTCGGCAAACAAAAGCCTGCCAGTCACTGGACACATCAGGAAAATGTTCAGAGATTTAAATACAAAGAAATGACATTGGCCACACAGAAACATCTGGAAGGCCACTACCCAGCGGAAGACATTATCCATAAAGCCAAAACCAAAAAAGTCTCCTTGGAAATATTGGTATTGTTCTGAAATTCCAGCCATTTGTCCACACCGCTTAATCTGTCTTCCAGAAAAAGTGACAACCAATGAGTCATGATGGTGATGCATGATTTTATAAACCGCTCATGAGAGGGGCTGGTGGTGAGGAGGCACAGCCCCGGAGGCCTGGAATGTGACTCACACATGCTAAGGGGTTTGTTCTGCTTAAAACAAAAGGATATATCTCAAAAAAAGGATACGGCTGGGATATGGATGGATGAGATAAAATGTAACCACACAAAGAATATAACCTTATGAGCAGTGGCGTCAAATACTTGCAGATATGAGAGCAGTTTATTCTGTGAGGACTGTCTGGTGGCAGCAGCAGTGGTGGTGAGACTGAGGTTTGCTGTGGAAAACGTCCCTGCAAAGGGAGCCCTTGGTTCCTCACGGGACAAAAGTTTGGTAGTTACAGTCTGTAGAAGTTGCTGCAGAGACCTAAAACAAGTAGGCCCCATTTTTATGAACATTTTAACAGCAAATGTTGAAAGGTTGTCATGTCAGGAGGTCCAGCTCGAGCTGATCCGAGTTGTTTCAACAATGAAACGTGAGGCGGCCAAGCTGAGGATGTGCAGCTTGTCTTGTTGCTGAAATCAGTCAGTGACAAACACTGTTGGGTAAAATCCTCAGAGGAGCGTGTGAAGTGCGGCATATGTCGAAAAACAGAATGGCAGGAGACAGTCAGTCTTGATGGGAAGAGGAGGCTAAGGGTCATAGGCAGGGGACGAGTGGACATGTCCGCTGTCGTCGTTAAGGGAGGGAATGGCGTCTGCTTTTGTCTACACTTCATACCCTTTTTAATGGTCCCTTTTTAAGGCAAACCAATTGGACAAAAAAGACATAAAGACAAAACTTGAAAAATAAAAAGGAAAATAATTATACAATATACACAAAACGTGGTCCTTAAAACAGGTAGGGTACATGCAGTCTTTCTAATGTGCAGTGTTTCTGTGATGGGGTAGAGAGGGGGATGGCTAGGTAAGGGTGGGACAATGGAGGGAGAGGTAACTTCGCTTTCCCATCACGCTTTGCTGCATTTCCCCTTCTTCTCTTTGCGCTGGAACTTCCTCAGGCGTCTTGTCCAAACGTCCCTCCACTGGATCACCAGGCTGTTCTTATCAGCCACCAAGCCAACGCGCTCTGCCCCGGGACTGGTGGCTCCGCCCCCAGGCCCGACTCCTGGACCCGTTCCTGGGCCCGTCCCGTCGCTGCCACCCATCACCAAGAATCGTTTGCTCATCTGGATCTTGGGACATTTGCAGGCCAGGTCCTTCATGTGCACCCACAGGATGTTGTCGCCCCGCTTCAATGGCTCGCCACGGCTCTTGTATACCGACACCAAATTAACAGAGAACTTAGCCCAGTCCCCCACCGTCTCCATGTCAAGCACATTCACTTGCACCGCTGAGGACATATTCAGAAAAAATACAACGAGGTAAATACTCCAAACAAAGTGCATTTCTAAATTGTGATTAGCTGCTAAAGTGTTGAAGGAAGAGAAGGGATCCACCTGCTAATGCAATTTAGTAGAGAGTCATGCAAGTGTAACCCAAGTGGCAAACTCCAGGGCAGAAAAATGAAGCCAAGATGCAAACTATTGCCACAAATTGCAGTTCCTCAAAATGCCACTTGTCCCCATGGACACCAATGTTATAATGTCCAACTTTACAACGGAAACAAACATGTTTTGAAATAAATAGGGAGTGAATTTTTACCAAACTAAACCAATTACATTTTATTAAGGCTTTAAGTTACTCATATTTAAGGGTGGGGCTGCTTCAGTGGCAGGTGTTTGAAAAGTGGGCTACAGTTTTTGAGTCAGATCCACTTCTATAGGGTCACTTCTGGCTCCTAAATGCCAAGATGGCAAAGGCCAAACTAGAGGCCTCAAAACCATTAGGTGATGCAATTATTCAATTATTCTGATCCTTATTGAAATATAAGGGTCCATATAAATGCACATATTGATAATTAATCGCACTCTCTTACCATAATCCTTTTTGCAATATTTCTTCATGTTGATCTTCAGGTTGCCCTTCACTGGTTTACAATACGACTCACAATCTGCAAAAAACAAGGACAACCAACATTCACTTCTGTAATGCAGGCTGGGACTTAACAATACTCACTGACACTCAGATTACACACATAATGGGGCACTTACACACTTGAAACTTGAATCGTTGTCATAAGGTTGGATTTTAGGACACACCGTTTCATAGTGCATTATGTGGTGCTTTTAAAGCAGCACCAGCCCATCTGTAATGCTTAAGTTAGAATGACAAAACACTGTTAACTGTTATGTGCTGTGAAACAGCAGATAAACACAGCCATGAACGCAGGCCAAGGTTGTTAACCATTAATATATGAATATGCACGCATTAAAACTACTTTTTTGGATTATATTTCTACTTGTATTGTTTTATTACTTTGTGGCTTCTTTGCTCATATTCACACCTCACTATATATTTTCACTGACAGGGCCGAAGGCTCCAAGAGAAACTGAAGCAGGTTGGATAATGTTGGGTTGGTTTGGTTTTTGTGTGTTAATACAACTTTCTGACAAATCCTACACCAAACTGCTACAACAGTCAGTGTCGGAACGCAAGTTGAAACAGACCAGAGTCGTAAAAGTGTTAGGTTTGACATGTTTTCGGTGGTCTTGAGGAAAGACAGAACGGGGTGGAAGCGGGTCATGGCTGGATGGATGTGAGTAGACCTTGGCTGCCAGTGTGACGACTGGGACCACACATTGGACAGATGACCTCTACTGACCATTCATAGGTGGAGTCGCCAGTGATGGGGTGTTACAATTCCGATTGTGACAGTTAAAATGTACCTCTTGGCTATGTCTCGGATCTTCTCTTTTGCGACTGACTAAAAAACCAGCCTTGGTTTGGAGATGTTGTCATATTTATATATGAGTGTCTTTTTCAGGTTGAACCTTCTTCACACAGTCAAACAAATATGAAAACTGCCCTAAATTTCTCATTCTATTGCCATGTCTCAGTCCTCAGTCTTTCATATTTACGCTTTCTATTTTGAGTGTGCAAATGTACGGTAAAAAAGCTGCAGCGGTTTTGGTTGTTCAGTCAAGCTCGCAGATACTTTGGCAGGCGACAATTGCATTCAAATGTTGGTGGTAATGCTCCGTGCGATGGAAGAAGAAAAAGTCAAATGTGATTGTTATTTTCGCTAAGTGCACAACAGCCGTAGTCGATTTGAGACAGCAATGCAATGTCTAAAGTCACGCACTACACAAGTAGTGTACACAGTGTGCTACACAAAAATGTACAAACAAAAGTATTTGAATAAAGACACAGACTTGAAGCAACAACAGTCCTTTATCTTTTTACTTTATGTCCAAAAGTTTACCTTCAGCGTGTGTAATAAAAATAGTATAGTTGAATTTCTTTGCAAACTGATGCTGAAAAATGACTGTGTACAACACTTACTATGGGCCGAGAAAGTTGACGATAAGTTTAGTCGGATAGAGCACATGCATGCAATTATTCCTCATGGTTTGTTTCTTGCGATCTTGAAATATTTATTTTGTCATCTAGACATTAAAAGCTTTGCTTTTCTCTGATCACGAAGTACGTTTTCCTTGAGCTGAGAGCAGAGGCAATGGAGAAAGAAGACCACTGGCCAAATTTAACGAACTTAGAAAAACAGAAGAAAGTGCTCACGTTAGAAATCATTAACGAGAACCTTTGATAAAAATTTATAGCACTGCATTGTGTTTTTAAAAATTGTACTCATGGTAACTACTGCTGCTGGAGCTGTGACAAGAAAGGAGGAGACACTGTTGATCATTAGCGTGGCTCTACTGTACTTGACTTGATGCCACTGGATTTTATGAACCGTAGAATTTTGGATCCACTTATTTCAATTACAAAACTATGAGGAGGACACATCAAAACGATGGACTGAAAATGTGGAGAATGCCAAGAGGGTCATATTCCAACATGGTTCCAGTCAGCTTCAGGGAGGGGGACACGAATAGCTGACCATGCTGCTCGTTTGGAATGTCAGGGCATGAAACTGAAAAACCACATGCTGCTAACTGGACTGGTATCCGCGGTCGAGCCTTTCATTGCCTTCAAAAGGAAAATCATTCAGTCATATTGCTTCCCAAAGCAAACCAAATAAAATTGCTGGACGTTAAATACCCCAATTTAAAAAAAGAAAGAAAAAAGGCCGTGAGAGAGAGAAATTACGCTTCCTGGGGTTGCATGAGAGTAGGGGTGTTGCATCGTTCATTTTTTGGGGAAGGACGGATGGAGCAATGGAAGGAGTGCAGGAGGAGGAAGAAACAAGGGACCAAGGAGCCCATAAAAATGTCCAGGAGGCTTGGCTGTATATCAGAGCGCTGGAGATTTTATTAGCCAGAGAGTGGAGAGACAAGGAAAGAAAGGGAGAAAGAGAGAGCAGATGGCAGCTTCCAATAACCTAGAGACGGGATGACTTTAAAAACATGATGAGTGGAGGTGTAGATGTGGACGGGTGCAGAGGTGGTTGTGTGGATAGATTTGTGTGTGTGTGTGTGTATTGGACTTGTGCTTATACAGTAGATGACGTTAACTCTTTGAAACCTAAACAAATGGGCTTTATTTCCTTGCAAAACATGGAAAGAAGAGAATCAACATAACAAGAAATGACCCAAAAAAATATCCTTTTTTTTTTTAAAAGAACAAAATCAGGAAATAAACTTTAAAAGTACTAAAATAAACTAGTACTAAAATAAAAAAAATATCATAATGAAAATTACGAGAATGATTTTTTAATGTAACATAATTTAAAATATACAATTACAATCATTATATATCTTTCTTGATATTTTTCCCTCATTATTTAATCATTTTCTCATGATTTTTTCTTTCTCCCTCTTTTTTTTTTTTTTTTGTAGATGATCCAGGTCTCGAGGGGTTAAATATCATTACTTGCTTACGGTCTTTTTCATTATAAGTGGGCGTGTGGTTTCATGTGCAGATCATTATCATGTAAGTGTGCATGCAACTGTTACAGGCATGCATTAATATGAGATGTGCATGGATTTCATTAAACTTCTGCCATTGTGTGTGTGTGTGTGTGTGTGTATGTGTGTGTGTGGTATACAGTGGCTGGCCTAAAGGTATCAGTGGCTGGCTGGGAGACAGTGTGTGTTTTCCCATGAAGACTCACTTACTGCTGGCTGTTCACCTGGAAAAGCTCTCAGTGAAATCGCCCACTGACCCAGAAGACCGGCCCACTGAAAAACGCTCGCAATTGGCTCCGGGGCTCTCGATGCCCTCGTTCCCTTGAGCCCCTCTCACTGTGCCGTGACAAGGACAAATTGCACCCACCGCCCCTTACACAAAAACTTTTGGGGGGCTGAGGGTTTTCTGATGGCGGAGCTCGTTCTATGGGAGTTTAGGAAGGAGAAAGATGGAGGGGAAGTGCTCTGGTGTGTTTGGTAGAGCCTGAGGTGAATTGGCGATCAACAACTCTTGTGTTCTAAGACCCCGTAACATTTTCCCAGGGAAGTAGTAAACACAAGAAAGGACTGGACTGTGCATTTTTTGTTTTGTTTTTCAAAAAGGTTTCAAGACCCAAGTAATGAGAGGAGACAGGATAAGTCACAAAGAGGACATGCAGTAAATGCTACTAAAAAGTATTATTATTGGTTATACATATCTTTAGAAGAATATTTAGACTGATTTCTTGTGAAATTGACGAGATGATAAATACTGCTTTTATGTCTGTGTTATAAAGATACAGCTGGAGTCAGCGGCTGATTAGCTTAGCGTAGAAGCTAGCCTTGCTGTGCCCAAAGGCAACAGAATCTTTGTTTAACTGGAGAAAAAGTGTACAAAAACATGCGGTTTTACAGGGTTTGACATGGATAATTTCTTGGAGTTTTTCTGTTTTCAGTCTTTGTGCTAAGCTAATTTAACTTAGCCAATTTATAATATCTACCACACAAACATGAGAGGTATCAATCTTCTTATCTAACTCTTGGCAATAAAGCAAACGAGTGTATTTTCCAAAGTGTTACAAATAACCATTTTTATTTCAATCACTGATCCAGTCGTGTTATGTTAGATTTATGAAGAAAATTTGCTTTTCTCACATGCCTCCATAGGAAATGAGGAATCCAAAAACTGAGACTCCGTTGACAAAAATAGTGATTTTACCTCACAGAAAACAGGAGCTACTGGTCTTCTAGTTTGTTTGGATTCACAGATGTCACACAATAACAAACAAACTACCAATCAGGGCAGTGTCAGATCAACGACTCCCGACTCCCTGTTTTTGTCAGAGGAATCTGGCTTTGGAGAGAGCATTTTATAACCATTATTACTTTCCTTCAATTCTCTGTTGGAAATGCCTGTATGTTTTGGAAATATGAGCATATGTGTGGATAAAGGAGACTTGAATTATACTACACAAGTTGTAAGAGTTTGTGAATGGATGTTTTGATACAGTTTTGCTGTTATTAAACATGGACCCCTATGACTTGAATTCACCAAGAATCTTCTCAGTTTTTGGATTCTTCGTTCACCATGGAGGCATGCAAGAAAAACAATGTTTTCTTGACAAATGCAAAGTAACACAGGGTGTGTAATCAATATACAAGTTGCCATTTGGGGGGAAGAAGTATTCATTTATAAACCAGCGTATTTATTCTTTAGCATCAGATGTAATAGAAGTTTGTTTTTTGTTTTTTTTTCCAATAATTACTGCATGCAGTAGGCATGTTAAGTTAACTAAGACTAAGTTTGGCCTTCGGCTTTACTATTTTACTTTGAAGTCAATATCCGTCATTATACATCTTTAACTGTGTAACTCATGCCCTCAAAATGTATTTGAAATGTCAGAAGTCCATTAGTCAAAAGTGTAATTCGCAGAGATAAAATATATGGAATTTTTATTAGCAGAGAAAAGATATAAAATAATAAAATGATACGCTTTAAACAGTATGGTAAGAATCTGTGGCAAAAAGTGGGGTGTATTCAGCAGCCTGAGTGATGATATATGTTACAAACCCACTAATGAATCAACATTTCCAAATCAACACCACCATTCAAATCAAACAGCCGCAGAGTGAAAAATAAGGGCAGAGTAATTGACCGGAGCGTAAATTGGACAGTTAGAGGGAGAGACTGAACAAATTTCCCCCCAGACACTTGCCAACACTCTTTTCACGCCTCAAAACTCTCCCTTCCACTATATCTCCCAGCTAAAGTTTAACTAATCACCTCTGCTATGTATCTGCTGGCCTTGGCTTTAAGCTGCAGCTAGCACAGCGAGGCTCTACTAACTTGAGGTTAGTGGTTAGGGGAAACTGTGCCAAGGACATAGGTTTTTAAGACAATGGAAAAGTTCTGCAGGGTCCCAGTGTGCTCGTTCTCTCTGCTGAACTTCAAAAGAGTGGACCCCGCCCTTCATTAATATTTATTCCACACCTTAAAACTCAAGTCCAGAAATATTAAAAAATATGTTTTTGTTCCTCTCATAAAGCGGTGGTGCTTATGGGCGAGGTGCAGAGGGCGAATACTAACCTGCTGGTTCCTCTGTGCTGCTCACCACAGCTGTGGGGTTGACCACTGGGATTTCTGAAACACACACAAGAAATACAAAAGTTATTTTGCTGGGTAGATGTAAATCCATGCCTTTCAAGTAATGTTCTAAGTGATTTGGCTGGATGCCTGCAGAAAGTGCATGTGTGGTCAAAGAAATGAAGTATGTCGGAATTCATTAAAAGTAATTGCAAAAAGTGGGCACGGGAAGGTTTCGTGAATATTTTAATAAATCCACCCCCAAAAATGAGAGTAGCAGAAGAAAAAACAGGCATTTAAGAACCGAAGCCAATAAAAGAAAACACCAGGGTTGTCTTACAGTAGGTTTGGATTGTGACATACGTCAACTATGCACATAAAAACAGATGGGGCACTGCAGACAGACATGCTAGATAAACACTGACAGACTGACAGGCGTACTTATTGGCGGTGAGAGGGAGGACAGGCTCAAATAAACCATGCATTCCAAGAACTAATGTGGTGGTTTTACTGTCATTTTTAAAGAAGAGAGATCCTGAGACAGTGTGCGAGGAAGAAATAATGAATGTTAGAGGACCAAATTTGAGTTTTGAGCCAAACTCAGTGGATGCACCACACAGTAATCACCCAGTGATCCATTTCGGAGAAGTCAATCCGTTCAAAGTCGACACACTTGAGACATCTGAGACAGTTTCTTTGAGGCACACTGATTAAAATGAAAAGGTGGCTGCAGTAGATTAGTCTCGTCCTCCCCTAACAGATGCTGGGTTAACACTGCTGTGTAATCTCCATGCAAGCGATGTATAGACAGATGGACAGATGGCAAGGGGGCAATTTTGCTTGGATCGTCTTGAGACAGATGCAGCCCTCCCTTGCTTGTGCCCGCTGGCTACACTAAAAAGTGCCTTGTGGAATTCCTCCCGGACTTCTCCTCTAATCGTATGCAATTTTCCAATACAAATGCTAATGCTAACAACGGGCCCTCTGCTTTTACCGTAAACACAGTTACTGGAACGCCCGGCTTAGCATCCACCCAGAGGATCTGCTTTTGATTGGATTTGGAGGTTGAGGGTTTGAAGCAAGCGAGTGGGAGTGTGTTGGCGGGAGGCGGCAGTTGTCTCTCTAAAATTATGGACACCCTGCCAACAAAAACAAACAAGGGCACGGAGCTTTGTGAAGGCAGGCGCAGCTGCTCAAAGCCACTTTTGAGTGCATGTGCCCTCATGGCCACATCTTGTGAAGACAGACAGATGATGAAAGGATCATTCAGATGAGGGTTGCTGCCATCATACTAATTGGCTGCTTAATGGGCTTGTCTTCTGTCTCGGGGTCCGGGAGAGCCTCAGTAGGAGGTGAGATGCCCACCATGACGCCATATTGACACACACAGTTGTCTATTCGTGATGGATTCAAATGTGCGCATGTACTTAAACGCGCATACACAATTTGTCTTGTTCTCGCTGGATGGTTCAGTGGCAGTGAAATGAGTGGGGTCTGCCATCCATGACCACAGTTGTTTTCTCCCTTCTCGGCCCGTCCGCCATCTGCTCCAGAGCTGCATGTGAGAGAAACAACACAGCACCATGTGGCACAGTGTGGTGGAGCTCAGTGCGGCACTGGGCGGCACGGTTTGCTTTGGTGGAGGTTTGTCTTGTGAGTGTGTTTGCAATTTGTAACGCCTGGCACACAGTGTGGTGGAAAGTTGCCCTCTATTACACTGTGCCTGCATGTGCCGGGCCACTGGCAAATTTCATAACCCACACATGCACGTTTGTCACAGGAAATTAAAAACCTTACGTAGTCGACATGCAAACTACAGGTTATTGTTTCAAGTAGAACAACAATAACTGAGTTTTGAGCTCTCACACTACCAGCTCTCTGCTGCACTTTAACAAAGATCATGTTTCATTTTTGCCTGACTTAAAATCTGCCCCCTTGTTTGCACACATGTTTTGGGCTGTTCTCTACCAAATTATCATGGCATTTTCAGTGGCCATGCAAACCCGCAGAACACATGTACTGTATACATGGAGGGCAGAGATCGTTCTGGGTGTGCCTGTCAGAAAGCCAGAATGACTTTAGGCTATGGGGAAGTGTGCTTTCAATTATGCTCTGTAATCTCCCTGGTTTGAGTATGTGTTTACTATTATAACTATGCATTAGGCCTGTTGTTAAATTATGTTCTTCACATTGGGGTTTGTTTTGCAGATTGTTGCAGTCGCTCACTGCTAAAATGATTAAATTACCAAGCTGAGGATGCAGTGACTGGTAGCTGTGCGTGCATGCTAGTCACTCACTGATGCAGGGGGCTACGGGTGAGCGACTCTGCTGGTAGCCCTTGGCGCAGCGGTTGCAGGTGATGCCGGTGACGCCGTCCTTGCAGGGGCACTGGCCCGTGGTCTGGTTGCATGTCTTGCCTGCTGCGCCCACAGGGTGGCAGTCACAGGCTGGAGGGGTGGGGGTCGAGGACAGGTGCGATCGGGGGAGGGAAGGTTGTGATATAAGAAAGAAGAAAATGCATTAGATGTTAATTCAGTTGCCAAAGTGACACACACAAGACACCATGCTTATTCCCAGTGGTGGTATGGAATTTAGTACATTTAATCAAGTACTGCACTTAAGTTAACATTTATTATGCCACTTAACTCCACTACATTTCAGAGGGAAATATTGTACTTTTTTCTTCACTGCATTTTTTTCTAGTTACTAGTTACTTTACAAATTATGATTTCTGCATAAAACACAGTTAGAAACAATCTGAACAATTAGTCAATTGATCAATTAGCTGAGTAACAGAAAATTAATTGGCAACTATTTTATTAAACATTTACAGGTCCCATTAACCGTTTTCAGGTTCATACTTTTATTTGGGTTTTTTACCGTAACATGTTTACATGCTCTAATGTTCAAAAAACACGTTGTTTTTCTTACACTGTCTGCCTGTATTCACCCTCTGTCTGAAACACTTCGTTTTCACGCCAGTGTCTTCAAGCCCCCCTCCTGAAAAAGCTCAGTCTGCCCTGATTGGTCAGTGTTTCTGAGTCTTCCACACCTCCCCTTTTGGCATCTCTGCACCATTATTGCAGCCAGGGAAATTACTGTAACGACACTGTGACGGCACTTTCTATCTTTTTAGACAGATCTGTCTTTTCATACTGACTTCCTGTCATCTGGTGTCATTCACATACACTGCAAAGCATCTCAACAGGAAATACAAAGGACCCCATTTAGAATTTTATATTTCAAGTCTGAAACAGTCTATCTAGTATATTTGTGACATCACAGATTCACAGGAGTCTCTTCCTGGTGGCTCGTTTAACCCTTGGATCCTTGATAACCTGGATCGATTTCACTTTTCTTGTGGTGCCCCTAACCCATACAAACCCATTATCTGCTTTAAATCAAAAAATAGTATGGGATCTTTATGTCAAGGAATTGAATATTTCCTTCACCACTGCTTATTCCTTGGATACCCTGGAGTCTCTGCAGGGTACTGGGTTAAATCTGATAATCACCTATTGTTTGCCAACAGAAAACAGACATACATTAGAACTGCATGTTATGTATGAGAGTAGAAGACAGCAGGTGACAAGTTGGAGATTGGTGTGATGCATGTAGTGCATCACTGTCAGGAGACCCAGTAAGGCCCGCTGTGCCCTCCTCACTCCTGTCTGACTGTATCCGCTCTCCTGAATGCTGTGTGCCTGCCTGGTGACACATGCTCTGCTGTTTCATCACTTCCCGAAAGTTCAGTCGATGCCCGGCAAATGCCAACAGCAACAAGCAATGCTCCGGTCAAAACGCTTTGGCGCGGCTTTTATGTCTTCTGCTGGTTCTAGGCAATTTATCCAAGCCACCTTAAGCAACGTGAGGCTTTTTTTTTTAAAGAGCTGTTAAATATAGGAGTTGGCATGTTGGTCTGAAGCCTTCTGAGAGAGCTTTACAAGATGTTAGAGAGGATGACAGGGAGAGGGAGAAGCAACATTTTGAAGAGTGAGGAGGAGGATGGGAGAGAAACAGAGGGAGAGACAGTCCAAACACAGCCTCTGGTGTGCTCGACAGCATAAACAACCGTGAATCTAACCAAACTGTGGCTACTCCGGCTCCACTAAATAAACACACATTTGTTCTTTGAGTAATAAACGCATACTTAACATTTCACAGCAATCCAGCCAGACAAACACATCAGTGACATATCAAAACAAATGAGGGACTTCAACATCTTCTTGAGCAGAGGTGTGACTGATTGGTTTCACTCTGAATGTGACGTTTTATGTCAAGAATGCCAAAAAAAAAAAGCCAAAAACACAACAAACCATGAAATGCAAGGTGAACATTCTGCCTGCCCCCCTTATTTTTAATGTAATTCTTTGGAAAACAGGCTAGTGCAAAACGGAGGTGACTTGACTTGTAACACGATAGCTGTAATTGTCCAATCTTATCAAGAAAAGACAAGAAAGGCCAAAATTACACTTTGGGGAAAAACCCTGTAACCCAACAGTTTGTTCCTTGGCTTGCCAGAGAAAGGCAGCTGCTAACATGCTTTCTTCCCACCACTCGAAGGAACTGTGAATGTGTTTATTTGCGCCGTGCATTTTTTTAGCTGCTACAACAGAAGAGAGAGTCTGAGGGCCCTGCCACCTGTTGACTGGGTAAAGGGAGGGTTTAAATGGCTGAAACTGACCCAAGTGATCGTGTGTGTCTGGCGGCGGGGTTGGGAAGGGGATTAACTGCAGCTCATATCTTCAGAAACATGCTTGCCTTTTTTTTCCGGTGAGGCCGACCGGTCCACAGGTGTCAAAGTGGCTGCGCTCCGTTTGAAGCTGTGCAACAGAGACGTAAATCTGACGCTTCAGCGTCCGTGCAAAATCCCTGCCGTTTGAGTCACGCAGGCCCAGCCAGGAAAGTCAAGCTTTGAGGACATTTGGTAATAAGGCCAGCAAGGCAATTCAGTATAAAAGGACATTTAATAAGAGTTTAAAACAAAAAATATGTGAAATTATTACAAAACCATCTTAAAATCATATAATCATAACACCATAAATCATAACATTAATTATGATACATTTTTAAAGTGTTGGAGCAGTCTGACATGTAGAACGAAGAGTTTTAGAAAATCAGAGCTACTTAAAGGCTAGTATGAATGGATGTGTTTTTAGCTTTCTTTTAAAATTATTTAGTGCGCTGACTTCTGTGATATCCATAGGTAGTGTGTTCCAAAGCTTTGGGCCTGCATGACTCAAACGGTGGGGATTTTGCATGAGTGCTTCCCAGATTTTCTTTTCAGCTGTTGCTGGGAACCTCGAATAAGTTTACCAGCAGAGGATGATCACAGTGTTCATAAAGGTAAATAGCTGACACAGGAGTTAGCAATGTAGCTTTGCCCAAGTCCATTTAGAGCTTTGTATACACGGAGAAGGACTTTGAAATCAATTCTAAATGTCAAAGGAAGCCAGTGCAGAGAAACTAAAATTGACCTAGTGTGCTCTCTGTGGTTAACAGCCAAGCTGCTGAGTTTTGAATGAAGAATCCCAAACTGATCAGAAGGGAATACACATCTGCATATGGCAGGATGTCAGAGGTCAAGTCCACATAACCTATATGTTCACCTTCATACCCACCCTCATCTGTCAGAGCTCCTGCCATTGTTACCAAGTATTACAAAGTCCACAGATCTGTCATTCCTGCAGTTTGTCCCCCCCCCCCTTTACTGTGAAATGATTTGTCCAAAGCACATGTGGGATAAACCCCCCTGTTATTTGATCTGTCTGATACAAGTCTGGAGTCGGTCTGTCATGCCTGCTGAGACATGTGGCCATTGTTTCCCGGCTGATCGCTGCTCAGCACAAGCTATCAACTCAGTATGAACAAGATGTGAGTATTGTTATACATTCTCGCTTCCCTTTTAAACAATCAAAGGTTGTTAAGACATCTGAGTTTACTGTCAGAGTCCACAATGTTCAGTAAACAACCAGCAACTGCCAGATCTCAACGGGCCGTAAGAGGCAGGGATGGAGAAGGGGGGGGGCAATCTCCTCCCCCAGTGCCCCCCTCCTTGAACTGCTTTTCTGAAGTTTTATGTGCAGGGGCTCGGGCCAGTTAAGAAGCAGTAAAAACGTCCTCAGAGGTTGATGACTTTTCAAGCCTTTGCAACTGCAGACGTGACAGGCACTGCGTTGGGATTTGTAGTCCCTTTGACAGGCTCAGTTAAACTGATTCGTGTTGCCCTGTGCATGTGTGCATGTGCATATGGACTGAAGTACTTGCGAGGACTGCTCTTTGTCTACAGTTATTGGCAGTTGCCTCATTTGGAGAGGGTGGTGGTGTTATTCGTGCCCATTTGTGGTGCAAAACAGAAAAGGCATGTCAAATACTTTAAGCACTGAGGAGGGAACTTTAAATGGTTGTACTTTGTATTTATCATAAATACTCTCTGAACCCCAAAACCCACCAGCAAGTTTGAAAGGCAAGTTTTCTTTAAAAATTGCCAAAGTCACGCCATTTATTATCATTGCCACAAACTGTAAAAACTTGCATGATGATGATGCAATTTGTATGAAGGATTTGTGTTTTGCTTAAGAAATTAGCTTTGTTTTGGTTTGGTTTTGGTGATCTGAATCCCATGCAGTTTGATTGTTACATTGGCTCCAAGACAGTAACAGCGCTCGCAATAGGTGATAAACACAGATGCATAGAGCACCATCCCAAAGGGGTTGCTAAAATTACGCCTAGAAAAAAAGTTCAAGTGAGTCATCACAGTCTTGACAATGTGCAATGCAATGGGAAACGTCACAGTCATAGTGGAGTCAAGTGAACGTTGATCGAGTGTATATGGAGAGAAAGAAAAATAAAAAACCTCCACAAATTTATGTTTTAATCAGCAAGAGGAGAGACAGTTAATGTCAGCTTAGCCAGTGGCTAGAAAGGTCCAAGGAGGTTTGTACTGAGTTGTACTTTAATGCGTTCAATTTCTATTAATTAAAAATGAGTATTAAGCAAAGATAATCTATAATGTTCTCATTATTCCTTCAACCTCTATTCAGTAAAAATTAGTATTAGACGATGGTAAATTATAACATTCTCATAATGAGTTCAGTGTTTTCTTGAAAAATGTAGCTTTTGGTGAAAACCATTAATAAATACAGTTTCATGTTTTCACATCAATAAAATTGATATCGGAGGGGGAATTATGAAATATACATAAAGTTAAAATGCTTTTGAAGTTGTTTTTAAATATGTTTTTCATGTGAAAGGTTATATTAAAGGTTGTTTTATAAATGCTATCATTGAATATCATTAAATTTGTTCTCATGAAAGGAAAGTGTAATGAAGGGCTTAAATACTTAAAACAAACAAATAAAAAACAAAGTCATACCCCAGACACCCCCCTCCTCTGATAATTAAAGAACAGTCCCTAAGTGGTTTTACTCAAGAGACTGAATTAAGTAATTCATTTGCTGAAATTATTAATGAGCGTACAGCTATTTTATTTTTTTTTCTATAAGACACAATAGCATAGCATTATTACTTCAAATGCTAAAATTATGCTAAAGGTGGGAAAAGTTGAAGATATCAATAAAACACCTCAACCCTCTCAGTTACATCTGAGATTAAACCTCAAAGTCACAGGTACTGGCTAAACTTGATACTGTTATACAATTTTGCCTTCAAGGATCACATTTTTATACTACTATGGGCCAAATACAATATCACTAATCTAAAATTACCCTTAAAATCAGGTTGCATAACACTTTTTCTGTCCAGTGTTTTCTGACAGCAGAGATCCTCGTGCCCCGCTTCAGAGCGATATTTGATACTTACGGCCAATGTGGTTTATGTTGGCCGGCATTACTTCACATGGACCATGGCCTCATTTTTTAATGCCTTTTATCAATGTTCCTTGTGGTCAACGGATACCAGCTGTACGGCTTGGATTCACATAAAAACCTTGTACTCTGACGAGCTCATACACTGCAGCCAGGCCATGTGGTGATTGCCATGTTTCTTTTATTTTGCTGACTGTTTTAATGCCTGTGACACTTTAAAGGGCTCGTGGAGAGGCTGGTGCCTGGGCATTTCAGCTGGAGAGCTTTGTGATATGTGGGAGGTAAGCGACAGTGGTGATGGAGGCAGGGGAGAGGTCTCCTCATATACTCGACAAATTGTTTACAGACAGGGTTCCCACAGTCATGGAAAACCTGGAAAAGTCATGGAATTTCACATTCATGTTTCCCAGGTCTGGAAAACCTGTGGAATAATTTAAATTAATGGAAAGTTTTGGAAAAGTCGTTGAATTTTTAACCCTTTAAAACCTATGCAAACTGGATTGATTTCTTTCAAAAAATGTGAAGAAGGCAACAAACAACTTATAAGAAGAAATAACCCAAAAAATTGTAGCAAATTAGTAGAAAATAAAAGAAAATTATCTGGACATAAAGGATAAACAAGGAAATTAGCAGAATTTATCATTTAAGAAGATAATTATGTTAATTATGAATATATTTTTCTCATTTTTAATTTAATTTTCTAAATCCTGTCTTCTTCTTCTTTCAATTCGCAGGACATTTCTTGCCAAGTTGCTCATTGCCTTTTCCCTATGTTTTTGAAAGGAATCAAACCAATTTGCTCAGCATTCGAAATACCTGTGAAAGGCATCTAAACGCTGGTGTTGTAAGCCAATGTTTAGATTTCAAGGGTTAAAAATCACTGAAAGTTTAGGAAAAGTCATGGAATTTTGCTTTGTTTGATGAAATTGCTACAGATCTTGTGTGTATAACCCAATAACATAACGGAAAATTTATTTTCTGAAGCTGTCGATGTAATGTTGCTCTGATAATGTGTCAATGCGTAGCAACATTTAATTTACCGTCATATACGTTTTTCAATTTGCTCCCCACTTCCTGTTCCTCCATTTATGTGTACCAGGTAGTTGAAATTATGTTTGAAAAATGCCGGGAAAGCAGGGCGAGCCTTTTAAAAGTCATTTTGAAATTTTGTCCATGAAAATGTGTGGTAACCCTGTATAGACAGCCCAACTACGGCGCAGTTCTCATTAGAAACAGACATGGCTTGTTCGTCCTCTCAGAGCCTGCGCGGCCCCCACCCCTCCCCCATTCCTGTTTCACCTTTAGAAAACACCTGTATTTTATTGTTGTAACTCCATTTCAGACGTGACCTTGTTCAGCCATGCTGCACCTTTGACCTCTGCCTTGACCCTGACACATGGAGGAGAGTAAAAATCAGAGCTGAAAAATAAAATCAGGGATGCCTCAGTAACAGAAAAAGAGAGAAAAGAACTTGGGGGAGGTGGAGGAGATGGTGGTTATAAAAAATCATTGGAGATGGAGATGAAAAAAAAAGTGAGCGAGCGCTGAGGCAAAGGAAAATGACGGCTCCTAGAAGGCTGCGGAATTGCTCTGATCAATCACGAGGCAAGCCGCTCAGGCTTTGCCGATGTTAACTTTCATTTCCGTCACATCTGGGGCCTTTGCGAGGGAGGGAGATAACCTGTTTACCACATGATCGTACGGCTTTGATAAGGACAAATTGCAGTGTCAGTGGAGCTTATGTGTGTGAGAGCATCACACTTGCAGGTATTTCAGGAAATGGAAGATGAGGGAACAATTTGCACACAAGGACGCACATCTCAGGACTGATATCCTGCCAGGACTGAGGCAGATCTCTTTCTGTCAGTGCTTTGGTGCAGCAACAGGTCAAATGACTTCAGTTTTGAGGTATGCCGTTGCTTGCCATTATATGATGAATGACTCGGCATCTCAGCGCAACTAACATGGGCAAGTGCGGCCTGATATCGTGCCATCTCTAACCTCCCAGTGTTCGGTTACAGCTTGGGTCGGCAGCAGAAGGGAAAACTGAGCGGAAGCCAGTGGGAGATTTTCGCCATGAAATTTCAACCAAAAGATCTTCACGGCTATAAGAACTGGCAGCTCTCACTAATGCTGTTTTTTATTTTCTGGAAGTGATTCTTTACCTACATCAGGATCAACAGGAAAAAAAAAACTAACTCTCTTTACTATTGATATGAATATTTTCCCAAGCAATAAGTACAGGAAACTTGTGTTGTTTCTGCAATGAGTCCAACAAGAGGAGAGAAATGCTTCCAGCATAACACTGCATTGACAAATATTCACTGCAAATGTGAAATAATAAAAGGGGTAAAATACATTTTTCCATGAGGAATGCCTTGGTCAAGTGATAATATTATGTGGTGTGTGGTATGGGGAAACGTGTTGTGGCGGCCAGAAAAGCTTCGGGCATAGTATCAATTCATTTCTCTCTGCTATGGTACAGCAATTCAGACATGCTGATATGTTTATTAAAAAGTTACGATGACGGTATATGTTTCCAATCATAATGTTTTAAACCTTTTCAGACGTGATTACACAAGTATTAGCAGGGTTAGAACATCTCAATCAGCTTTTGTTTGAACATTTTGTAAACATTTAGCGCAGCATTTTGCCAAATAAAAAGTCAAGCCGAGCTTAAAGTAATAATCTGTGACATGTTCATATAAATAAATATTCATTTTTGCTACTCTATTGCTGATTGATGTAACACAAAAGTGATCCTTGTTAATGACAACTTTTCCATTAGTCGTAAACATAGAGCCGTTGTTAATTCTTTCCCAGAAGAATTCTTGTGTTTTCTGTTTCTGACAGCAAAAGAATTGGGTGTTTAGTGCTGCACGAGCATTGATCACCACTGCTTGAATACACAAGAAATAAGTGCTACCTAGAGAGGCTCAAACCTTATCAGCAGGGACGGATGATGAGACAATGGGCCCCTGGACACAGACGTACAAAAGGCCCCAGCACCTACATAAAACACAGATTTTGTGGTGGGTTTACCTTTTTTTTTTTGTTTTTTGTTGTCGTTAAGCATTTCTTCATAGTCATTCTGCACCTTCTTGTGGTTTTGTGTTTCTTTGTGGTTATTTGCGTTTTGTTTTATTTTTTGTCTCTTTGAAATCATTTAGTCTCTCTTTGGTAATTTTATGCCTTTTTGGTCGTTTTGTGTTTATTTGTGGGTTTTTTTTTCCTTTTTGAAATAATTTTGTGTCTCTTTACAGTCCCTTTGCATCTGTTTGTGGCCTCATTTCATTTTCAGTCTCTGCCTGGTTGATATGCATTAATTTGAGTAACAGTAGACTAATGCATTCCTTCTTATCAGAAACTG
The DNA here is from genome assembly GCF_008729295.1 of Plectropomus leopardus. NCBI lineage: Eukaryota > Metazoa > Chordata > Actinopteri > Perciformes > Serranidae > Plectropomus > Plectropomus leopardus. The sequence goes on along the minus strand of NC_056481.1, from coordinate 16,609,445 downwards.
AAAACGCAAGAAATAAAAATCAATCAGAGTTGCTGCTTGATTACCAAGGGAAGTGTGGAAAACACACAGCAGTTTAGCACCACAGAAAATGTCTTGAATACAACTTTAAAAAAAACAAGCTATTACAGACAGCATCATAATGTTTGTTGTTGGAATATACCTTTGCAGGCTCGTCGGTGAGTAATCGGTCTCGCCATGTCTCTGTAAAAGCCCTCCTTGCAGTAGTGGCAGTGGCGGCCTGCGGTGTTGTGGCGGCAGTTCATGCAGACACCTCCGCTCTTCCTTCCAGACAACTTATACAACTCCATGTTAAATCGACACCGACGGGCATGGAGGTTGCAGTTGCAAGCTGCAGAGGGAAATGAAGAAGCTGTCAGTTGTGTGATTATCAGCAAAGGTGAGTAATAGTATTTCCACAAAATGTATCCTTGTAGAGTCTAAATGTAAGTTAGCTTTGATGAAATGTTCACACGGAGTTTGCATTGCAGTATAACATATGCTCACTACCACGTATATCGCAGGAGAGCTGTCAGAGATTTTCCAGTAAGGCAGTATAAAAGTGAGTGGTTTATAATCTACACTGCGGCTGTGTGCTTGGCTGCTATTCCAGAACTCATCAATCAAAAGTGATATTTGCAGAGCTCATTTTCTCCATTTCATAATTAATGAATTCGGCTTCTCTTGGCCCATTAGTTATTAATCACTGGAAAGAGAGACATTAATTTCATGAATCACTGATGAGTAAAGACTCCTAAGATCTATTAAAAGCGAGAGCGATTCAGATAAAGGAACGGGCTCGAGCTAGCTGTCTTCTAAATGAGGCGAGCCGCAATATATAGGACATACAAAGTGAGGTTATATCTCATCGCAGTCCCTCCCAGATGCCTTTATGCCTCTTTGCCTCACCATTCTTTCCACTGATTCCTCCATATTAGACCACATTCACCAGCTCTGACATTATTCCTAAACTCTGTTCCACTCTCTACATGTGGGGTTTGCATTTGAGAAGCCTTAATGAGAAACCTGCCCTTCTTGTTTGTGTAATAGAGTTTGATCCAGACCCTCTGCTGGTTAAATCAGAGTCAGACCTGGGACCTGAAGACTTGGCCATGGCTTCAAAGACGGCTGCTGCGGAGCTTAGCTCCAGTTCAAAGTTATCCGCAGATAAATTAGAAAGGGGTAAACAACAGCAGAGCTGTTTGACCAAAATGTCAACAGTTATGGCAAAAAAAAGGATTATTAGGGCATCACGGCAGAAGGTGATATTAATTATTCTGGTGGGAGTGTGACTGAGAAACGTGCATCAACAATGGATGTTTAGAATAGAATAAGACACAACAATGGGAAATAAGTAAAGACAGACTGGCTGAGGGACTGGGAGGCTTTTGTGTGTGTGGCTTTGTGTGCCTACAGTGACTAGTGAGGCAGTTACAGAAATAAGTACTTTCCTGAGTCAGAAAAGAACTGGTTCAGTATTGAGCAAGAGGCACTGCAGCCAGCAGTGGTGAAACAAGCTGCAATGTAATGTTAATAGGCAATTGTCTATCATCAAATACGTCGGATAATAGCGCTTGTTTTCGCCACCGACAGGCTCAGAATATTATCATAAGTGTCTTTCAACATCATGGAGACGATCCCTACAAAGATAGACCTTTTTTTTTTTTCAAAGAGAAAGAGCCTGTTTGTTTGAAAGAGTCCCTAAATCGCTATCGCCAAACCCACCACACTATATTTAAACCTCTGAAACTTGAGCAGATTGGTTTGAAAACAAGGTGAAAAGACGATGGACAATTTTGCAAGACATAGCTAAAAAAAATAGCAAGAAATTAACAAAAAGTAAAAAAGGAACAGAAAATTCGAAAATCTGAAAATATGTTAAAGGGAGGGGGGTATTATTTTTTTTGTTCTGTAACATATTTTCAAATATATAATTCTAATTAAAAATATTGTTTTCTGGACATTATTCCCTTTGTTATTATTATTATTATTATTATTATTATTATTATTATTATTATTTTATTTTTAATTTTCTAATAATCCTCCCCCCTTTCTAAAAACATATGTTTTTCTTGTTTTAAACAAAGAGAAAATTAAACAAATTCAAAGGATTCAAAGCATTAAGTAGTTTGTGAAAGGCAGCTGAATGCAGCACAAGTAAACTGATGTCAGTCCAGGCTTCAAATGGTTAAATAAACAGCATTTTTAACATCGTAAAACACATTTCAATCAAAGTCAACAGAAAAAAAAACAAAACTCGCTTTGTCATTTCACTGTTCCAACAATCATCAACTGTGGTTTGGTTTAATTAAACCCTTAATTCACCCAGTTGAATTTGAAAATACTCTGGCTCTATACACGCTAAAATTACTGCTTATTTAAAATGAAGTCTGGTATGTTTGGCAATCCCAATTTTGGTGCTGTTTCTGATTAAGAAAAGGGATCTTACTCTTTAACAACAAGATCCATCTCTCTAGGGATTCTTTCCATAATGTTGTCAGACACTTGTAATAACAATCTGAGCCTGTCAGTGGCAAAAACAAGCATTTTTAGTGGATGTAAACTGACAGTGCAAAATTTCGCTGCTGCCGCCTACAGAGTTCTCCTTCAATAAAGGACCAATGTTAAAAATTGTTTTTCTCATTAGTCACTTAAACACAAAATAATAGGAAAATTGGGTCCAAGTTGAATAATTCCGAAGTTACACCTTAACGGCTCTTCCCTCCTCATCACTGGCTGACACATGCATTGCTGCTGCAGCCAAGGTCGGCTCTGCAGTTACACTGAGTTTAATGATCTGTATAATGTCAGATAAGTTCTTGCAGTTGATCAAAAATGACTGTTAATGACACCCATGGCTCTGTCGCAGAGGGAGAGTGACTTGAATACATATGTCAAGTAATATGCAAGCAGTGAATGATATGCACCTCCAATTGCACTGAGGGGAAGCCTGGCACCAGATTGGGAAAGAGGCCCAGTTTTCCCTGGTCGCAGACCCTGGAAAAAGAGGGGGAGCACATTCCCAGACTGTTTCCCAATTCCATCTGGTTATTACGTGGCCCAATTTGTATGGAATTCTGCACTTAATGAAATACTTTTTCATGTATGTATCCATATCAAAGAAAGTGCTGTTTGAGTAGAAACACTTTTGGATGTTTTGGTTTACTTTTGAGTTGGTGAGCCCAAGACGAGGGTTGACCTTTGACCCTGGAGAAAAACATGGAGTGAAGCTTGCACATAACACAAAGTTTAAGTGATATTTTGCATGTTTCAACTGGAAAAATACTCCAAACTAAAGACAATCTGTGTATGCTTGTGTGTTGAGTATCTGCTGTGTGTGGATGTGAATGACTAAACAGCCTGTCCAACTGCTTCTGAGGGGAATGTGACAAAGAACACACCCGCTCCGGTGAGCGGCAGGGGCTGCTGTGAGGGGAGAACGAGGTGGGGGACTGTGATTATGATCAAGCGTCTCAAACACACACACAGCTGTGAGCACTTGTGTCCATTAACACCTTGTAGCAGAACATGAAAGCGATGGATTGCGTTTTCTCCCCGGCTAAAGTGCCAATGTTACCTCTTACGGCATCTTCTCGATTCGCTGCTGTGCAACAAGATCGGCCAACAAAGTTAGCATGAGAGGATATGTTCAAGTGTGGAGAATGTAAAGCACGCTCCAGAATTTAGCCTTTAAATGATTTAGCATGTGGGGCGGTGATGGCTTTAACCACAGCCAGACTTTTTGTGACAGACAGAGAAGTAGAGAATTAGTGTCAGGCAGATATAGGGGGCAAAAATGTGATCATAGTTTTACTCTTTGAAACCTGAGCATTTTTTTTTTATTTCTTTCAAAAACATGGGGAGAAGGCAATGAGCAACTTAACAATACATGGCCCAAAATTACCAAAAAGGGGGAAAGGAAAAGAATAAAGTTACATTTAGTTCACTTGAAAATACGCCAAAAGAATCAAGGAAAAAAAACACTAAAGTGACCTTAAAATGCTGCAAAATGCATTTATTTTAGAAATTTCATTTAGTTTTTTTTCTGTAACATATTTTTTTAAAAATAAAATAATTGTAATTGCAAATACAGTTTTAAGGACATTTTCCCCAATTTATTTCTGATAATTTTGTAATAATCCTCCCCTCTTTTTAAAAACATTTTCTTCTGTAATTTTCTTGTCACCTTTTACTTATTTCTTGATATTTGTGGGACATGTCTTGCCCAGTTGGGTCACTGCCTATATTTTCCCATGTTTTCAAAAGAAATTAAACTGATATGCTCAGGTTTCAAAGGTCAAATCGGTTGTGAGAGGTGTCTGAATGCACCACAAGAAAACTGATATCGATCTAGGTTTCGGGGGGTTAAAGAATGAGGAAAATAAGCACTCAGGTAGGTGTTTGTAACCATGTGTATGTTTTCTATGGAGTACATGCTGCGTGCAGTTAACTTTAGCTCGGAGCTGCAGCTGCCTAAAGATGCTGGAATGTTTATGGGTTTGTTTTGAAGTGCTTGTGTGCACACACACACGCTGACACCCCAACCTGCCACCCCCACCACACCAGCAACCCCCTCAACCAAATTAGGCTCAGCAGGGATAACTGAACACTGTTGAAGGCCATTTTTCAATTCATTAACACATCAAAGTCTCACTAGTGCTTTGCAAAAACATGTATTCTTATCTGTTGCGTTGTTCTGCAGGTGGTAGAAAGTGGGCGAAGGAGCTGTGATCCTCCAGTGAGCGTGGCTCCTTTATGGGTCAGTGTCCAATTCAAGGATGCATAAATGTGGTTTTTGTGTGTTGTCGTGGAAATCAAACAACAAACACAAGCTACAGGCTTGGCAAACAGAGGGATGCTGCAACAAAAATAAAGGAGGGGGTGGAGGCAGAGGAGCAAGAAACCCCTAGGAAAATATTAGAGTAGAGAATAGTTGCACCGTTTTGTCACTGAAATGAGGAGCGCCAAATGCAAATTTGGGTGGAATAACTGCTAGAGTACATTTTTATCCAATATTTTTCCCTACACAGTTTGTGATCTAGATGCTTCTTGTTTTGATTTAGCTTTTATAACAGGTGCCTCAACAAGTAATTGTGCTCTAACCAAGCTGACATGATGGCCTGTCACGTGTGTGCTGTGACAAATTGGCCCGTAAAGACTGCATTCAACAAATAAAATGCAAACGTGTTTGTGGAGTGCACCGCCTCTCTTCTTCCCTCCATATGTCAGGGATAAATCTAACCTCATTTTTCCTTCAGCTCCACCAAAGCCAAGGCGGTAAGCACAGCCAATTGATTTTGGATGCCTGTGCAAAACCCAAATCCCATGGCTAAAACTGGTCCTTGAAAACTGAAGGGCTGCTCTCCCACCACCACCACCCTATCCCCCCTGGCCTCGGACGTGGTCCAGACCTGCTGCAGCCCCCTTGGGTGCCCTCTCTGCCTGGCCAAACAGGCTCTGCTATATGGTCTCCTGCCATCATGTGTGTGTTGGTGTGTATGCTGTGTGTGTTGGGCTGAGTTCCGCCTGGCTGCTCCAGCCACCTGCTCAGGGCACAGGGGGGAACACCCGGTTAATTAGCTCCTCATTAGAGCCAAAGCAGTCTACGGTGTGGACACAACACACACACACACACACACACACACACACACACACACACACACCAGAGACACTGCTTCAAGCAGTGCTCACAAAATGACATGGATCAAGTAACAAAAGATGCAAAAAAAAAAAAAAAAAAAAAATCAGAAGTGAGACTTAAACAGATGTAAACACCGCTGGGTCTACAGACTCTAATGAGCTGTGGACAACAAGCTGAGACAAAGATTTAAGAACTCTAAGTTGAGGACTAACTGGAAACTACAATTCCTGTAGTCCTGCTGGGTGCATTACGTGGACCGTATAATGCACGCAGGAGCTTCTACCTCTTTGTAACCACTTCTCTTCCTCACATACATATCTTTCGCTTCTAGCTTTGACACCATGTGTCCGCCCTCCCCTCCTTCTGCTGGTTTCTGCGGTTAGCCTCATGCCGTGGGCTTAAGAGCCAGCTCTTGGGAGCCCTTTTTGAACTAAGAGTCCCCTTAATTCCTCTCCCCTCCCTCTCTCTCTCTCCAAGACCCCATCTCAAATACTCTCACTGCTTTCCCTCCTTGTTTCCTTCCCTGACCCTTTCTCTTGTCCATCCTTTCCTTCGTCTCCCCCTCTCTCTCTCTGGATGGCATCAGACGGGGGGGAAGATTTTAACGAGATTAGGATGGAGGGTTGCCATGTTGGGGGGCCGGGTGTCAGTGGAGAGTTGAGCTCTGTTCCCTCTCTGGTCCACTTCACTTCCCCACATCTAAACATTGTTATCTGTGTCCCGCCTTCACTCTCTGTCTGTCTCCCCTTTCCTTCCCCCCCCCCCCCCCCCCCCCCCCCCACCACCACCACAGGCAACATCCTGCAGTCTTGAGCGTAGGGGCAGAAGTAGACGACTGTTGTGCAATCAAATTATCATGGCAAATCAGTGAAAAGCGAGGTAAAAACAGATGTACGTTTGCCATGACTCTTGGCATGCACAGCCATGAGGTCCACTCTGGGGGGATGCATGCGATGCCTGGGCTGGTTTCGAAATAGAAAGTGACAGATGGAACCCACCGCCTAAATTCACCACTGCGGCCAGAGATGACAGTTGAACTGCTGAGGGAAAACTGAATGTTTTCTCAAATGCACAGAGAGAGAAGCAGTCCTGGGCTGAGGATAGGCGATCCTGAATTGAGCAGTAATATCAAAGGTCAAATGTTAACCCTTTAATACCCAAGTGAATTGGCTTGATTTCTTTTAAAAACATAGAAAGAAGGCATTGAGCAATGAAAAAAGAAATTACCCAAAACCCAAAAGAAATTGGTAAAAAGAACAAGACAATTACCCGAAAATCTGTAAAACAAACAAATAGAATTTAAAAAATAAAATTAAAAATAAATTTATATGCATGTTTAAGGCCATTTCTACATCCATTTATGGTGAACTGTGGGTGTGAAAATTACAGAAGATAACAAAAAGAATGCATGTCCACATTTCTGCCCCTGCGCATACATAGTTTTAGTCCTGAACTATGGGAACATGACCTTTGAAAGGATGATGTGCATCCCTTTAACTGAGTTTCAGGAACTTGAAGAATATATTAAAAGGAGCAGTGAGGCCGTTCTGGCAGCTCATTGTGGTTTCCGCTATTATTTTTCCTAGCTTTCTGTTGAAAAAAAAAAAGACGTAGCAGGAGCTGAGATATCCTAATTTTTACTCCCTAGTGTGGATTAAACATATACTATGCAGGATTTTTATCAAAAAAAGAAGTAAGCCCTCTCAGACATCATTCCTGACCCACTAGAAATGTGCGTTAGTGTATTTATGTGCAGAGACCCTATCCTCTGCCTGTATTTCCTCATTCTCTTCTTATTTTGCTGTGGTCAGGATGTTCTTAGGCTTCAACCTTTGGGCAGTGTATAGATCCAAACCAATAGCAGCACACAGATGAGGCTGGGACTTCATAAAAAGGTAGCAAGCAAGTAGTAGCAGCACATATCCTAGAGGAAGCTTCAAAAGTTGAGGATTCGATGCTGAAGAAATACAAAAATATCAAGGTGAAATGCCAAGTGAAAAATCTCATTCAAAAAAGTGAGTGAATCTAGTGCTGGTTTTCACTTTTACTGATGAGCACTAAAGGAGATGATGGGGAGGAGGAGCAATGCAGAGTTGACCTTTTTTTCACATTCTCACCCAGAGGTGCTCTCAGGCACCAACACTTGGCACTGATGGATTTAACAAGGTTCTGTAGTGCCTAACAAATTCAGTCAGTAGCCTTAAAAGTACCAAGTTTGGTACTCAACCCTGCTAAACAGTGTATTTTGTTAAGGCCATGACACATCAAGTCGACATCTGAGAACTAGAGGCACCGTGTCTTGTGCCAAGGAACATACCAAACCACGTTCTGTGCCTGTGTGAGAGAAAATATGCCTCCATACCAGCAGACGGCGGTGTTCTGTAATAGTCATTCAAAACAGGAAAACCAGAGGACCGCCATAATGCTAGTGCCAGTTAGCACATTAACAACAAAACCCAATAGAGTGATAAAGGGATGACGTGTTTCTGTCGGCCAACCCGGAAGTTAGCATCGTCAACTGCTGCTGTTAAGTCAACATGCTGAATCAGCTGAAAAAAGTAGACAAGGGTTGACAAGGGCCAACAGCGCAGGATGCACGGTGGCGACAAAAGATGCAGACGCTTACCGTAGCTGCCCAGCATGGACAGAACCATAGGCTTGGTGTGTAGCCAGCCTGTAAACCATGCCTGATTAATAATGCCCTTGTCTTTCAAACTTAAATCCCTCAACTTAATGTGAATGTTATAGTCTCCAAGCCCAATTTGAAATTATCCTGATGACATCATCAGGGTCTTCGTCTCAGAGCCACAGAAGCCATATACAACTGTTTTCACTGGCCGAACAGTACTCTTTCTGACAAGTAAACTGATCCTCATCTTCACCCAGATTAGGTTTTTATCTTGAATACAAACATAAAAAAACTGCTTAGTTTTCTGCTTTCATTTACAGTGGGCCTATATTCCTCCTGCTGCTGTCTGTTAACATGATCAGGGCCTTAATTATTCTATATTGACTCGTGCTGCCACTAATGACTGAGCTGCGTTAATAGACACCATTCACCTTATATGCATGAATGAATCAACACATTTTTACAAACATAGTGTGAGCAGCCATGTCAGTCACAGTCAGACAAAACCACAGTTAAAGCGAGCCAGGCGATTATCACACACTCATTGTCAAAAAACAGACATATATTTTCTCTTAACAGCCTCTGAATCTCGCTGCCACCAGCAACACCGGCTGGCAGCCAAAAAACACATATTTTCGCAGGCAACAGCGCACTGAGGCCTGCAGCAGCATAAAAAGAGGCAAACTGTTAACAAAACACAGATAATTCAATGAGAGAAGAAAAAAAAGGCTGATTTCAGCAAAACGAGAAATATATATGAAATGAAAGAGGAGGTAGTGGACAGGAAAACATCCAGGCAGAGAGAGTTCATCTTTGACAAGAGTCAGTTACACAAGAATCGAGAGGAAGAGAGCGCCGGCGGTGACGGGCACCTTAGGAGGTGATTGCTACCATCTGTGGGAGAGAGTGGATGGGGGCCTGGGAGAGCAGGGTGGGCACACTGCAGCTCCACCAGTTTGCTTTGGCACGGGGATGAAACGCTACATCGCACTACTAGATTACATGTGGCTCACAGAGATGCATATGCACACACACGCACTTGGCCCCAGGCAGCAGCAGAGCATTTCCTAAGGATCCAGTATTTTAACCCGGCTGACTTTAACGCTGTTATTTGACACGTTGCTGTCCTGAACATTTGTTTCACCATGTTCCCTGCTTGCCAGAGACTCTTTATGGGTGGCTTCTTAAAACAAAAAAAGCATCCATTCCTTGTGGCTTGGCTGAGGACCAAAGTTGCAATGCTGACAGAGGAAATAACAGCAAAGAGCAAAGCTACAGTAAAAACTGACCAAACCCTAATGTCTCAGTCAGATAAAGGTCTTGCCTCAAACACACACACACACACACAGGCACCAAAACAGGACTCACACACCTCATGTTTGTTGGCCTCGCTGTGCCGTTGCCCCTACATCTCACGCAAACCACCCCAGAGGCATCGTTTCATAGGGCTGTTGATTTTAGAACAACATTCCTCGGCTGTGTAATTATTTGAAAGCACAGGAGGTTTCTATTTTTAAATCGCTTTCTTTTGCCCCCCCTTTAACACACACACACACACACACACACATCTCCTGCTCATTTATGTGTCGCGCTATAAGTAATTGAAGTGTCGGTTCCCTGTTAGCCTCCAGCGACAGGCGGCAGAGGAGGGAGGGTCTTTATGTCAATTAGTGTAAGAGGGAAAATGGCACATACATGTTGTAATATGAATGCAGCTCTGGCTTTCTTCATCCTTACCATCTACATCTCACTGAGCTTCATTCACGTTAACCCTCTACGGACAGGCAGCAACATTTCAGCTGGCCATGGAGGACAATCTCAGGCTGCTTTCTGTTGCAGAGCTGGGTTCTAAGCGTTCAATGCAGTGGCGCCCCCAGAAATTTTTAATTGGGGTGGCTGGATGGGCCACTAAAATTCTTGAGGTGACACAGAAAAACCAGAGGCCATAACTGAATTTCAGGAATTTGCTGATGCTGTTGAATAAAGGCTAGTTGAAAACTATGTCAATATGGAGAATTGAGGAATTGCATTTACTTTCTTTCTATCTTACTTTTCAGTTAATATTACTAATATTCTGATGTGTATAGACTAATACCAGTAAAATTAACATTTTGAGTTCCACAACATTCCTGTTTTACTGTGTTGTTCTTCAAATGGGCTTGTTGTTCTTTGCTTTAGAAAGACATATATACAGCTTTATTTTGAAGGAGTACATTGATTTAATAGGAACGAGCCCTCTTAAGTTTAGGGGAGACTTGTGGGTACACATAGAACCACATTTCATTCAAATTTGGGAACACGTTCTCATTCCAACTCATCACATGTTGCTGCTTTGCAGTGGACTTCCGCATCTCCATATTGCAAGTTAAGTATCCTTGCTTGATGTATCCTCAGGTTGCCGCTGCCATGATGTCAACAAATGCACAATGTTGGGATGATACTGCATGTGCATTATGTTTAGGCAACAACAGCATATGGCAACAAATGGTGGCACGGATGGTTAGGATTAGGGGAAGGAGGCACATGCGCTCCTTATATTATGTTGTTATTGGTAGTGTTTCAACCTGACGCTATTCTGCCACATTTCATGTGCATATGATAGGTTCCAAGTGATACACATCAAGGCAGATACTGTCGGGCCCTTGGATGGCATATAATAGCACAGCGAACACTTCTGTCCGGCTGCGCTCTCTGCTGATGCCATTCAGCGGCATTCCATGCGCATGTGAAAGGTGTCTTTTGGCATAAATACGCTTCATTCTTTCAACATCAGATTGCGTTGTTTATGTGCTTGCTAGTAACATGGCGGTCTTTCAGTTTCCTGATTTGAATGATGAATACAGACAACCACCGTCTGCTGGTACAGAGGAGTGTTTCCTCTTACGCAGTCACACAACGTACCCACTGGTAGGCTGTCGGTTTGGTGTGTCCATGTGCAACTTTTTGACTGGGATACAGTGACGAAAGGCGGCACAGCATGGGGCTTTTGTCTCCGCTAGTTCTCTGATGTCGGCTTGGTGTGTCTTGCCGTGAAGACAGTAACATCCAATTATTTTCGCCAGGGAATAGGGAGGGAATGGGTGGGGGGCTAATAGTATCAGGGGGGCCATGGCCACCCTGGCCCCACCTTGGGGGCGCCGCTGGTTCAATGTGGAAATTCAATGCAATCCAGCGAGGTTAACTTTGTTCTAACTGAGACCAAACTACATTGTGTTGCAAGAACAAAAGCACACAAATCTTGCTCCACTCCATGCCACGATTGAGAAACTAAAGAAATGAAGGGTTGTTCATGTTGTCCAAGTCATGCAAACTCACATGGTTTCATGTGCGGTGTGCTTAAGGATGAGGTCATTTCTAAATGGCCGGGCCTAAAAAGTGTCTTGACGAATCTGCTCTAAGACTGGAACATGGGCCTGACCCCAGCTTGCCCCTCGCTATGTGGAATGGGGGGAAAATGGTGTGAAAGGATGTAGGGCTATTTTGAAATTCTAATCAGCATCAAAAAAACATCTGCCCCATGTCAGTGAAGGAGAGAGAACGAGAGAGAGAGAGAGAAATAAAAAAATAGAGTTTGTGCTTCTGTGGTCTTAAGAGTTTCCACAGGTCTGTACAGATCTGAGGGCTTATTCTGAGCGCTGTTCCTGAGCATGTGTTCCTGGCTGGCTTCTTCCTCTGACACACACATTCGCACACATACACACCTCTGCTGGATCCACACTACTCTCTCTGAGAAACCCATCTGTCAAATCCCCCCCTAATTCCAGCTAACAGTTTCCAAAAAAGAGGACGAGCCCACCAAAAAAACCACAAGCCCCCACAAAAGGTTTGAGCGAGGCTTGTGACGAGGCTTCACAATCTGTCTGTTCTGCTTCTCCGCTGTAAAATTCACATTTTAATGCAGCCGCTCATTCATTAGCGTGGCAGACATGATCTAATAATATCTATTATGTAACACGTAATAACTTTTTTAGCGGTAATAACTAATCTGTGGGAATTCCCCTCAGGTGATGACATGGACTGATGTATAATGAGACAGTATATTAGGCATGGGTGGGGGTTAACGCACATTGATACTGTATACCCCCGTGAAATTCCAGGAAGGTATGAAAAAAATAGATATCGCCTCAACCTACAGTGAATATTTATTTGCTTGACTGATTTCATTTCAAAGAAAAATCCCAAAACAGAATAGCATATCATTCATATATACATACATATATACACACACACACAACACACACATATATATATGTATATATATATATATATATATATATATATATATACATATATCTATCCCACTGGATTGTCAAAAGCTACTATTACGATTATTCAACACCACATCCAGACACTGCAGCAGAGCAGGAACACCCAGCTCTGCTACCAACCGCAGCTCACCTGCATTTCTGGCAAATCTGCCCAAATGGCAATTCGAAACAGCCTTCTAATTCCCACGGATGTTCAAAACCAACATTCACGACATGACCTCTGTATTTCATGCTATGAATGCACACCAGTGTGCCTGGCGCAACACTGGGAGCAGACCTGGCTTGGCTGTTGGTCCATTAGGGATGGATGGTGTCTGGCCACAGAGCAGTACTCTGGACTTCCTGCAGCCCAAAACGAGGGGAGAGAAAGGGGCTGGAGAATAGAGCAGCTTGGTTCCGCGGCGGAGCAGGGCCAAGATGGCTGCAGCCAAGAGCAGCAAGCTCCTACACCACCATAAATTATCATCTACTCGGGATGTCACAATGTCATTGACTCCATAAGAGGCCTCTCCGTCTTATACAGTGACTTTGGCAGATTCTATTACGGCCTGATATACCATCTCCCATTTTTAAGTCAACATAAAGTATTTACATTACGGCATCGACCATGCCAGCAGAAAAGCCAATACTCCATCATGACCAGTAACCAAATAGCTCTTATCCATCTGTTTCCTCATTCTGTCCTGTGGCTCAAACTGCAGGGCAGATAAATCACAGCTTTTTCCATCATGTCTCCTTCAATACAAACAGACATGCTCCTTTACGAGGCTGCCCTCTCTGACTACCAGAGCGGGGATTTGTAAACCCGTGTCTTGAGGCAGGATTCATAGTGAGGGAGGCGGCAGATGGGGCATTTGTGTGTGTGTATGGCTTGTGTCTGGAGACAGTATGTGAGCTTGCCAAAAGCACAGACAGTAATCTTGGTGCGGTGCATGTCAAACGTTTAGTAAGACTGACGAACAATCAAACCAGCCTGTTAGAGACAATGTTCTTGTCATGCAGGGGAAAGATATAAGACTGATATGAAAGAGAGCAAAACCTTTCAAGCCGTCCAAACAATAATGTTTAAAGTGGTGAAATTGGCACGCCAAGCACATCATTTCTCAATGACTGCAGTGTGAGACAACTATTGATTTGGCTCTACATCTGGCCACTCTGAATTCCCCATTACCCACAAACCATCTCCCTGTCAGCTTAACCTTGTCACCACACTGAAAAGGATCATGACCTCAGCCTGGCCCTGTCAGACCCTACTACCAACCCAAACACCCACAGGGCCTCAAAAAGGTTCTAGTGACTCCTAAGGGCCTCCTAGGCTGTGCAACCTGCCATTCTCACACACTCGCCCAGGCTAAATACCTCCACCTCGCTGTCACAGTGGCTCGCACAGAGCAGAGAAATCAACAAGAGGCGGATCCATTTTAAGAATGGGTTTTAATATACACAAGAGAGGCCTTTTTAAAGGCTCTCCTGCTACTTTGAGGAGATGTTGGAACCAGTTCCACCGGAATAAGCTGTAAAGAGGCTTTTGGAACATGCAGTCGGGGACATCTGGGACTAACTTTTTTGGCGTGTCCGGATGTGTGATCAGGTATAGCGTGCGACTCGCAATAGCTTTAACTGCCCTGTATCAACACTGGGATTAGGTCATCAGAGTTGGCCGGTGTGGCCAGGCTGTTTAGTCCAGGAATCATGGATGGAGGTGACATATCAATCCCGCTGAGAAGAGCTCTACGGGAAGCGGGTGTAACATTTCGGAAACGGCTACGGGACATTTGAAAGAGGGCGTGAGCAAAAAAGTATGAGTGAGAACACACTGAGGGATTTACAGGATATTGTTGTGGAAGGGGCTAAGGTGCGTAATGTATGTGACTGTATCTGAGTGCTAAGTAAGTGAGGGTATCAAGGTTGGATGAAGCAAAAGTAAGGTTGTGCTGGTGTGGGATTTTTCAGAGAGCACAGTGAGGGAACACTGGCCTCGATGGTCGCTCGAATGCTAAAATGGCCACACTCCTCTGGCTCTGTCACTCTCTGCCCCCTTTAAACAGATCTGGCACAGTTCGATGCTAAATATGATCTCAGGCCAGCTCACCGGGCAATTATAACATGTTAGAAAAATATACACTGTTTTTCAATGCTCTGCTCCTGTTTTTTTTTCTCTCTCCGGGTGTAATTTTATTTCATTATGGGGAGAGGTTAAAACGGGGACAGTGGTTTCTAATATGGTTTTATTTTCCTAGGCCAACAAATTTTTATGACAAGCAAAATTGACCTGAATTAAGTTCCACCTATGTCTATTTATACTAACAGAGAAACGCTGTTAAAATGACCACCAAAGAAACACATTAAAGAGTGCATTCCTGTTGAAAACTCATGGATAACATGGTGGGTGTCTAAAATCTTTCTACAGCCATGAAATTAATACATGCGCTAAATATCACATAAAAGCCTAATCCAATACAAAGGTAAACCATTTACATTAACAAAAATTGCCACAGAAATTGACATAATTTTACTTGGCCAGCTTTCAGAGCACGTCTGAATGACTTTTACGGAGCATGTCTTGAGGTAAAGGCAAACACTGCCAAATAACATTCTTGGATGACTTAGCTGTAGCGGTGTGCCAATGACTCGAGCTGTTGTCATCCACTGTTTAGACTTGCTTGTGAAAAAAGAGGGTTTTTTTCATAGACAAGTCCAGAAAACCTGATTTTGTTAAGAGTAGGCCTGTTTCCCTTTGGAGGAACAGTAAATAGAAAGGGCTGATGGGAAATGAGCCTCGTGTTTTGGGAGACGTTGCCAAAGTTGCAAGCTCAACCGCTACAGTATGTGCTACCAGAAGTCCTCACCTGTACAAATACAAACCCATCCGGTGTGCTCTGGCAACACTCTTAATTACCCGTGTGACAGTCAAACACAGGTCATCATAGTTAAATCTGTCCGTTTCTGATTCCTTCTCGCTTGCCTGGTGTATAAATTTAATTTGTTGGCCTGATTTTACATTGCTGTCATATCCTGAGAGTGGGTGGTGAAACGGTCATGACCGTATCCAGTGAAGAAATAAACAACCTGTATTTCCAAAAGTTTTTCATACACTCCTTCAACCCTGCAGCCAATCCTCTGTCCGAATCCCATTTGCTCATTAGGAATCCGGAGATGTACTGAGGAGATATAGGGCAATAAAACCTCTCTGATTCAAAGGGAGAGGAAAGGAACAGAGCAAGGAGGAGAGCTAAAGAAAGAGCAGGAGTTAACATTTGCATGCTCTCTTGTTAAAAGGGATAGTTCAGATTTTTGGGGGTTGTTTGAGGTACTTATCCATAGTCAGTGTATTACATATAGTAGATGGCTGTCAGCACACCCCCAATGTAATGATGTGGACGGGGTCAGCAACAAATCACATTTCAGCTACCCAAAAGAGACCCACCTATAAAAAAAAATCTATATCAGTTCAAGTGTAGATTATATTCAAAATATTTTCACCGCTTTACCTTAAGCTTAAACAGTGACTTCCAATGGGGAACTGAAGCTGTTATATTGCTTTCTTCAATGCCAGACCTCATTGAGAAAAATAGTGATTTACCTTTGTTGAACATTGGAACTGTTGGTGCCTCGATCAGTTGTTTTGTCTGTGTTATTGTGTGCCTTGGCATTTGAAAGGGTTAGTTTGGATTCATCAAAGTCACACAATAATCCAAACTAATAAAAGTATTTTACTGATGTAAAGAGAGTCCTCACATAAAAGTATGACGTCTCTGCAGTAGAAAGATGCAAATACTTACAACTGATGCTTCATGACAAGAGAAAAAATAAAGAAAGGATGCCAAAACCTACAGCTACCAGAATGTGTTAGGCCTTACCAGATGCTCCCGCTGGTGGGTGATGTAGTGTGAACTGGTCCAAGTGAAACAATGGTGGCCAGCGATTTTGTATGACAGTTAAATTTCTGAAAAAATTTCAGGTGAGAAGTATAGAATGTTGGTTTATATTTGATCAGCACTGCTTATTTTTACTGTTTGATTTGCGGACCTCTGTTTTCACTATGCTGGAAGCAGTGTGGTGAGCCAGCAACTCCCGTGTTCAGCAAGCCAAAAATGACTGTTTGTCTCAATGGAGTCTGCATGGTGGCTTTGATGACAGCATAGATGGGGAACTAAAGCCATTCACCGCTTCCCTGTTTGAAATGCGTATATGACAGAAAGGTACAGCAGTGATGAATTCTCATTAAAGCATACACTTTAACTGTGGAACTTTTTTTTCTAGATGGGAGATTTTAGGCGGCAAAAATACATTTTGGAGCTGCCCCATCAAAGCAGTGCATTGCTTAGCTTTCGTGGCAGTAATTCTGATGCTTCTCCAAACTGGTATTGTGCTGACCATCATCTACTATAAACACTAAGTACTTAGTATAACCCCACTTAAAAAAATCCAAAGTATCCCTATCCAGTGTACTGATTTAGTTTTCTAGTGAATTAAACTCCTAAAGAACATTTGTACAGTTATCTACAAGAATGAACTGTATTCATCTCCTCTGTTCTTATTCTTATTCTTTTTTACAACCAGTATAAGACATAAAACCATCATGCTGGGTCTCCTCTCTGTTATGTTAAATCTAAATTCACAGAAATAGGCTGTATTGTTTGCAGGCAAAGAGACATCAAGTTTCCCAGCAGACTAACTTAAACATATTAAAAGCAAATAAAGAATGACAGATAGAGGGAAAAACTTACGCAGACACTCGTTGGCCTCGCGGGCGTTGGCCCTCTGCCACGGCCGGTCATAGTGAAAGGGCTTGCAGCGGTCACATTCGGGTCCCTCGGTGTTGTGCTTGCAATCACACACCAGTTTGCCTTCCTTGTCTTTCAGACAGCGTGAGCCGTGTCCATTGCATTTACACCTCCCGCCCACCTGGAAGTCTCCCACTGCGTAGAAATAAGTTGGCAGTGCGGATGTCACCGCCATAGGGTCATCGTCCCTCCCTCCGCTGTTGCTTCCAGCCCCCAGTCCCAGCTCTCGGGGCAGCTGCGGCCGGCTGAAGACCACTCGGATGTCGGTTACAGTCACCCAGTCCTGAAGGACAGGGCTGTTGTCAAAGTCTTTGCCTGAGGGCCGTCCGTCCAGAGTGCTGAAAGCGATGAGTCCTCCAGACAGCGGGTAGAGGTCAGTGTGGCCATCTGTGCATAGAGCTTCCTGTTCGTTCTGCTTGGTGATGGTTGCTTTGTTGGGTCGGTTGTACATACGCCGGCACTGTGAGGAGTAGAACTGGTAGGGCATCCAGGTCTTGCCATAGTCCATGCTCTTATATATGGCCAGGGACTCAGGTCGTGGTGAACAGAACTGCAGGCTGACGTAGGTGATCTCAAACTTTTTACCCAGTGAAAGGGTGAGAGTCACGTTGTGCGGCGAGGTGTTCAGATTCTCTGACTGCCAGCAGGTGAGGTTGTGGGCTGAATTGAGGTCAGTGAGGTAGGACGCAGGGTGCGCACGCCGAGGGTCAGCTGCATCGCAGATTTGGCATGTGCGCACAGAAGGCCGATCGTCGCCCCGCTCCACCACGCTGCAGGAGCGGGACGGTGGCCGGCCACAGACGCTGGACACCATCACCTCCTTGCCGAAGGCTGCATTAATAAACTCAGGGATGCAGCGGCGGGCTGCGCCTGTGTCGTCGTAGCAAGGGTCTGGAGGGGTCTGCTGCCCTGCGAAGGGGTTGGTGGCACTGTGAGTGGAGGCTGAGCATGCCAGGAGGCACAGGCCCAGCAGGCACCCCCAGGGTTCCCTCATCCTGCTCAGAGGGCCTGTGAGAGAGTGTGTGTCTGCGTTTATGCACGGATGACTGTTCTTGTGTGTACCCAAAAGTCTGTGAGTATAAATGTAAATGTGTCGTTGTGCAGATGTGTCTGTGTGTGCGACTGTCCCCTATGTGTGTGATGGAAGGAGAGTGTCTGAGCTCAGTGACCCCTCACTTCAGGCTGACCAGAGCCCTTCCTGTAAGAGAGAGAAACAAACACAAAAGGTCAGTGTCAGACATATTTTTACCATAATAGGATATAAAAAGAAAGTGACGCTGATCTCATTCTATAAAATCATCTTCAAATTATATTTGCCCTTATAAAGGAAATGAAATAGTATTTTTTTTGTACTGCACAACTACAAGTGAATGTTTTCATTGACTAAAAGCCTGTCAGAGGATAAGACAGTTAGACGGGGGGCCCCAAGAGAAACGATGTGACCATTTAAAGAGAGACATTAGTGGCTGCAAGTGACTGCATCCTGAATTTTAATGCCGGCCTCTCATTCAGCACTTCCATTGAGGTCAAAACTGGCCAAGCCTTCTGGTCATGCTTGAGCAGCATGGCAGAAGTCACCCTATAATCCGTGGTGATGCTGCAGAGCAGTGGACCGTGTGTGACCCTGGTCAGCTTTAAGAGTGAAAAAAGGAAACTATTTTATATATGAGGCTCAACTTTTGAGCTGATTTTTTTTTCTGGGAATTTAACAGGAAATCAACCGTTGCAACACTATTGTCACACATTGCTGACCCTAGAGAGGACGGCATTATGTTCATTCGCTGAACCAGAAAATTCACCAAAAGTGATAGCTATTTGAGGATTATACTCCGCTTCACAAGAAGCTATGAGACTCTATTCAAGTCGTTCAAAATCTCTAGGTCAATATAGGTACCTGGATGACATCATACGCTCACAGCTAGACGAGGGGCCTCTCGATCCCAAAGAGAGAAAAATTGAGCAGAGGGGCAGAGAAAAAGCCTTGGGGCGAAGAAAAAGACAGAGAAAGAGATGTATATAGCCCATGGCTTTTCCTTCCCTAATCCCCTTTTTACTTCCCTGGGTGTCAAATCCAGAAGAGGCCCATTTTTAAAACAGACAGCTGAGGGGTTAAGAAGGCACCCCAACCCTCTTTGCGAGGTATTTATTAAATTACAATGAATCACACCCACCTCCTCCTTACCCTCACTCTCCCTCTTATACTACAGCATCCCTCTTCATCTCAGTAGAACAAAAGGCCGCCTCTGTATCCACTTCAGTCAAGCAGAGGAAGGCAGACAGACGGATTTAAGGGGAGTCGGAAAAACAAAAGTTTTGTTCTTTTCTTATGTGAAGGGTCCAAAGCTAGCAACCCGCAGAAAAAAGGGCCCAGTGGCCTGGTAAATAGGGCCACTCTTCTGTGCTCAAGTGCTTAAACTCGAGCCATTTGGCCTCTTCTCAAGAGCAGATTGGGTGTTAAAGAAAAAGAGTGTGAAGGAATTAGGAAGACAGTGAAGAAGAAAATTTCATAAAGTAAAACTGCTTATGTCCATCCTAACTGAAACTGCACAACATTTAAAATGTCCTGCCTGCTTCATTTTGAACTTGGGATAAAGCAGAGGTGGAAGAAGTATTTAGATCATTAACTTAAAAAAAGTACACACCCCACCTTGAGAAAATACTCTGTTACAAGTAAAAGTCCTGCTTTGAAAACAGTGCTTAAGCAAAAGTAATTAAGTATAATCAGGAAAATGCTTAAAGTATTAAAAATGAAAAAACCAAATGCAGAAAAATCTTAAACACACACACACACACACACACACACACAAATTAAGATGATTAAAAAAATAAAAAAAGACTTTAGTGTTCATCAAAATAGCTAGCAATTAGTCGATGGATTGATTAATGAATTAATTATTGCAGCTGTACTTCAATCTACTCTTTGGTAAATTAATTAATAACAAAACCTATTTTATAAACTCTTATAATTTTTATGGAAAAATCTCAATCTGTAAATTAACTAAAGCTGTCAGATAAATGTAGTGAAATAAAATATATAATATTTCCCTCTAAAATATGGTGGAGTAGAAGTATAAATCGGAAGTAGTAGAAGTAAATGTAACTAAATGCATTTACTTAAGTATGAATTTGAAGTACAGTATTTGAGTAAATGTATTTAGTTACATTCCACCACTGGGGTAAAAGTGATAAGTATATTGTGATGAGTATATTTCAATACTCCAAAAAAATTTGAAGACCTGTGCATGAACACGTTAAAAAAAATCCTGTGCTGTTACAATATTCAACATAGTGAAAAATGGATTGCAGGGAATGGGCCTGCTCACAAATGATCGGAGAAAAAGTGGGCCTTGCCAGCACGGATAAGGACATTGATCAATGACATGTGTCTGAGGACGATGAGGTTAAAGTGGGCACGCAGGCGGGAGTTCATCAGCCGAGGCACTCCATCAAAAGGCTGGCCGCGGTAAAGCTGGCGGGGCCCCGACACCCACTGGGGAGGGCATGGAGAGGCGGCTGATAGAATTAGCAACTCATTAGCATCCAGGCCCTGCTTCCATCAGCAGCATCCAAGAAAAGAGACAGTGGGGAGGCTTGGGGAGGGAAGGAGGGGGAAGGAGGGGAAGACATTATGACAGGTGAGGGGGAAAAAAAAGATGGAGAGAGGGGATTAATGTTTGATGGGCATGTTTTGAGGGAGTGAGAGGAAGTTAGAAAATTTAAAAAACCAGGCAGGACTCAACAGTGGCTAAAAAAAAAGACAAACAGGAACAAGGAAAGAAGAGTTTCAGTAGATAAGAAGGACACACAAGGGGGAGAGAAACAGCGAGGGGCACGACAGTGATAAAGCAGAAATGACTCGAGGGAAGGGGCGAGTCAGGACAGATATGAATGGAAGCCATAGGAGAGAGAGGGAAAGTGACAGAGATGGAGGGAGGGAGTCGAGTGAAGGACATAAAAAATGAGCGAGATGGAAGGAGAAACACAGAGCGGAGACAGATTAAGGTGGAGGACTGCATTGGTCTGTGTCTGAACTTTGGATGACTAAATATGGTGCGGTCCGCAGCGTTGCCGGGCCTGCTGGGAGATTCTTCCAGGGTCTGGTGCTGTCAGGCGCGTCTGGCAGATGAGCGTGTAGGTTAAACAGAGAGAGAACAGTGACACGGCTGTTTAATTCCACTCTGTGAGCGCTCTGAAATAGATGCTAGCCTCGCACCAAGTGTTAACACTTTTTCCAGCAACACTGTGCTCTGGTAAAAAGCTGGTCTTTATTAAAAAAAAACTTATATTATATTGCTATAAAAACTGCAAAAACGTGAGCCAGTTCCACAAAATCTTTAAGCTCTGCCAGGATGTCAGCTCAGTGGTGTAGCTGGCTGACCTTTGAAATATTAAAGAATCTGTTTCAGCAAGAAAATTCTTTGCTTTTAGCATTGAAAGTGTGTTTAACAAGCCACAATTTCCCCTCAGTGGGGGCAGACATTGTCTTTCATTAAATGTGGTTGAAGTAGCAGCAGCTGCAGGCCCATGTCTCTGTCTTTCTGAAGAAGACAATGAATACCATACAGCTGCTGGCTGCAGCTTCATGTTTAGCATACACACATGAGACTGGTATCAATCTTCGCATCTAACTCTAAGCACGAAAGTAAAATAAAGGTATTTCCCTATCGTCAAACTCTAACAACTTTAATGCATCTATTAAAAGATGTAGCAGTCAATCTAGATGTCCACTTTCAGTCTTAGTTTTAATTTTTGTATTGTCTGATTACATATTGTGACTTTTAAAGATAAGTGTCTACCTCCAGTAGTGAGGATTGTATACTGCAACTGGCTAAAACTTAACTGCCATATGCCAAGCACCAGTTCCCAGTTAGAATTCCTTTAGTGTTAATTGTTCAGGAGGTTTTACTGGGAGCCACATTACCTGCAGAGATCTCTCTCTGCAAAACAAATGGACAAGACTAAAACCAGTAAAACCACTAAGAAAAGCAAATCAGTATTTCTCTTCAACTTTCTGCAGATGGGCTGCTGACCCAGAACCTGCTAACGTGTGCTCACCTCTTTTTCTCTGATAACTTAAAATGCATACATTTAGAAAGTTTCTACCAGGAGTTAATTATCTGCAGAGTTCTCTTCCTCCAAAGAAATAAATAGACCCAGTGGTTAATTGAGTAAAAACACTGAATTAAACAGTTTCATGTTAAAAATCAGTGTTTTTCCAATAGAGTTTGGCTCATCTTGGAGGGGCTGCTTACTACAGTTGCTGATACGATAACTCAAAAGGCCTTATGTAGAGCCAGTGTTTGATTTGTCCATTCTGGGCAACTGTAAAAGCATGGCAACAATGGTGGACTTCATAGATGAGGACCTGCTCTCTAAACCGCTTACTCCAAGATAATGAAAACACAACAATTCTTATTTTCAGGTGATTATACACTAATGAAAATATACTTATTATATTCCATTTTTGCCAATATATCCCCCTAAATCCTACACACTGGACATTAAAAGTAGCACACAAATCTACCAAAATATGGTATGTTAAAAGACAAACTGTTCCTGTAGCAGCTAAGATATTTCAAATTGAATGGCTGCTTGGAAGTTCAGTGACAAATACAAACAGCACCCATCGCTGCTAAATTCCTCTGTGGATTAATGGCAAAGGAAATGTACTTGTGCCGACGTGCTGAATCCGCAGTGGCTAAGCAACTGCAGTGTTAAATAATTTGCCCATTAGTAGTACAGGCACAGTGTGTGAATAGATGAAAAAATATGTGGCTTTTAGCGTGGGGGCCCCCTGCATAAGAAGTTGTGCCTCGCCACAAAGACGACTCAGGCCATTTGGTGATTGGAACATATTCAATGGTTTTAATCAAACAGCGACAGCCGAATTAGAGTTAGATGATGGAGGGCAAAGGGAGGGGAAATTAGATTAAATTTGCCCTCCTTTAGCGGTGGGTGAGTAATAAAGCAAGTGACCGAGAGAGGCAGAAAAACAGGAACAGGAAGATGACAGGGTGGTCTGGTGGTTTTCGGCAACGTTTTTTCAGCTTCTCCCTGTCACCGGGAGATCATCCCATGTTGAGTTGTCTCTCTTTCAAGCGTGGGTGCCTCTGTCAGAGTTCACAGATTAGGAAAACAGAAGTCGCTGAGAGGCTTTATTTGGCTTGGGTGTGGAGGTAAGGAGGGGAGGGGGGGGGCAGCCGTGGGAGGTGAGGATAGGAGAGGGACAGCTGAGCCACTTTGTATCCCATGTGGGAGCCTTTCACACTGCTCTAGGGAGTTGGCGTGGTGGCCCCACTAAGACTGAGAGTGAATGGAGGTCTACAGGGTCGCTCTCTCGGATGACAGCAAGCTGGGGCCCAGACTGGTGCCCTGCTGTCCCTCCAGCCTGCTGTACAGTAATCCCTGGTGGGGTTATTAGTGGCTGCCCAGAACCATGGAGGACTTTTTAATAGGCTAACAACAGGACCACCGCCATTCTCATTATCATTATGGAAAGATGAATATAAAAGAACAGTAAGAGCAGTTAGAAAATCCAAATCCCCCTGTATGCTGACTGTACAGTTTGAGGTTGTTGTTCACATCATAAGCTAAAATAAAATTTCAGCTCATATCTGTCTTATTCAGAAATCACATCAAGGATTATTTTCATTATCGATTAATCAGGAGACCTTTAAAAAAATCTTTTCCCTCCAGATGACCATTTTTTGTCAATTTTTCCCTGAATAAAATGACTTAAAGCTACAGTAAAGACGCGTTTCCACTACATGGTACCGGCTCTACTCTACTCTACTCTACTCTACTCTACTCTACTTGCTTTTTTTGGTTTTCCATTAGGAAAAAGTACCTGATACCACCTTTTTTGGTACCTGCTCTCCTGGGGTTCCAAAAAAAGCCGACGGGTACTATGAGGTGCTAAAAGGTGACGTGGAAACACTGCAGACCACTGATTGGTCAGAAAGAATCATCACTGCATCATTGCATCATCAATACAAGGCACGCACGAAGTACCCTGAACAGCGCAAACCCATGCCATTTTTAAACAGCTAAGCTATTGCAGCGTCCGCAGTTTTGTATAATTTTTGTTTTCTTTCCAAAAATGGTAACCAGAGAGATCACCCCCGTGGTCGCTCGAGGAGGTGCAAACTTTCCTCACTTTGCTGGCCAACGAACGTATCCAGCAAGTACGAGTCTGTGCGTATGTGTGTTTCGTGTTGTCTGTATCAAGATTCTGTAAGTCTTGCTGTTGGGCAGTGCTCCTTATTTGCCTCAACCATTCACAAACTTAGGAGAAATAGGCAATGAAAACAGAATATTGATTCGTATTTGATCAGAACTGCTTGGCCACTGTTCTTAAGCAGTGACTGACATGACTGACAGCTACTCTCTTGTGATTGGCTGAAGTCTTTCATCACAAACTTTGTTTTCTAAAGCCTCAAAACAGAGCTGCGCCGAGATGCGGAAGTCTAGATTTCTCTAAAAACACTTGAATTACAATATGCTCAAAGTTTACTATGGGATATTGGGCTTTATAATGAAAAAATTAAATTGCCTACTCAAGCTCTGAAGAATAAAGCGATTATAAAAAGTTTTGAGGTTTCATTTTTCAAGTGACTAATCATTTAATTGAATATTTTTGTCAGCACCTATCACAGCCTTCCATCTGTATCCTTGCACACACACACTCACACACTAATTTAATAGGTAAATAAACCTGTCCAGATGAATCAACATGACTGACTGACCTCAGGTGACAGAGGTCAGATATTAGTGGGCTGAATTCCACTTCATGATGGCCATCTCTGCTGCGGTGACGACGATCCTGCTGTTTGTGTAAGCGTGCATGTGTGTGTGTTTTTGGAGGTGGGGGGTGGGGGGGGTGTTGGGGGTTTAGGGTGCTCGGAGTTCCTCGCTGGCATTCATTAGGGATTGAGGAGGAGAGAAGGAGGAGCAGGGAGGGCCGAGGGCAGGAGGGGGTCAACTCTCACAGCTGAGAGCGTCATTAGCCAGGGGATTACTGACAAATTTTTAAAGTCTGCTCAGAGGCTCTGTGTGAGTGTCTCTGGAAGGTTTCATCTGGAAAATGTCCATATTTCTTTTCTGTTTGCTTTAGTCTTATTCCAACCTTCAAAACTGTTCGCTCTCACCTTAAACTGCTGCACCTGAACTAGTTGCTATCTGTTCCTAATAATCTGGTAATACATCTCAGGCTTTCAAGGGCTTCTGAGGCTAATCACAAAGCAGGAGGATCCAATCATAAAACATATAAGTGAAATAATCCCCGGCCTTTCCATCTCTGCATCTGGCAGGGAGAGACACGGCATGGAGAAAGGCAGAACGCCCAGCAGAGGAATGCAGCAGCTTCTGTGGCCCAGCCCACACGGCTGGCCCCGAGTCCGACAGCGGTTCTTTAAATCAATAGAACCTGATCCAGAACCGAACAGGAGGAGAGAAGACAGACAGCGCGAGGTGGAATACGAGGTCAGGCTAATTCTCACAGATTCACAGGCAGGAAGCTGTGCTAAGCTACCCCTCTCTGTATTTATTCGCGTATACACTTTAGTACAAAAGCAAGAGGAAAAATTGCTGACACAACAAGTTGTGTATTTTTCTGTTAATGAAGTGTTCTGTGAGGTCAGTGTTTTTGGTGAGAAAATGGGAGGCATAGAGAGGGGAAAGGACATGAGCAGGCAGAAAGGTTTGGGCAACACTGACTCAGATTCAGGGTTTAAGCTGAGTTAATTTGTGCAAGGCAAACAGATATCTAGAATAACAAGAGCTCTTTGTTCCATTTTCACACAGATTTTGTTTCCCAACACATACAGTTAAGAGTAACTTGTTTATTTTCAGCGATAAAATGTCTAGAGAAAAATTAAAATTTGATGCTAACAATTCAACTTTGAAGTGACTTGAACCTCAAATGGTATCTCAAAGATCAGATTGTATTTTTTTCTATTTTTTAACACAAATACTTGGCAAAATTAAATGAGACAAATAGGGTTTTGAACTAGCAATGGATATGTTTGCATGCACAGTATGTCGCTATTATTTCAAAAATGATAATTTTCCGAATATGATACAGGTCATGTAAACAGCATATTCACTGGATATTCCAAATTACGCCTTTTTCCAAATGCAGCATTTTCCAATTAAGACATGTGGAACATGCTGGCATTATTTGGGGTTTAACATCATTTTTGGACCTGTACACAACACATTCGAAATGTACATCTCATCTCATCATTTGATTAACACGGCCTCTGGCCTGTCTCCAGTCCACTATGTTCAATGTCATGGATACATTATACACAAACCAATAGTTTGCAAGGCTGTGGTAGACATGCATGTCCAAAAGAAAAAGCTGACATTTCTGGTCGGAAGGAGAAACACACCTACTCTTAAACATTGTGGACAAACTGGATATCAACAACTTTTTG
Organism: Plectropomus leopardus; assembly: GCF_008729295.1. Lineage (NCBI taxonomy): Eukaryota > Metazoa > Chordata > Actinopteri > Perciformes > Serranidae > Plectropomus > Plectropomus leopardus. The sequence continues at coordinate 16,582,686 of NC_056481.1, read as the reverse complement.
GATATGCACAAAAATCGCAAACATCTTGGTACAAGCAACAGCTGTTCTACTTTTCCATATGTTGATGTGATAACATATTAGGGCTCATCAATCAGCTACATATGAGCAGGGATATTATTGGAACATTCATTTTTATTAGTCATGTGAACAGTTAAGCAGAATTATTGTCTTTTTCAGAATAAGAGCAAAAAACAGAATTAGGGGAGTCAGCTTAACGCATTAATCATAAGGTTCATACATAACATATTATTTTGTTTTTAATCGTGTTTATCACTGACCAACATTCCTGTCTCTAAGAGGCTGTACTGGGCTGACTTTTAGGCTACAGTAATGATGCTGGTATCATATGAAAAAATAATATTTTGAAAGCCCTCAACAGAATATTTTGTGCATGTCAGCGTAGTGAACGAGCACCCAACAATCCACTTGATTTGGATCATGTCTGAGGCTTATTAATAAAACTGGGGTGTCACAAAAATTGCAGGAAGCCATCTTGTGCTACAACACAGTGGCATCCTTGCTAAAAATCAAAGCAGAGGTTTAAAAATGAGTTCCAGCAGGGCTTCATTCCCAAATAAATAGTCAAATAATAAAATATAGCTGTGAACTTGACAGTCAGGGAGGAAAACGGTGTACTCTGTCTGGAATTTTTAAGTGTCAGAGCGATGGACTTGGGAGTGAAGGGACAAGAGTTCAAAAATGTACAGCCTCCTACTGTATGTCAAACTGTGATCCGCTTTCAAATACAAAAAATATTTCCTCTCCATGTGCTGTCAAGATGCGCAGACTAAAGGATGACACAGATTCCTCCCCAGTGCTTGTCACTGGATGAAGGCCATGCAGCAAGGTTACAGAGATGATAGAGACAAAAAATGCTGAGAGGCTAAAGTGTGCCATTTGAGAGTGAGTGGGTGGACTGAGGGCTCCTTGATTTAACATTTCCCATGGACCTGAGCATAACCCTGACCGCAGCTTTGCAGCAGTGTGGTTGGACGGTGGCGGCCGGGGAGAGGCAGGTGAGGTGTTCCTGGATATGAGAGGAAGTAGCTCGTTTAGAGGGATGGAAGGATTTAAGGAGAGGAGAGGTGAGCACTCCTTCAAAGCCCTTTGAAGGCTGGCTGCGGTAGGCAGAGCCGCGGTTTTCCCAAAAAAGCCCCCCTAACAGGAAAACAGTCTCTTTTTTTTTCCATTGCACAAGAGCAACCTCTACCCCACAGCCGAAAGCAAGGACCCGCTTTGAACTCGCAGGGGGAAGAAAACCACAAATCATTTTATTAAGTGCTTGGAATACTCGCACAGTTGCGTACGTTACACTTAAACACACACGTTGTTGACGGACAAACACATGCTCTTCGCTAGTTTTTATATGTGCCCTCGCTCACACAGGAAGACACACTGCAAAGGATGCCAAAGCTTGTGACTCATCAGAAAACTCCCTTTCCCCTCTTCGCTTGTTCCTCTCCTCCCTATCTACACCTCCGCTCACTCTGTCTATATGGCAATGTTAGCACACACAGGGGGACCTTTGGCCAAAGCTCAGAGGTCAGCATTCTCCCAATGAAAAGGGGAAAGTACCTAAATGTCTGTCTTTTGGCTTGACTGATGTTAACACGACAAATCCTCCAAGTTAAACAACAAATAAGTCATTTATCCATGCCCTCTCAAATGACACACGAGCGTTTTCTGACCTGATGGCCCTATTGGCACACCATTTGTCTGTGCCATCCATTTTATGATGTGACAATGATATAACAACATAACAATATGAAGTCCCCAAGAAGTCAAGGTGGGTATTTCTTTTCTAATCTTCTTTTGTGTTTCCTCTCACACTTTAAAATCTGAGAAGGTGATTTCATTTTTTTTCTAAATCTAGGAAAACGCTTACCTTGAAAAATGTAAGTAAATATAACTATTAGTCTTAATTTATATTTACTTTATACAAAAGTGCTACTTAACATTTAGTTATTTTACTTGATCTTGATCTGTTGCAACTTAAAAATTAAGTTTATTTGAATAAATCTTATTTAGAAAGGTCATCAAACCAAGTTTACTGAGTTATATATCTGTATTCTGCTGGCTACAAACTAGTCAGTCATATTTGCATTTTCTTAAACATGTTAACAAAACACAACTCACAGATTCCCTAAGGTCATCCTTGTCAAAATCCTCTCGGTCATGATCAAATTAAGTCAGACTAAGTTGGTTTACTGGAGTTGCTAATGCTTAGAAAGAACAAGGTAATTCCACTTGTCATTTTTAAGTTGCAACAACTTCACAAAATTAAGTAAATACAGCTAAATTTTGAGTGAACTTAACAATCCTCATGAGCCATAGGAATAATTTAAGTTTTGGCACAGTTCAGTTATACTGCCAGCTTAAGGAAATATTTTGCAGAAACTACAGACACTATATCATGCATCTATTGCTCATTACTCATTTCAAAGGCTCAGCTCCAACAGTATACAGCCACTGGCAGCAGCTGCTCTGTCTGGCTGTAAGTTAGTGGGCGAAGCTGTGGCTGCGGATATAGTTTTAGCTCAGACTACAGTTGCATTTGTGGTTGAATCTATGATGCTACAGATATGGTTATGGTTATGATCTTCAACCCGCATGGGATTTGAACCCACAGTGCCTCTATCGGATATGACAGATGTGTTACCAAACACACCGCAGGAATACAGTAGCTTCAAAACAACGCTCAGCCAGCACAACCATGTCAATTTACTACACACATACAACCTCTACAAGTGTTACGCCCATTATAAACTAATGTGCCACAAGATGCACAGCCAGCTACAGCCACAATCACAACCGACAGCAATAGCCAGAGCTTTATCATCTCATTACGATAGTCTTGTGCCTTATAGTGCCTTTCTTGCACCCATTGAAGGTGGAAACACCTCTATAAGGTCACCTCAGTTCCTCTGTTGCTTCCCTGATAATTACTACGGCTGCTGGAGGTCTTCAACACTTAAGTGTGTACATTTGCAATTTTGGGAAACTTGCTGAAACAGCTGTCATTCTTCTTTGGAGGACTCTGTTAACAGGTACACATGCTACAAGTAGCAAAAGAGCTGGTCCAACTTTATGGCAGCAGTCTGCTATTTTAACAATGTGTTGCTTTGCCCTCTACGCTCACATGCTGAAAAACTGTTGATGAGTTGAACAGAAGTAAACCAGAGGCTGACACAGATGGTTTTCATAGCACTTGGAGAGCCAAAAATGCATCACACCAATTGTCACTTCAACTGTCCACAAACTTTCTGCCTGCTCTTTAGAGTAAATCCACCATCAGCTCATAACATCAGAGAATTCAGGAGTTTGCCATCAAAACAGTAGACGTCTATAGTGTGCCTACAGGTCAGATAAGAACACTGATAGCTACTGAATGGGCGCAGACACACTTGCGGACCTCACTAACACATATCTGTCTGCATCTGGAGGAAATGTGTGGCTGACACATGCAGGCCTGGCAGGGTGCAAGGAGTGGCAGGATGAAGCATTTGTGCCTGGATCCTCTTCACTCAGTGTGAGACATCTTGAGCGTCACGCTGACGAATGGAGGTATTTTAACAGGAAACGTAAGAGCGCATACACACCAAATTTGTCACTCAAAGACAAAACACACAGGACACTTAAGTCAGTAAGACAGTATTCTCACCTCTAAAGTGGAGACAATGAATCTGTGTGTAATGTGAGGACTTAATCACACAACATCCATCTCCAGGTCTAAATGTAAATTCATATCTGGGATCCAGGTGGGAAAGACCATTAAATTTACTATGTGAAATTCCACTTGGAGTCACATCACAATATTAAACTGCCATTCAAGGAAACTGTAGTTTGTTATATTCGCAGAGGAATCAGGTGCCAGAGTCTGATATGGTAGCAGAAAAGGAAGGACTGGCAGAAAAAGAGATTACTTTGCCCCATTAAAGTGTTGAAGCCAAAAGAGAAAAATATACTGGATGTGTTGACTTTACTCGCACAGGTGGACGCAGCCAAGAGTTCTGAGGGATCCTGCTTTTCAAAAGCAGAAGAAAACGATTATGTTACTGCAGCTTTCTCCATCTCAATTCATCCGCTTTTCTCTGGGGTTCATAAATACCACATACACACATACACACACTTCCAGGAGTGAATGAAATCTGCACTATGTTGCTTTGGATTAGAGTCCACATCATGTGCCCTTAGCTGCTCCTGGCTCTACCTCTCTCACTCTGTTATTGATGGAAGCATGGTGTGATGCAATTAAATAATGATGATTAATTTGCAAAAACAAGGAAGTGCAGGCCAGATGAACAGCGCCTCACTTTACCACACGCGTCAAACATTTCCCCTGGTTTACACACTTTTACATTCTCCCTGACCTCAGTGAACAGCGAGGATTCAGAGGCCTTCTCCTCTTTGTGGGACTGATTCCAGTCATTTGCGGTGAGAGTGAGAAGTAGGTCAAGTGGCTGACACTGTTTCAGTGTGCAATAGGGGCATACTTTAAGGCTATTGAAGCAGTTAAGATAAGCAATCTGGATGGGACTCTCGCTTTCACTGGCAGGCTTGTTGCTGCTTGTGAGCGGAGAGTGGATGAGCACGAGAGCTCGTCGCTATTGTGTTCTATCACACTTTGACCACAGTGGGCTTTGTGGGCCTAGGTTTGGGGGAACATATGAAACAGGGGTTTTGGGGAGTCCTCTGCTTAAAAAAAAATTTGAGCATCAAACACTTAATTTCCTGCATGCTGGTAAATGTGTGCCTTTTCTGCCTAAATTCATGGTGTATGACAAATGCACATATTCTAGATATTGAAGGGGATGATTCCTCTGCGTCCCCCCTGAAATACACACCTAAGGGTAAAATAAATCAAGCTTATCATCACTTTAATCATCTAAGAACCACAGAGAAGACAACTTAAAGCTACCTGACTTGTTCTTCTTCCTTACATTTGTTGCTGTATAGATTCTTCAATGCTGCAAAATCATGTTTTTTTTCACACTACTGTTTTTCAGGTGGCGGCGTTAAAACGAAAAGGGAAAATATTAGAAGTGACAAACGCATTGGGAGACTTGGCCAGAGCAGTGTCGAGGAAGACGGGAACCGAGAAGCGCGCTGCTTGCTTTGGCATCCGCGCTTGGCTCTGATTCCGAGTCACTATTAAAGCTCACTGGCTCCGTATACTCCACCTCTTGTACCTCGTATTAAATCCTCGGCGCGAGCTGTTTTTCTCGCTTTTTTTGCTGCGACCCACGGGCTAGCTGTAAACCGAGGAGGCTGACACCTGTCTGCGGTGTCCGCCGCTCTGATCCCGCGCGCCCCGCTGATTCAGCGACCCAAAACACCTACTTATACAGTGACGCGACCTCAGCCTATAATAAAGTAATGACAGTCATTGCCTTCATTTAAAACAAATGGCAGGTAATAGACAGCCCGTCAAAGCAAGCGCAGTGAGTCACTCACCACTTTTCTAAGAGAATAAGCGGTGCGTAAAATTGAAATCAGCTCTAAGGCTGGAGATGCACAGAAACAGAGCGCGCAAATGATAAACTTACCCCGGTGTTACTGTCTTTTAATGTAAAGGTACGTCCTCCTGAAATCCACGCCAATTAGCCTTCAGGTTCTCTTCTGTCAGAAATGGTCCTTTCCAAACGCAAAAGTGTCTCCTGATTTTCACAATCGCTTCGTTAAAATATTAAAAAGACAAGAGAAACGCGTGCAACATAGTCAAAAGTAGGGAGGACACCGAGAGGAGGAGGACTTCTGCATCCGCGCCCGAAGCTCAAACCAACTGAAAAGCGTCCAGTACATCCATAGGTTGTAAAGCGAGCCCGGGGTAGGCTACTCCCCATTAAAATCAAACCCAGATTTCCCCAACCATGTATGAGAGAGAGAAAGAGAGAGAGAGGGGGGGGGGACTAAATATTCCAAAACCCCTCTGTGTTCTGTTTTCTTAGCTCAAGTTTTTATTTTACCTGCGATTTACTAAAGCGTGTAATTTCCATGTGTAGTCAAAATAACGCGCAAACGAACACAGACACTTGACAAAAAACGACAACTTTGCGTCAAGATTTGTTTTTTCCCCTCAAACAACACAACTGGTCTCACTTTTACAACACATACCGCCGCCGCTTTACGGACTCATTCTCACCGTGCTGCCTGCTCTAAATGCCCCATGGCTCGCTGTGTTCACAGGCAGCCATATGGAGGTCGTAATGAGAACACAACGCTGAACCTGTTGAGAAAGCGGAGGGACCTAGCGGGGCTCCAGGGCGCGCACAAACAAGAGGCAGATGCAGAGTGTTCTAATTTATTAATCCTAATAATAGTCCCAGCACGTGTTGGATTTAGTAGCCTGTCAAGGAAGTGAAATGATGATGGTTTTATTAATATGTAATAACAAAAGTAGCATCAAATTAAACATGTGATAGTATTGGCTCGTGGTTGCATCATGAGAATGTTATTGTGCGTAGAGAGAGCGTAGACGTTCTTTTTGGCACAGAAAATGTGGCCCTGCGCCCTCGGCCATGACAGAAGCACATTAACTCATTAACTGCATTCGTATGGCTTTATACCCCGTGTGTGTGTGTGTGTGTGTAGGTTAAGGACTAACAGCTAAATGGTGTTTGTCATGATGACTGCAATTTTATACAGGGTATTAGGGGAGAGTGTGCGTAAAGGCGCACTGGAGAGGTAATTTCTGACGTAAAACAGCTTTTTTTCATCGAAGTCAATAGTAATTCATAACATCAATATTGACATCTATCTATCTTTTGTTTTAGGTATGAATATATATTAATTTGTTTGGCATGTCACAACTTTTAAATTGTCTCATCCAATCCCGTCTGAGTACTACAATTTATTCTTATGTAAAAGCGTATAGTGCTGTGCAAAAGTCTTAGGCCACCATGATCTGTGATTGCCTTGCTGATGCAAAAAATGTAATGTAAAATGTAAGAGACTACTGAGAAATAAATATGCATGATTATTAAAATCTTGCTAAAATAAAGTTTAAGATGGCCTAAGAATTTTGCACAGTATTGTACATGTTTCATTTGTAAAACTAGTCCAGTAGAGGCACAAGGACAGACACAATCCGCTTTGTAATTCCCGTTAATTTATAGGGAACAACCCGCGCGCTGCTCTATGTGCTATAGTGCAGGTGCAGGCAGCCCTCGAGCATCACGACCGGCTCCGCTGTAAGCTGATCAACATTCCTCCTGTATTTACTGTACCATCCTCTGGGGGGAACAGCCCGGCTCGACTCGACCCGGCTCGGCCCGGGACCGAGCTGTGCTTTGGTGCCTTTATTCCAGTAATTCATCTCCAAACAAAGCTCGTTTAAATATGTATTCAAACCGGATCATTTGGGATAAAACGCATTAACCACAATCCTGATTGTGTGTGCGCACTTGCGTGTGCGTGACCCCTATGAGAACACACCTGCAGCCAGTACTAATTAACGGTGTCAGTGAGGCAATGAGGCAGGGGGGAAAAAAGACAATTAATGGGTTCAAACACAAAATGGAAAAGTGGTGCCAGGTTCATCAAAAATAAGCTAAAATTAATTCAATTTAATCGGGATAAATGACACGTGAGCGAGCGCGAGGCCATGAGTTATTGCGCAGTGTGTGAAAGAGTTACAGCATTTATTTTGCTCGTGAAAACTTTACACGTTTTCTTCCAGGAAACTTCCAGTGTGCGCACATTTATCTGCCATCGCTCTGTATTTATTGTTATTACTCCTTTTGCTCCTCTGGCCTCCTGTACTTTATCCTCCTATTTATCTAAACCTAAATTCTAAACCCAGTTCTTCATTGGAAATGCTTCTCTTCTTCTAGGCGATTTTGTCACGTGAATCAGACCCTAAAATAACTTTCCATCAGACACGGGAGTCTAATTTAGTTTTATAATGAATCTTTATTATTCTCTTCTAATTAGTTTTTTTTTTCAGTGTTCCCTGGTCTATATTTGTATTCGTCTTTTTCTGTGAACTTTATGAAATTCGTTTAGTGTGGGAATGACGCACACTTGTATCATTTGCTTTACTGTGTTTTCAATTTAAAATGCTTGGGACATTTGGGAAAGTAGGCCAGTAAATAGATAAATTGGAATAATCACAGCGGGCTTTCAGTGATTTGGACCAATTTGGAACTGAAAAAAAATCTTTGGTTCAGTAACAAAACAACAGACTGAAACATTACATTGTCAGCTCAGCTCATCTGTTTCCATCACACACTACTCATACACAGTGACAAGTCCTCGCACTGTCCCATATAGGGCCAATTTTGACGCATTTCTTAAATAAAGAAGCCCCGCCAGCCACGCACCAATCTAGTTAGATTATCTCCAATTACACATGGGAGAGATTAGACTGTGTTAAAAGACAGAATGAAAGAAAGCAACACTTACAACAGGCAACACTTGCTGTCAGATGGGATTCAAGCGGGGAGCTCTCCTCGGTCCTTTAGAGTTGCTGCACTTGGATCACTCTGCTGATTTTTGTCTGCAAACAAGCCTCAGTGGTCTGTCTTTTCAAAGCCCCGGGGCTCTCAAACGCTGGGTTCCCTGCGGCGGACACCCTGGAGAAAATGTCAGCCTCCGGCTTTTTCCTCGCTTCATTTTTTGGCACCCCTGCTGTTGGGCGCCCCTGCTGTTGGGCGCAAGGAGAGAAGTTTACCTTGTCCAGGGGGGAAACCCCCTACCTGGTTTACAGTGGGAGGAGGTCTCCCTCTTGTGGCTGAGCTCTGACATGTTTCTGACCAGAGATCCACCCAAACATTTCAGTACATTTTACATTCTGTTAGCCCAAAAGTATCTGCGTTCTTGTCCTCTTAAAATGTAATGGCCTCTTCATAAGAGATGATTACTCAACGCCGTTTAGATTCCACGCCTCAGTGTGTTTGAGCTCTGTCAATGCAGACAGTTAGACTTGTAGGCACAGGTGTTACTAATAAAAGTAATGATGGTCCGTTCCATTTAGTTGCTCCGGTAATCTTTGCAAGTGAGCCAGTACACACACTAGAGTGCTGGCGCTTCAAACACTTAAATGGCATGCAGTCATCATCAGCTTAATTAGCTACACCTGTTTCTGACCAGTTTGCTTTGAGAAAGCTCCATAGCTTTGTAATGTAATGCAATGTAATAAAATAAAACGGTTTTTTCTTCTTCTTTTTTTCAGTCATATTCTTAGCTTTGAGAAAGGTCTGTGGCTTGTAATTTTTTTTTAAAAAGAAAAAGAAAGTAAAATAAATAAATAAATAAAAATAAAATGATGTAAAGTAACAACATAACAATAAAGTAAAAGATTTTTCTGACTTAAAACTCAGATTATTAAGTTATCAAGAGCTCATTATCATTACATGTAATTGACAATGTTTAAATATTTTCTGGATGTGTGTGAGTATGCAGATAGATAGTTGGATAGATAGATTCATGCATACATATATACATTTTGTGTTCCATATATTTCTTAGTTTCAGTTGGTTTAATGTTAACCTATACTCGTTTCTTTTCCTGCTCAGTGAGCTCGTTGTCTCCATTTAGCTTTTGTTGTATTTTTTTTCCTAAACGTTATGTTTTTGGGATTTATTTTGCTTTTTTTCTATTGTTTTGGTTTTTTTTAATGCACACAGTAGATATATTTCTTTTCAATTTTATCTGCAAATTTGTTAATAAACATAAATGCAATAAATGCAATAAAAGGCCATTCTACAATGTGCAGTCTGATCACACAGCACATCACAGATGTTTCATGTTTTGAGGAAGTGTGCCATTGGCATGTTGACTTCAGAAATGTCAATCAGAGCTTTTGCTTATGAACCATTTCCCAATATAATTTCCATGAATTTGGCACTACATCCATTCAGCCTCTCAATGACAGATCATATGAAAGCACACCAGCTCAGGAGCTCCACATCCAGCATCTTTACCTGCAAGACTGTGTTAGACCAGCCAGCTGAACAGCTGATAGAAAAACTGGTTTGCACATTCAAAGAATTTCAACACAGACTGCCAGAAACCATCTAAGGGAGGTTCATTTATATCTCATCATCCTCACCAGGGTTTTGACCTGAAAGCAATTCGTCAGTTTAATTATCTCATGCAATTGTGAGGCTGGTTTGATGTACTGCCAAATTCAAGAAAACGACGTTGGAGATGTCTCATAGTAGCGAAATAACCATTAGGTCCCAGGCAACAGTGTGGAGTAGAAGAAAAAGACTAAAATACCATAGAAATACTCAAGTAGAGTACATGCACCTCAACATTTTACTTTAGTATATTGCTTTAGAAAATGCACATTCCACCACTGCCAATTTTTTTCTACTCAACATCACTTTTCTTGCATTCAGACGTCACAAGTACTTAATCCTTTGATCACTGAGCAAACTGGAAAAGAAATGCCCAGAGAAATAAAGTTGTAATTATCGTAATTATTACATATTTAAAATTCTCTTAACAGAATTACTAGAACTTTTTTAATTTTTGCTAATTTTCAGTTGTTTTTTTGTTTTTGGTTTGTCTTGCTTATTTCTTTTTAAGTAGCTCATTGCCTTCTTCCCATTTTTTTTTTAAGAAATCAAGCCAATTTGCCCAGGTTTCAAGAGGTTAATATTTTATAAAGATTATATTATTAGCATTTGACTACATTTTATGAACAAGTGCAAGAGTCAGGTTCACTCTGAAATCATCCAATATATTTCACATCTCTCCCACAAACCGGTACACCTGACATGTTTCCAAATGCTGCTCTGCCGCCTCCTGCCGATGCCCTTCAGTTCGGCACTGAAACTCTGCGTCACCCTACAGAAACGTGAACTACATCCATATGTCTTTACAGTCAGCACTAGAGAAGTGGGCCAAACACAGGGGCACAGTGGAACCCAACCGACTGATAATTAGTTGCTGCTGGTGAGAACCCCAGAGAGGATGGGTGGGTGGTGGGAGCGGTGGGGTTAGGAGGAGGAAGGTTATGGCAGTTTTTTGGGGGAAAATGGGAAAAGCAGGTCATAAGGAAGAAAGAGTGAGAGAGAGAATTTACAAAAAATACATGTAAACTCCAAAATTTTGACTTTCTGACTAGATTATAATGCAACGTCTAGTTGGAGAAGATAGTATCAGCGCCATAGAGGTAGCAAGATATGTCAGTGTATGTCACAGCCTAAGAGATAACCAGCACATCAACACTTACCAGCTGGAGTAAAATTATTGGGGTTTTTTTGTTTTGTGAAGTGCTTTGAAATAACATATTTTTTGACCATGATAATTAAGTTATTTGAACTTGAGAGAGAGAGAGAGAGAGAGAGAAAGAGAGAGAGCACTAAGGGCACTTCAAACGACATTGAGATCCCATGTAAAAATAAACAGCTTGAGCCCCTCTCTGCACACCCCCTGTTTATAACGACAGCCGCTTGGGGAACCCCGTCTGTTTACTTTCCCTCTGCCGACTCATCTTAAGTCAGGACGGCATGTTGGCGTTATTGTATACATCCTCTCACACACTCACTCGCTCAGGGCTCAGCTGCCACTCCACTTCAAAGACCCAGGGCCTGAGTGGGAACGGAAGAGATATTAATGGGTATAATACCAGCATGTCCTTGTGCAATGTGTGTGCAGGCCTCGAGCTGCTCTCCCTCTGTCACACACACACTTCCATCACTTGGGGTGTGCGGTATCAACATGTCAACATTTAGGAAAGAGAACTATCAATAGCTCTTCTGCCAGTATTATTGTCCCATCCATCATTTTGACATCACACCACTGAAGGTGGTCTCCTCCAGCTCACACTGATGACTCAACCACAGAGAGGTTTTAAATGAGGATACCTTGAGGCCGCAGCTTGGAATCTGCAGTAACCCAATCTGCAGTCCTCAAGACTCGGAGGATGTGTGCCAGCCTTGCTGTGTACGTGTGTGTGTGTACGTGGGGGGGTAACTGTTGACTTGCTGTGGGATTATTTTTGGGTTAACTTCTTACATTTGACAGCAGTGACTGTCCAGGATGATGGTGGGAAATTGGCTTTCCCACTTGGTATGGAGTGCATGTGTGATTAACCCACAGAGAGAAAAACTTCCAAGTATGTGTGTGTTTTTACATACATGTATGCATGTCTGTGCATTGAGGAAGGGGGTTCAGGTACCTCTCTGGTGGTATTTAGACCCTTCATTTGTGTGGAATCCAGCATCATTATCCCAAAGTGTTGCCAGCTGGAAGCGCTTGGGAGTTCCCATTTGAACTCGATGTGTGTTCTGAAGATGTAGAAAGAGCAAGAGAGCCGAAACGCTCTAATGAACGCTCACGTTCTGGTTTTCATTCCGCCTCAATATTCATGAGCGGCAGAGTCTGGCACTGTCTTGTCGATTAGCTAATAAATTGTGTGGCCACAACAATGCCACCCAAGGCTACAGAGCCTCTCTGTAAATTACTTGTAATCCAGTGAGCTGGAAGTGGATGATGGTGGAAGTTCAGTTCAAGCCCATTGATAGTAAATAACAGCCCAATAAATCTGCAATCTATTAGGAGTTATTCCCTCTTGTCTAAGTTCATCAACATCAAAAATGGTAATTATTAGCAGTATGATTGGGCGATCATTCAGTTGATGTACTTGTGGCAAATGAAATGAGTTAAAGAAGTTGGGATTCCTAGATGACAATACTGATCAAATGTATACTGTTTTATGTCCTGTCACAACCAACCCCTGGGCCACCAGAGCACCAATTTTCTGCATGGTAATTGATCATGTTTTAGGCATGCTGGTAATATAGCTCTAAGAATGGCAAAGACGATTGATTAACGATTGATTGATTGATTAATTCTTTCAAATCCTCAGTTTTTGTTGTACTGCATTCAGAAGCCTTTAATAAGTATTTAAACATTTGAATCCAGAACAAAAAAGGTTTAATTCTGTTCTAAAACATGGGAATAGTAAATAAGGACATTGCTAGAAATTAGTAAAAGATGACAAGTATACAACCTTTTTTTTATTTTCAAGTAATGTTTAACTAATTTTGGGGTCATTTCATTGCCTTTCTCCAAAGTTTTTGAAAGAAATTAAGCCAATTTGCTGACGTTTCAAAGGGTTAATCAGTTCACAACTTTGGTCCAGACTAAATTATCTCAACAACATTTATGATTTCCAGAAGATGAAACAAGCTGAACAAGTTTGGTAATCTCCCGTGTTTTTTTATAGCTCCACCAGTAGCCCAAAGATTTTGCTTATCCAGTGATGTATCTCTAAACTTCTACAGGATGGATGACTTGCAGCAATTTAGCACAGTCAGTGTAACAGAGCCATTATGTTAGGGGCTTAGTGTTCTTAAGGACCCGAAAGCACACTGGAACACAGATGGGTGGATGATTATAGTGGGTTTATTTGGGAGGAGAGCTGAGGGAATGTGGGAAGTTGGAGATGGCAGAGGAAGGAAGGTATGAGAGGAGGACGAGGAGCTGGGACCAGCTGGAGCTATGAAAAGCAGGAAGATGGCTGGATGGGCTTGCTTGGCAGAGTGTGGAGGTTCAGACAGAGGTGGTGAGGTGGTGAGATGGCATGGAGGCAGAAGCAGAGGTCTGGTAAAACAATCTGGCAATAGATACATGAAGTCCCTGGGTTCTTACACTGCATGGTGATGAGATGATTGAAGACAGGAGTGTAGGGCTGAATCAGGAGCCAGGTGAGGGAAATCCACGCCCACAACACACAGACACACAGGGGAGGTGGAAACATTAGGGAGACGGGAAAGAAACACAAGGAAAACCTGGTGACACGTTGTTAGTGTTATTAGCAACACCTGTGCTTTTCCTGCTGTGACAAGTCAACATGTCTGCTGTGAGAAAGGTCTTTTGTAGGGACCCTCAACGTGCTTTGGCTTGTTTTTCAAAATGACAGGAGGCAAGGGATCAGTTATTAACAAATATTAATATGTATCATTATACATGATAAATTAATTGCCTTTTCTCAACCTCTCAATGTTTTCTGTCATCACTCATCTTACACAGGAGGAAAATCGAGTTGCAGCAGCCCCACACAGGTGTACACAGGGGCATTCATAGGATTTTAAGGGAATTTCATGGTACTTTTTCATTTTATTAACACAGTCTAATGTGATGGTTTTATATTATATATGGCATTGTATTAACAATAAAAGTACGAAAGAGATTTCAATTTGTCCAGTAATTCAGTTTAGCAAAAAATACCTACAAAACTAATGACATAAAATAAGCCTCAGCTGTGCTTTTTCTTTGGTGGGAGCTAGCAAAAATTAACATGCTAAACTATGATAGTGACCACCAAGAAAAACTTAACACCTGCTTTACATCAGCATGATAACAAGTCATTTTGAGCACATTAGCGTTTATCTCACAGTTTCACATTAGGATGGGGGATAGTGGATGGGTTAATTAGCACAGATGGAAATGAGATAAATTGGTTTATCTGATTTTAAAGTACCATGTTGAACACTGACAGACCAATCATATGCAAAACCACATCCTTTAAACTGGTTCAAAAAGTCATCAAAGGGTTAGTTTTATTGCGTATGGGATGAGAGATAACCACAGTAAAGTCACACATCTTTGCATTCCCATATTTACAGTAGCGCAGCATTTGACCACTAGATGGCGGTATTGACCTAGTTTGACGCGTTCTTCCACCTGTTCCAGGGTTTGCAATCAGGTCAGTGTATGAGACCATTGACCAGGACCATATGTGGACAATGCAAAATGTTCATAGTTGACACCAGGGCGTAAAACTTGCAACTTGCACTGATACCTGCTAGTTCTTGTAGCTGCTGGGAAAAAAGTGCATGTTTGCTTTGAGTTTGGACGCCTATCAACACTGTAGATGGTGGCAGGTGTAAACCTTTAAACACAGTTGAATTCTGTTTAGTGTATGTGTATATTTGTAATAAGGAACATCAAAAAGTAATGGTGGTCTATGATCTATACTGCCACCAAGACTTATGCAGTTTCCAAGGTGAGGTTTTTAAAATCCGGCTTTGGTAGTTATAATGAAATTTTCCAAATAAAGAGCCTCAAATGCAGTGTTCAGCCAGTGCAATGTTGATGTTTTCTGTAGGGTTTAAGTCTCAAGTATCTATGGACAAAAAAGTATTCTTTGTCAGGTCCAGTGGTCAGCTTTCCGTAGTCATTTCCGTTCACAAAAGGGGTATTTACCTTCAATATGGTTTGCATAAGCTTTAAGGAGCCTTGGGGTGGGTCAGTAATTACAATGCAATCCAAAACCAGCCCTCCCATTAGTAAAAGGATGTGTCCTCTCACCAGTTGAATACTATTAAATGGGCATAACAGGTGGCACGCCTTGCGATTTTTAAAATCTGTGTTATAAGATAACACTAACTGGCTTTTAATCTTCAGGGTTTTTGATGTAAATGTATGACCCATGTCTTAAATGCCAAATGTCTTAAATGCCAGATACAACGTTTTGGGTAACACTAAATTCATTTGACAATTGTCTGGCCAATTACCAGAGTATTACATTGTCTTGTTCATTGTGGTCTATTTCAGTGTAACATGAACCATTCCTAAATGAGACTCAATGCCCTCTGATTCAAACAAGTTCATAGGAGTGTTCCCATGGGGTCAACCCGTGTGCAATCTGAGCTGAAAAGCATCCCATTTGGCTCTCCCTTTACATCCAGATCCTATTGACAAGTGCATGCAGGCAGGCAGGCATGCATCAACAACAACACACACACACACACACACACACACACACACACACACACACTAAACCTGCCCCCTTTGAGTCTAAACCTCTATAGCCGTATATGTCCATTCCCTAATTGGTGGTTCTTCTTTCAAAGGAGTGATTATGTGTGTATGTGTTTAGAGGCGTCCTCTCTGTGCAAGGCGTCTCGATTCAGTCCATCTCCAACGCCAGAGGGGACAAAAGAGGCACCCGTTCCTCCTCTCGGGGCGAGGGGCCGTTGACACCAATAAATCCCCCCTTCCACTTCCTCCTCGGTGTGTTGGGGTTATGTCAGGAATGTCCTGGGTCCTATTGTCCCCTGGTGCTCTGTTTTTGGTAACCCATCACCAAGCATTCTCTGCTGCTCGCAGCGCCTCCTCCCTCCCCCTTACACACCAACACACATACATGAACACACACACGCACGTCCACACCCCCTGGGCTGTGTGTCCCCTGGTCCCTCACTCTGAATAGACCACCTCGGCTGAATACGACAGACAGGCAGGCGTCAGGACATCAGGTTCAGCAGCCCAAGTCGTGCATGGCGGCCCAGTGGGGAAAATACAGCCAGTTATTTTCACCTGTTTGGTTCCCTTGCACTCTTTGTCTTATGGGAGAAAGAGAATAAAACAATGGCCTGAGTGTTTTAGACTCCACTCTTAATGCCTATTCTGTCCTTTCAGAGGGATCGAGTATGCTGCCCTCTTCACCCCTTTTATAGAGATCAGTGCTAAAGGACACATTCATTTGATACTTTCACACTGTTATGCATATGGTGCTCCAATAGTTACTTTGTGATGGTTTCTATCATATGCAACCTGTCTCATGAACTTTTCCTTATGTTAGCGAATTTCCCAAAATGCACGTCAACAGGGAATAGGGCTGAACTTGTATTTATGGGTTATGTGTGGAGAAAATGAGATCTCTGTTACTATGTGTTAAATCCAAACATAGACTATGTTGAGATGGACGATGCATCTCCACTTTCTCCCACTGTACTACAAAGTCAAAATAGACCGATTCGGCTGCTGCCATTTTTCTCTGTTAGACAGTCATTTAGCTGCCTTAGCTTTTTTACACAGAACCAAACAAAGACAGCATTATGCCATCCCAGTGTTTAATTTTAGATGGTGTGCCCGCAGGAGCAAAAGATGCATGACAGGCGTGATGTTAAACACAACAGTGTCGGCCTCTAGTGTGATATATAACGTGCATCTGCAATGCTTCCTAAACATATGCATAACATGGTAACAACAATCATTTACTGTCCATGATACAGTACATGGCGGCTGATCCTCCGTTCGGAGGGCAACGAGCCCCTGGACCTTTATACCTATTATATCTCCACTTTGTTGACATTTTCAGCTGCTGTTCCTCTTCTGTGAGTTAGCTGCTAACTGCTGCAAGCCATTTGTTAAATCTCCTGGCAGTGAGTCGTGTACATAACATGTCGTCAAAAACGTCAGACTCATCCTGCTAGCTCTCCCATGTTGACTCGATTCGATTCCGCTGCCAGCTTAAAGGCAAGACAATTCTGTTCACCCATTCTGCGATTGGAATAGAGATGGACATTTCCGCCTTGAACAGGCAGTGTAAAGGGGACAAGAGTCTGCGTAGTAACCATTGGGAAGCTAGTATCATGTTGCCGCCCATACATCCATCTGAACACACATAGCTGTCAATCAGGATGCCTCATCCCATTTTTTCAGCATCAAATTACTAATTACAAGCCAAATGTAAAAGAAAAACCAACCCTTGAACATACCTAAAATGACAGAAACCATCAGCTAGAGGGAACAGGGTTCTTGAGCCAAACTGCAGCCAGCCGCAATGGTCAATCGAGATGTTTTTGGGAATTGTAATTATATCCATTTTTATTGGATCCAATATGAAGAGTTTAATGTGTTGAAAGCAACACATAGACTGCACCAATTCCCACCACGATCATTTCATTTTTACACTCAATGGTTTTAAAGTTGCTCCAGTTTTCCAACACAAATCTAACATGTTTTATTGGCATCAAGACTATTAATGATACAGCATTGGTGCATCTGCTATTTGCACAGTTGATTTCTCGCTGTGTAATGGCTACAATAATTGATGCCGCTGAACAGAGGCTTTACTGGAAATACCATATGTTAACATGGCAACGCATTGTTTTTAATTTAGTCATCACCAAGACAGACTTACACTTAACAACAAATGGAAAAGTACAGACTTGTTTTGCAAGATCTTTCCAAGATCCATGTCAACAAGTTCAAGATAAACAGTAATATCCTCTAAATTCAAGTGGTACAGAAACAGGATTAAAAAAAACACACAAATACATAATAAAGGTAAAAGTACACACACACACACACAAGCTGGGGCTTTAATATGAAACTACACTATTTGAAATGTATAACACATAGTCTTTTGAAAGCAATAATTTCATTCATTGTTCAAGCACTACCTTTCTCATTAAATCACCTAATTTCTAAGGGGACAAAAGATTAATTGAACATGCTTTTTAATAATTGGTTCTTATACCTTTTTTCTGACTGCTTATGTTAAACCTGTGATGAAGAGGCTGAGAAGAATTACTTGGGGCTGACATTCTTAAACTGAGGTCTTTACAAGGCTCAACAGCCTGTAATCATGACCAACAACCCTGCTGCCTGTCACTATCATGCACCACGGTGTAGTTTGTGTGTATGGTTTGGTCTGTCATAGTACATGCTGCAAGGATAAATAAACCCTAGCAAAGTAAAGGCAGTGGTGGAGGAAGTATTCAGATCATCTACTTGTGTCAGATTTAGGGACATATTGGTAGAAACTGCAAATAATATTCACACCTATGGTATGTTTTCATAATGATATGATCACCTGAAACTATCTAGACCCAGTGTTTGGTTTGTCCATCCTGGGCTACTGTAGAAACAACATGGCAGATTCAGTAAGAGAGGACCTGCTCCATATGTAGATTTAAAACAGCGCTTTTTAATGTAACAAAAAGACAACAATTCTTATTTTCAGGTGATTATAAACTAATGAAACCATGAATAATATATACAATTTCTGCCAACAGTAAAAGACTAAATGTTGTTACATTCCACCACTAAGGACAAGACAGTTGGTATTTGAACACAGCATCTGGCTGATTGTGTCGTTATATTTTTTTATTGAATTTGTTTAAATTCCATGAAGGTATAATAAGTCAACTGATAAGTGTGACCAGGAAGGAGAAATTTGCCACCAGAAATCCCACTTAATACGTATGATCTGCATAATCTGCTTCATTCAGCTACACTTCATCATGTCCCTCACAAACCCACTCACACATAGTGTACACACACTCCTAAATCTCTTTGGTTGCCACATGTCATGCATAACCATTCAAGACATCGTGTCCATTCACTGCAAGCCCTACGTGCAGTCATTTAACTTCTAATAGCATACATACTCTCCTCTCTGGCCTTATTTTTGGAGTCATCTGACCCATTTACTCCAGTCACAGGAGAGGTAACATCACTTGCTGCTGTTGTTGCTTCTTCATGTCACCTGGCTGCAGTGGAGCTCACGCCATTGCCAAAACCCCAAAATACCAAAGGTTTGATTTGTTGTTTGGTGGGGGCTATGTATGTTTTCCATGTGTGTGTGTGTGTGTGAGAGTGAGGGAGTAAGAGGGAGTAGGTGGGTTGTACACATGTTACGAAGCGAGGCGCCATTGCGGCCTAAAAAACTATTAGGCTCTGTAAATACACACTGTGGCGAAAGTAAACATTCTCAGCATGCCATCTAGGCGCACAGAGGGGTACTGGGAGACAGCCGCCGGACAGGCTGTGAGGGGGAGGTGTATATATGAGTGTGTGTGACTGTGCGTGTGTGTGTGTGTAGGGAGTACAGCAGCAATCAGTGAGCCGACAGGAGATGGATATGGAAAATATAGATTTTAATTGGGGGAAAACTCATGAGTGTGTATATTATCGGGCCAGCATAATCACGATTGCGTTTAGAAGTCGAGTAAACAACTTAAAGATAGTTTACCTGTGTGTGTGTCATTATGATGACCAGGGACCAATTAGGTATCAGGAGTACTCCAGGAACACCTAGTGTTTGTGTGTCCTGGTGATGAGTGCCGTCCAACTCTAATGTCTATCCCAAGATGCCGTGTGTGTGTGTGTGTGTGTGTGTGTGTGTGTGTGTGTGTGAAGGAGAGTTTATGTTGTTTGTTCCTTGTTGTACTCTGCAGAGGCCGGGGGGGTCAATGGTCTTAAAACAGCCTCAATTTTGTGTCCTATTCGACTGACAAGCCAGGTTTCTGATTTTAGTTTGATGAGGTAAAGATGGTAAAGTCAGTAGTGGTTAATGGCGTATTTGTGTCCATACATTTTTAGCCCTGGGGCATAACACTTTCACAATCCACAGTCTGTGACACTGGCATGTACCAAACACGTTCCACAAACTTTAATGCACGTTTCCTCATTGGTGAGGCGGAAAAAACATGATAAAAAGTAAAATTAGGCTGTTCTTAAATGGATAAAAACACAGCCATTGATGCAAAAGGGACTATTTTATGAACTCGAGACCCATGCTGGCAATGGGAGAAAGCACAAGTAACCATGGAAACAGAGCTCAGAATATGTACTATTCCCAGGCTTGCGAGCGCCACGCCACCCACAGCTCTATTTTTAGGCCTTACTTTGGGCTTACAATATCTGTTACATCTAACAAGAGTTAAACTGAGTAATCAGCAAGCATGACTACAGAAATGTGACTCTGACACTATGCGTCTGATTAAAAGGGTAGCAACATAAGAACATATAGAGCAATGAGGCTCTGACTGCAGGCCTTTGACTGTTGTGCCTTTAATGGGAGCTCCAAGGACACAAACCGCATATAACAGACATAGGTTAAGAGTATAAAATAGCTGGAAAAAGTACTAATAAAATAACCTGGGCTCAAGAAAATTACAGCAGTCAGCCACAGCAGCAAACGAGACTAGGTCAAAACATAGTAGCCTATAGAGAACCCCAGTAATGATTCCCAAAACCCAGAAAACCCTGAAAGTGTAAGTATCATAAATGTTTGTTTACTATAGAGCTTATTTTCTGCAATGATCCACAATCCAGTGGAAAAATCTCATGGGCTTTTTGACGAGGGAACCAGGGTGATGATAACTTCCAGGCTGCCTACAGAAAAGTGTAATCTCTGGGGCACTCCTTCACAGTGGACCTTTAAGAAATACTTTCGAACAGAAAGGAGGGACCTGGATATTAAAGGCCTGGCCAATCTTAGCCTTTTGTCTAGGCTTTAAGCAGGAAAGTCAAGCTTGGCATCACAAGCTGCTCTTTACACTCTTCAGATTTGCTGCATACTGAAGCTAGCAGCCAGAACAACCAGTGTAAGGAAACTAAGATTTAAGTAATACAATCTGTGAATGATGAATGACTCTTTGTGGCATTGCATGCATTTCCAGTGCATTACCAGTCTGCTTAATTGACAGAAGCATCACTTGTTGTAGATGACTGGAGTTTGATTACAATCACCTGTTATTTGATTACAGTCACCTGTTGTTTGCTGGCAGAGATGGCTGTTGTGTTGATGTAATGGCATGTCATGAATTCTGCGCCTGCCGCTGCTCTGACTCCAGGTCAGGTTTGTGAGGTCTTGCGGTGATGGATGGTTGACATCAGGATGAAGCAGCTGATCTTGGATCAGTATCGAAGCACTAGAGGCATGTTAGGGAACTCCCATCTTAAACATACACAGATAAAAACACACTCATGCATTTCAGGCTCGTTGAGAGAAGAGTGTAATTAACCAATGATGGCTCTGTGGTGGTTTAGAGAGTGACCAATCATCTGAAGACCACCAGGAAGACTGTAATGGATCTGTGGAAACACATATCCATGCACTATCACTGCACACACACACTCCAGACACACTCTCTTAGATACATCTCTTTTCTCTTACACAGGAACAAATAGTTGAAGTAGTACACACACACACACCTCCAGACACCACAAGCCGGGGTTGGTGGTCTAACGGAATGCCGGGTATCATCTGCGGTGACTCCGTTTATGTGTGTGTGTGTGTGTGTGTGTGTGTGTGTGTGTGTGTGTGTGTGTGTGTGTGTGTGTGTGTGTGTCTGTGTGTGCCTTCCCTCCCCTCAGTGCTCCATCTAATACCCTGTCATCATCAATAACCTCAGCACTGCTGACTCATTGGCTTTTACAACCATGGGGTTTGGGCCTTACTTACAGCCACAGACCCTTGTCTCCGGCTCTGTCTGTCTGTCAGCCACATCGCACACGCCAGAGATGTGTACGTGCACGTGGCTGATTGTGTGCACACATGCAATCAGCACACTCATTCTGCTGTGTTCATCCACACAGGTATCGATGCATCTTTCGCATGTTTGCTCAAATGTTAGTCACCACAGACCCTTTACCACCCACCACCCACTGACGCACCCCAATCATTCCCAATCGGACCACAATCCATCATAATAATTGAGTCTCATCAGGAGACACAGTCTCATCATCTTCACCACAAAACTTGCCACCCCTCCCCCTTTAACCTCCTCTCCTATCATCCTAATTGTCTCCAGGCCTTTATTTAATTCTCCGTACACGCTGCAAATATCTGCTCATATAGTATATATGAAGCTTCCAAACATACCAAACTGTATTTATTATTGTGGCCTGTTTTGTCAGATGAATTTGGAGACAGACTATGATGATGCTACGCATCTGACGAGGTAAAGGCCACCACTGTCTTGACATTTTTATGTGAACGCAAGCCGCGCCGATGTGTCACTGCCTCGCATGTCAACAGGAAGATATTGTCACATTTTTCTCACACGTCAGTCAAATGTCAGTCTTGTCACCCTAAGGATAGTAAATTTACATCGAGTGAATTTTATGATGAAATTCGGGGATATGCTGATGAATGAAAGTGTTGATTTTATGAATGGTGTGAAGCTGTGACACAGTCAATGTAAAGAGAAGACAGGACTCTGACAGTTGCTCATTTGAGGATTGATATTTTTCCGCCGTGGGTGTTAGAAAAAAAACACCACATGGTCCATATTTAATCTGCAACCACGTTGGATGTTTCTATATTAACCCAAAAGGTTTCTAAATCTAGGAGGGGATTAATTTAGAGAGTGTACAGTGGAATTGGAGCTGGGGCTGGATTTTGAGCAAATAGGCGTTAGATTATGTAATATCATGTGTCTTGATCTCACATATCTAACATTTTTATTTAGTTTAACCCTTTGAAACCTGGATCAATACCACTTTTCTTGTGCTGTTTTCAGACCTTTTACAAGTATTTCAACCTCCGAACCCAAATCAACAAATGAGCAGATTTAGAAAATTATTTTTATAAAGCTAGGGGAAAATGTCTAACGAAAAAAAAGGCCCCTATACTACTGTTTTTGGTTTTTCTTTTTCAAATATTCAGGTGAATATTCAGGTAATATTCAGTACTTTTTACTTATTTCTTGCTATTTTTTGTGTCATTTCTTCTTTCGTTGCTCATTGCCTTCTTCCAATGTTTTTGAAAGAAATCAAGCCAATTTGCCCTGATTTCAAAGGGTTAAAAACAAAAGGATAAACTCTACGTACCCATTTGTCAGATTTTTGTGCAAAGACACCTCAGACATATGACAACAATAAATAACCCTTCAAAACCACTTTTCTTGTGGTGGTAGAAACCAAAGGCAATGAGCGACTTGACAAGAAATGTACTGCAAATTTTCAGACTTTAGTAGTTCAGAAAAATATTTTTTGAAAGCCAGAGAAAAATATCTAAAACTAAACTGGATTTTAAATTATTTTACAAAATTATTTAAATTATTGAAGCACTTTTTCCAGGTCATTTCCTTTACATGTTGTCTTTTCATTCTTTTTTTTTTTTTTACCTTCCAGATTTTGTGTTTGTTTATTTGTATGTATGTTTGAGTGTTTTCTTTTGGGGTTTTTTTTTTGAGTGTGCTAATTTTCAAGTAATTTTTTGGTACTTTTTACAAATTTCTTGCTAATTTTGGGGTATTTCCTTCTTTCACTGCTCATTGCCTTAATCTATGTTTTTAGAAGAATTCAAGCCAATTTTCCCAGTTTTCAAAGGGTTAAACACAACATTTTCAGATTTGTGTGCAAGGACACCTGGCTGAGAAGTGTATTTAATATCAGCCAAATGATAACGACTGGAGTGATTTAACAGTAAAAACTGGGTAATTTCTAATGAATTATGCTTAAAATCAACAATTCGTCATTTTGTAGAAGACCCCTTAGATTCCCTTCAAGGACCACCTGGAGGTCCCCGGACCCCATTTTGAGACCCTCTGATCTGACTGGCTGGCAGTCTCTGTTTCTAAAAGGTGCGCACCTAACTGGCTGGAGCCAGGGCGGCGTATTGCCTTTCACACGCTTCTAAAATACTCTCCGGGCAGAGCCTGAAAGGGTTACTGTTTCCCAAAGTGCCTCATTCTGCGCAGTCGAGAGGGGGCGGCTGAGTGGCGCCGTCGAGTCAGAGACGCAGTTTCTAAAAACCCCGAGACATCATCAAGAAAGAAGCTGACAGTAAGGAAAGCAGCCCCCACTCCTCCTCCTCCTCCTCCTCCTCCTGCTTCTGCTCCTTCTCCTCTTCCTCCTCCTCCTCCGCTGGCATGCTGCCGTCCTTCTCCTCTGCTTACCAAATCCCCTCAGTGGTTCTGTCACAATAACCGGGCGGCAAGTGTCAAATCCAACTCTGCCCGCAAAAACACAAATCACTTTAACGCACACAAGATGCGCTCAGTGGAAACACTACACACGCTCCTTTTAGCTCTCAGACATGCAGTCATGGCTCTGCTTAAGTCGTTGATTGTATTTAAAGAATAATATAAACACCATAAAACCCCCTTACTTACACACTTTGATTTCATAGTTAATTTCCCTGCGCGTCTCCAGCGCGTTTAATTGCCCGTATCTCTTAAACTCGCAGACAGCAACTCTCCAATTAATAGTCTGCTAACGTCAAAAACAGTTGACCATTGTTTTATAGGCTTTGTGTTTTTTTTTTCTCTCCAGGGCGGTCAGACTTGAATAGGCGCCGGTCTGCTCCAGTCCACCTCTATACAAATACCTCAGTGGAACTTGTGTGGAGCTTCCAGAGTAAAAAGCACAGACCCCAGACGCCCCTGGCTCGCGCGTATATACGCTTGCCATTTCATCATCTGACACTGTTTGAAATGTCTGAATCATATTTTAGCCATTATGTTAACACCTCGGAGCCCCCTGAAACGAGCATGTGCGCAGACAGGGGAGATGAATGTGCGTGGCCTCTCTCTCTCTCTCTCTCTCTCTCTCTCTTTCTCTCCGGCTGAGACAAATGAATGCCAGTTCTGTGGAGGCGCTGGAGGTATGTGTTGCGCATTACGCAGCGTAGTAAATCAGCCCTTTCTAAAATCACTGTGACGGCGTGGAGCGTCAGGCAGTCCACACAGAGTCACTGAAGCTTGGACTTACTGTGCAGTAAGTAACTTCACTCCACTTCGGAGCCTGGCCGTCTGCACTGCAAAAAATGTCAGTCTTGTGCAACATTTTTCATAAAACGTGGCTCAGTTTCACGTGTTTCCAATTCAAGAAAACCTTATTTTCTCTAAATCAAGTAACACTTATATGTAGAAAATATATTTAACTCTATTGCCAACAAGTTAAATAATCACATTTCATTTCTTGCAAGGAAAAGTTTAAACTGAATGAAACAACATGCTCAGATGATATTTTTTACAGTGTACACGCCCCCCTGGTTATAGACACTCGTTGTAAGCAACATGGCTTGACACTAATACACGTTGAAAAGATAGACTTTATTGCTAAAACGTGTAAACATAACATGTACACTGATACTTTTTTATTTATTTTATTGATTTTTTTTAATTTTTAGAAATATTCAAGTAGACATCTCCCATATTTTTTCTGGTATACTCTGCTATTCTCTTTCCTTATGCTCTATACTCACAATCGTTAAAATAATAAATAAAACGTACAGATTTTTTGTTTATTTCTACAATACTATGTATTCCAAAAAAAGCTGAGTTCACGCCTTTATATATATCTTTAACCTCAACTTTTTTTTTTTTTTTTTTTTACAATTTAATTATTATTGATATTAATATTATACAAAAACTCTAGGCAGCATTGCAGTGAAATAACAGTCAGCATCAATGTTCAGTTGAAGATGAAGAAAAAAAGTTCACCTCTTGGAGAAGTGTAGCATATGCATTGCATCTTCAATGTCTCATAAAAAATATCAAAAAAGAAGCTCTTCCTTATGAAGTGCTCGTGTTCCCCCAAAAAAACACGTTTTCAGGGCTGAGAATAAAATATGGTCCTGGTTCAATTAGAAAAAATAGCTGCATTTTTCTTAAATATGTACAATGTTGGTATTTCACTTAAAATGCTATATAAAAAAATAGATTTGCTATGGTGCCCACCTCTGTAGAGAGTTAACAGTGCAATAGAAACCGTATTTCCAGTCCACTCCCCCCTTTCGACCACCTTCCTTAGAGAAAATCAGCACGAACACTTGCACTCTGAGATGATTGGGTATTGCACCTGTATCCACGTACAGTATTTCTGTCTTAGAAAGCCTTGACAATACCACCGGAGGAAAATCTTGTTGATTGACTTGACTGGTTTGCAAGACATCCCCTCTGGGAAGGAGCACGAGCGCTCAGAGAAACAGTTTCCCTCCTTGATGTAACGTGGCCAGAACCTCACGCCCAAATCCTTCCAGGTGTGTACCACAGGGCAGTGCGTGTAGGTCCACAGCCACTGCAGAAATTTCCTGCGGGCTTTCTTGCCCACTTTTACCCGCTTCCCATACGGGGTCTCTGTGAGGTCCAGCTTTTTAATCTCGTTGGGCATGGGCCCCTGCAGCTTCACCTCTGGCGCCGAGAGGTTCACCAACATGGGCGAGGTGATGGACATGAAGTTGGGGTCAAAGTTACTGCCGAGCTTTTTCCTCAGAGTCCTCTCGGCCAAGTCCTGCTCCCGGGGGTCGTACTCCGGATCGGGGTCCTCCTTTAGATCTGGCACGGGGAGGTGATCACTGGGCGATGGACGGAGGCGAAGGTAATGCTGGGAAACTCCAAGGTGAACGCACACCAGCACGTACACGAGAAGCGTTTGTGAGAGGCCCATTATTCCTCTTGGTTTTACGCACGGGTTCTTCACGCGTAAATGATATTCAATTCTCTTCCCGGTCGCTGTGTTCTCTGCAATCACTTGCCCGGGGCTTCATAAATAGTAGAAGTTCAGTCACCAGCAAGGCGATACTTTTAATAGACCGCGTCGGGTTTGAATGACATGGAGCGCTTTGCTTTTTAGGGCTCCTTCAACTTTGCAATTTGCCCACTGATGCAACTCTGCAGCGCGACGCTTTGCAAAAAAACCCGTTTAGTCTAAACACAAAAAAGCACAAAACAGAATGGAGAAAACTCTATTCACGCTCTCTCTGGCCTCACCCCGCTCCCTTGGATTCACTTTGGGTTTCTTTCGGTTGTCATGGTTACCCCGGGGACTCGAAGCCACGACGAACTGTCTACACTGGATGACAGCGGCCGAGGCGAGAGCTGCATGGAATGAAGTGTTTTCTAAAGAGACAGAATAGATCCGGAGCGTCCCGAGAGAGAAGGGGGCACAAAGAGAGCACTTCACTAAGTTTTAAATGTCACGCGCCCGGCAATGAGGGGCTGCCTCGGCCAATGTTATTTTTACGCACGGCTTTTATAAACGTGGCTTCTCTTAACGTCGCCTGACGCTCTCAGGTTTGACAAGGTCCCAGGGCGCACAATCCATGCACTGAGGAAAAACGCTCTCTGCAGTCAGTCCTCGTTGTGGTGGTATTCCAGCCGTCGATCTGTGCACCTCGCTTACAAATGTCCAAAAATAACTTAGAGAAGAATGCGCCGCGGTGGGGATGCAGTTTATGAAATAACAACCATTTATCTTTCCAGAGGATGTTCCAAAAACGCAGCAGTTCTTTACGCAAAAGTCTCAGGCTGTATATTCCCACACAACTGTGCATGTAATAGAGTCAGAAACGCTGTTACAGATTGCAGTGTCAGTGCATATCAAATGCAAACTGCAAAGCCAGCAAACGGTGTTAGTTCAAAGTTCCTTTCACTGTGGCATTGCTGAATCCTCTCAGAAAAGCTCCAGGTTCCACTGTCGCTGCATGACGAGACAGTCCATAATCTGGAGCCTTTTTTTTGCCCAGTCGATGCAAGCGGTCAATACCCGAGGGAACGTCTCTACTCCTTTGATAACTGGTACAGAAGCTCCTACTGAGTCGCTCCTACTTCAGGAGTCTGAGAGACTTGGCGCTGGAGCGTTTCTTTGCTTAGGCACACTGTGTGTGAGTGTGTCTGTAGCGAGTGGTGCTCAGTCCCAAGTTAAATATCCCCCTCCGACGGTACAAAGTGTCAGAGGGGCCTGCCCACCTCGGCCACTTTCACTATGATTGACAGCCCCCCCTCCGGGCCACCCCCCTCCTCCTCCCCTCACAACGTGGAAAATATCAGCCACAATCACAAGGATCAACTGGGTCCTAAAGCACCACTTTTATCCTGTATTAAAGCATAATATTCCACAACACGAACAGTGTTATTATATTACAGGATTTCTGAAATGTCACACACACTTTTAAATGCTAAACCAACTGTTTTCTCCTGCGTTTTTCATCAGCATAATCTGTCATGCACTAATAGGTTCAATACGCTGTCAATATTCAGCTTTAAAGGAGTCTCCTTGGCTTGAACTTTCCCATGAAATTGATGGGAAACGTTTAGTAGCTCGTCTACGGAAAACGGGGCATCACATTCCACCTTTGTTCGTCAGCATTTGGGTCTACACAGGAATTGGCCCGTTGAACTCAGGGGTCACAAAATAGGCGCGCAATTAAGGGCTATAAATGGCCACGGATAACTAAGCGGTACCTTTCCCATGCTAAGCAGTCATTAGTCCATGCTGGACCCACTTTTGCTTGGACTGTGTTGGTACTTTTGCAATGCCACTTAAAAATGACTCAGGCGAGTTTAATTTGTCTATTAAATTAATGTATTTAAATATTTTGTTTAGCCATAATAAGCTAATAGTCATTTTTTGGTGCAAAAGGAGCTGTGGTGGAGTTGACCTCCAATTTGAATAAACAGCAACATATTTTTAAAAAAAAAAATCTAAATCATAAACAACAAACAGTTTTGTTTTAAAGTTAGTCACAAAAGGTGGTTAGAATTAGTTTAGATGTGTTTCTCATTAATTTGCTCCTGCCTGTAGCGCTGATTCATTCTGGCTGATCAGGTCATTGGGCATGTGGTCATTGTGCTTGTCTTTTGTAGTGGTCACTAGAGGGCGTTGATCCAGCACGGTGTGGACCTGCAGCTGAGGGGCTCCCCAGACTCACTCCCTCACTGTTTTACTCCCTCATGTTTGAGTGCATGGGGAAGGAATGTGTGCTCATACATACTTACAGCTCAAATGAAACTGCTCACCAGCTTTGTGATCAAAGATCAAAAGACCAATGCTGGAGCCATTGTGCCAAAATGAAAGTAATTAACCTTAATCATCCTCAATATGAGTTTTTTTTTTAACTCCTGTTGAAGGATGGAAGGACTTCTCTGACAAGAAATGCTCTTATTTTTGTGTATCATGATCAAAGGGATACTTCACCGATTTTCAACCAGCTTTGTATCAAAATAATGTGAATAGTATGTACAGATGAACAATGGTAAACCTTCCTCCATCTAACCAGTGTCTAGAAATCCCTTCTCCCCCCCAAGTGAAACTCCTTCAAATGATGTACTTTACATCACTTGGAGGCGTTTAACTAGTTCTTGGGGCTGAACCTCCACATTTTTGGCTGCCAACTGCCGTCAACTTTGCTGCCTATTTCAGCGCCTACTTCGCCGCTAACTAAGCTGCCTACCTCACTTCCTACACTGCCGCCAACTCTGCTACCAACTCCACTGCTGCCACCAAAGACTCAAAGAGTATACAGCAGATTAAAATAAAAAAGTAAAACTTGGCAGTACTGATCGAATATAAATCAAGATTATGTTACTGCATTGCCATTTTCTCACCTAAAATGTTTTCAGAAACTTATTTTAACACCCTGTTTAGCTGTAATAGCAAGATTTTGTGATCAGGAAGTTGGCGCCATACTGCTTCCTGCACAGTGAAAACGGAGGCCGAAAAACAGAAGAAACAGCAAAACTAAACAGTGCTGATCAAATATAAACCAAGATTCTGTCACTAAATTGCTTATTTCTCGAATGTCTCAAATGTTTTCAGAAACATGTTTTAGCTTACTGTTTAACTGTAATACGAGATCCAGCTGGCCACCATTGTTTTACATGGACCACTCCATGTTAAGTCACCCACCAGCGGGAGCGTCTGATAAGCCGTGTAGCATCCTGGTAGTTGTTTTCTTCCTCTTGAGCAAAAGTGTCCATTTTCTTTGGTCACGTAGCACCAATTTCAAAAGTATTCATGTTTTTCTACTTTGGAGACAGCCTAGTTTTATGTGAGGACTTTCTTTTTCTTTAAGGGACTTCATTAACCACATAGAAAGAGATGCCAGTGGTCTTTTGCATCCAATGAGTAAATTCCAGCAGACCCTTCCAGCATGCATGCAGACACAAAGTCATAATCTGGTTAATGATTAGGGTGCCGGTGTAGACAGAGCTCAGTGGGCAGCGGGGACAGTAAGGCCGAGCTGGCTACTGTAGAACCGACCATTTCCATTGTCTTCCTCCGCAGGTCTTGGGGTGCTGGACTGAGAGAGAGAACCACATGCAGGGAGAGACAGTTCCCTTCCTCCTGGTCTCAAGCACTAATACTGTCAAGCAACCCTGAGTCCACCCCCATCCTCTGGCTAATTACTGGAGAAAAAGACGGGGAGGGGGGGGGGGGGGCACAGTGGGGAAGTGGTAGTGGTGATGATGTTGTGGGGGTGAAGGCAAAGATGATGAAGATGGTGGTGGTTTCAGCAAAGAGAAGAGGGTGGGAGGGGGGGTAGCGGTGGTGCCGGATGGCAGTTTGCTGTGGAATGGCTAATTAAATAACGCCATAAAAGGACCCCGGCTCGCTTTAACGAAGCCCGTCAACCTCTGACAAGCGGGGCTGGGGTGCTGGGTTGGGGGGTGGGCCGCGCCATGGAGGAGAGAGGTGGGGCTGGTGCTGAAAATTGGGCTTGTATAACAAGGGGACTTAGCTCTTTGGTTTTGCAGTGATTGTTCACGCTCCCTTAGGTCTCAATAGGGCGCATGGTGAGGGTGCGTTGGGGGGCAGCCCTTAGGCACAGATAGGACCCCCTTCTCCCGTGAATGCTATCCACACACTAACACAAACACATACACACTAACACCCCCACAGTTCTACACAAAGGCCTCTACCCAAGGTCCAGGCAGGAGCTTATCCAGTGCAGGGGCACAGCAAGGGGCAGGCCTGGCCAGACTGGCTGACTGTGCCCACTGGGGACTGGTAGAATGGCACAGGGGGGGTGGATGGAGACGGAGAGCTTGGAGAGGAGAAAGGGGAGTCAACAGGAGAGACTCAGAAAACAAGACGAAAAACATCACTGTGGAAGCAGAGCTGACAAAATCAACATTGTTTTTGCACGTCATATCATTTTCTTGTATTAAATGAACTAATGTGAGGAGATAAGGGAAGTTAAGGAATTTGGCAAGGTGCTGCGGCCTTTTGGAAATAGTCATGAGTGGCAAAGATAGTGCAACTCTGAAATCCCCAAGCCCCCCCTCCCTTCAAACCAACAGATATGCCTGGAGCACATCTCCTAATTAGTTTTGTGTTGTGGCGTCTCCAGCAGAACACTCTCTGTTGGATCTTTGGCAAGCTGACAGATTTCTGTACCAACACGAGCCGTCACACATTTTTTTTCTGAATAGTCAAAACTGCAGAAATATTTTAGAAGAATTTTTAAAAGCCTTTAGAGCCTGGATTGACATTAGTTTTTGTGTTGGATCGGACGCCTTTTACAAGCATTTAAAACTTTGGAACCTGAGAAAACTGGTGCGACTTCTTTTGAAAAAATGGGTAAAAGGGAATGACAAACCTGGCAAGGAAAGTCTGAAAAACTACAAAAGAAAAATAGTAACGGGTGACAAGAAAATAACTTGAAAATTAGCTGTGGGGAGATTATTAGATATTATACAAGAAAAAAGGAAAACATCTCCAGAAAAAATATATATAATTCTTTTAATTATATTTTTTAAATTATTCTACCGAAAAAAGAACATTTCCTTGTCTGATTTTTTTGATAATTTTCAGGTATCTTTTTATTAATTTAATTTTTTGGGGCACTTCATATTGTGTTGTTCATTGCCATCTTTCCATGTTTTCAAGCCAATTTGCTTACGTTTCAGAGGGTTGACTAAACATTTCCAAAAACCCTGAGATTGGAACCACAGCATATTTGTTTCTAGTAAAATCCAGTACCCTCTAAAATATTTTGTTGTAATAGCTGTATGAACAAGATCAACTTATTATACTGTTGGACTGGTGAGATAGATATCTCTGGTCTTGAATACACATGCACCCCATGCCACAATAATTCAAAACAGAGAGGTTCACAACGCAAATAAATAGCTCTCCACCACTGCCTGTCAATATTGCATTCCCTCTATTCCCTGCTGCCCTCGCCATCTTCTCCAGTCTTACTCCCGTCTTCTCTCTCCTCCATATTCGACTCTGTCTCCGAGCCTTAACCCAAAGCAGATGGCTCGGGAAGCATGTCAAAAATCTGTCTCCCGTTAACGCTACTTTTGAAGCCCCCTCCACACTTTTTTTTCCCTCTCCCCTAAAATTCATCATAAAGTTATTTTTGCAAAATACCCAGTAAACAGCATCAAAGTGATATTTTTCCCCTTTTCCTCTGACAACAAGAACAAGAAAAGAATACAGCACTTAGTGTATAGCTTGTCCCTGTTATTGAAAGAACGCCACTCTGATGTGCAATCTGAAGCCAATCTGAGCGTGGCCCTGCATCCTTTGTTTCTACTACGGCATTCCAGTCGTGATGGAGAAATGTTGCTCGATGCTTGATCACAAGCTGTGATTAATGGTGATCAGATCGTAGACGGCTCGGTGGCTTTGTGATGTGATGGCGGGGCCCACTTTGAACTCGGAGACTGATGAACTCAAGTGAAGCCAGAAAAACATGACTGTGGCACATGCACACACTCTGAATATAAATGTTTTTCTTTAGATTTTGTACATGTTCAGTCACAGCTGAGGCTGAGGGAAATGCCTTTAGTTTTCCATGTATTTAGCCATAAAGCAAAGTAAGTGGTGACAAATTGAAATTTCATGTCACTGGATCAAAAGCTAAGGGACCACCAAAGTTACTGGAATTCATCTTGAAGGTTGATTGTCTGAACAAAGTTTCATAGTAATTCCTTCAAAAATCTATGTGATATTAAAGCCAAAACCACATTTGTAAACTCTACAGTGGCGTTAGAGATCTGAGGATCACCAAAGTCATTATGATTCATCATCTGGGACCATGAATGTCTGCACAAAATTTGGTGCCAATCTATCTGGTAGATGCTTTAAATATTTCAGAGGAAATGTGAAAACCTTGTCCTACTAGTGGGGCTGAGGAAAAAGTTAGAGGATCACCAAATTTGGTAGGATTTCTTCTCTAGGGACCATGAGTGTCTGTATAAAATTCCATGGCAATCCATTTAGTTGTTTAGTTGTTTCAGTCCAGGTCTAAGCGTTAGAACAATCTACCGACCAAGTGATGTTTTGGGTTAAACATTATTTAAGTAGTGTAATGTAAATGCGTTCCGTGAGCGAGTTAGTACGACAGACGTAAGTTGCTTAACTTTATGTTAAAACAGCAGTGACTTAATTAGAAACCTGGGTCGACATCAGTTTTCTTGTGATGCATTCAGGCACCTTTCAGAAGCTATTAAACCCTTTAAAAACTGAGCAAATTACTTTGATTTCTTTTGAAAACATGGGAGAAGAAGCTCGAGAAATGAATAAAAGGTGACAAGAAAATGATCTAACCATCAATCAAAAAAAGGAAAAAATGTCCAGAAAACTATATTCGTAATTATTATAATTATATATTTAAAATTATGCAACGGGGGAAAAAAGTTTACATACATATTTTACATTTATTTTATTTTTCATACTTTTTGTTTTCTCCATTTTTATAAAGGTTATTCTCTTGTGAATTTGCACATATCTTGCTAATTTTTGGGCCATGTCTTGTTAAGTTGCTCATTACCATCTTCACTTTTTTTTGTTTGTTTGTTTTTTGTTGCTGTTGCTTTGTTGAAAGAAACCAACAGCGGTGTCCTGGGTGTCAGATATTGCCACAAATGGGTTTATGGTGTTTGTTGAAAACCTGCTGCGTTGCACAGAAACGCCAAAGGCTGTCTTTGCTGTCAGTATGATACGCAGAGGACAAAGAGACAGTATTTGAGAACCCGGGAATGAGAAGGGGCTAGGCTAGCATTGCTTAAAGTATGAGTCAAGTTGTATAAACCTGGAATTATCTGTAACATTTTATTGCTCTTGTTACAAATTACCTCAGTAGAAGTATGCCTTCTGTGTGCCTACTGGAATCAGTGTTTTGGGCCTGGTGGGGTTACTTAGAGGGACTGCTAGTTTCCGTAAGCCAATCCTCTTCTTTTTTAATGAATCACGACTACTCTTCTGTAATGGTGCCAGGCAACTTTTAATTGGGGAGGTCAGTGTGACGTCACAGCATTCCACAGTGATTAGCCTTATTCACATCTAACAAAATTAAAATAAAATCAGGATCTCAACAGCTTGGACCATCATGTGCTCTTCGTCTTCTCCTCTCCTTTCATTTTATTTGTTGCATCCCATTTTGAAAGAGTAAGAGAGTGCCCCATCCTTTTTCTATTCTCTGCATCTCCTCCTCCTCTTGCCCTCTCCCTCCTTCGCCCCCCTCCCCGTGGCACGGAGCGATGAGGATGGAATTAAATTGATCACCGCCTTCCGGAAAACAACAGGAAAAAATAGTGCATTCCGAACGCCAGGAGGGCGTTCCCCCTGGTCTTCCCTATGGCAGGATGACATCATTGGCCTGCTGCCCAATTCCCACCGTTCACAATAGGGTCACTGTTGCCTTCTCCACGGTGGCACAACAGCCAAGAGAGGAAGACAGACAGAGAGGGCAAGACAGAGAGAGAGAGATAGAGAAAGAAGGGGGAATAGGAAAAGGATGCCAGCAATGTTAAGACCTAAAGGCCTGCGCTTTACACACTGGAGCACAAACATCTTTGGGCAGACACGCTGACCAGTGCTCCACATTCCTCTGGACAGATTTGGCGGGTTGAAGATATCAAGCAGTGGTTGAATGAAAGCCATGGCAGCAATATAAGAGCCGTGATAGTGGAACATGCAATATATCACAGTTTATTTGGACGGTTAAGTCATGTGTTTTCACTACTCGCGACTCCTCAAGATTCAATCTGTCATCCTAATCTACTCTCTCATCAGTGAAATCATCGTTGGCACGCTGTATCGATCCCGCTCTGCATGCTTGTTGTTATGAAATTACTTCCCGTGCTCTTGGTTTACACAAGATGACAAATGGAAAAGTAACTAGAATGGAATAAAGACTTCAGACGAAACATCATTTGGAATGAATAAGTTACTTCAAACTCCACTTGAAGAGTTTAAATTTTGAAAACACAGTTGTGTCAAGACAATGTCATTACCCTTTTTTATATCCCTAGCTAAAGAGTGATTTGATGTAAAATGTGACCACATGTCTTTCAGAAGCTCTGTCCAACTTAGGTAAACCCTGACCACAAGTACTGGCAATTCGGTCATTCTCCCAACCACTAAGCCATTGTGTTGCCACAGGCCATCTTGTCGAAATGAAACAGTTTGCCCACAGCCACTGACCACAACAGATGTTCCCTTGCCTGACACTCTCCTCAGCATGTGTGTTCTGTTGAGTCTAGAGCCAAGATACTTTAACAGACTGGCACTGCGTAACAAAAACAAAGGGAGGGAAACTACGATGGCGTCTTCATCGGTCTGTGACAGGATTCAGATTGAGGTTGCCCTTGTTTAAACCTGGCAGCCTTTAAAACTGCATTAAGAACTCCTGTGTCTTGGATGGAATGCAGTCAAATAATCACCACAGGTTGCGCAGACATGATGAACCGCATCGGTGTCGCGACCTGAACGAGTCCTGCCGCCCCTAACCCCAATCAAGCATGTCGACAAACGGGCAGCGCTGGCCCCTGCTGCCCTTTGGCCCTGTGGTATGTTTGTGGACCATGCAGGAGGGTAAGAAGGTGACAGCCTGCCGAGATGCCAGGAGGACTGGGAAGGCTTTGGGAAATGTCTCGCCAATGTGTGAGCGCACACTGCCGCCCAGGGGGTGCCTGCCTGCTTGGGAACCGGACGGAAAAGGAACGGGGGTTTGACAACGGGCTGAATGTGCGCTCAGAGAGATAGTTTGTCCAAGGGATGTACCAGATGTTGACTCACACTGGTTTGCTAATCGGGAGCCACAAGCCCCTGGAGCCATGAGTAAACAGGAGCGTCTGCCTCTCTCTGTCACCACAGGGAAATGGGACTGAGCTTCGGGGGGGCCGGGGTACATATGAAAACTGAAGGCGAGTAATGAAGTGATAATGTCATGAGAAACTGAAGTGGTTCTGTGGTTAAAGAGCAGCAGAATAATAAAGGCCTACAGTCCCCTTAGACCTCAATTTCAAACTGCTTGTATCCCAATCAAGGATTAAGGTGGCTTTTTAACTGGTACTCAGTGGGGACAGGGAACACCCATTCCCACCCACCTGTCATTGTGAATAAGAATAAGAATTGACCGCCTGCTGAAGTAAATGTGATCAGCAGACGGCACCATTATAATAAATGACAGATCTACAAAGCTGAAATTCAGTGTTGCACCATAAAACACAGAAAATGTTTAAAAAATCCTATTGAAAATGTCAAAATTGCGACTAGTAAGAAAATGGAAGTGAAAATGGGTAGCTCATTTTTTTGTCAAAGCACCCAGACACACCAAACTGACGGTTGGTTATTGGTCATTGTCAGCATCGGTGAGCAGCTGTCACCCTAGTTTTTGCTGTGTGTCCCAAACATTTGCCACTACTCCAAACTTGTCAGATTTTTTTTTGCCAATTCAGCATATTTAATTGAAGTCAGAGCCAGCGGAGCCCATCAGTGAATGAGATACTTCTGATTTGGAGTTATGATCAGTGTACGGGAAGACTGAAGAAACAACAGATACAAATGGCTAAATTCAAGAGGGGCTGAGCTCTTGAGCAGAAAAAGTTAGTAATTTCTGGCATTATTGCTGTCTGGCGCAGTTCTTTTAGCACTGAGGTGTGTTGCCTTTGGTTTCACTAGCATCCTGAATCCATCCTGTCAGTCTTTTGGTTTCCACTTTTGAATAAAGAGCCTTTGCTTTGTGTTCAGGTGCAACTTTTTGGTCGAGACACAGACGACATGAGGCAAAGCAACAGACAGCCTTTGTCGCCATCAGCTCTTTAATGTTTGTTTAGTGCCTGGGCCTTTAGAGTAGTTTGAAAATAATCACAACACTGAAAACCAACCAAGCATTTTCTCACCATCTCCTCTCTTAAGACTGTTGCAATCATTTATTCAATTAGATTGTTCAGATTATTATAATTCAACTAATCAATTCCGGATTGAACTTGAAACCCTCAGCTACTGGCACAGA
Organism: Plectropomus leopardus; assembly: GCF_008729295.1. Classification (NCBI taxonomy): domain Eukaryota; kingdom Metazoa; phylum Chordata; class Actinopteri; order Perciformes; family Serranidae; genus Plectropomus; species Plectropomus leopardus. Next base: position 16,545,227 of record NC_056481.1, on the reverse strand, counting down.
TAACTATGAACAGGAAGCAGACAACAGATAGCACTCACCATATGCAAGCTGCATACAGAGGCTGTTAAAGGCATTTACACTCCAATAACTTTCACAAGTCAGAGAGAGAGAGAGAGAGACAGCCAACTGCTTGGCCAAGTAGATCAACAAGGAGCTATTGATACCAGAGATCTGTGCTGGTGTCAGTCTGAGAGCCAAACAGGATCACAATTGTGGTTTGTGCCAATAACCTTGTTGACCTTATTTAACCTTGGATTTGGCCAGTTGAGAGCTCAGACTACAAGTGTCCATTCAAAAAGTAAATTGGGAAATCCATGTTTGTGTGAGAGCACTCTGAATCTGACTATTCAGATACATTCTATGGCGAAAAAAGCAAGTGGAGTACCCATTTTGGCAAGGCCTCTTAGATCTAATTAAGGGAATTCCTAATGCTGCAGTTGATATTGTTCAGGAAGATTGTGTGCATTGAATTTTTGGCAACAGTTTGGGAAAGACCCTTTCTTGTATCAACATGGCAATGCTTCCGTGCACAAAGCCAGGCAAATCAGTTTAATGGCTGGAAGGTAAAGCTGGATTTGCGAAACCTTCGTGAGGTGCTTTAAAATATTCGTCTTGCAGTTTTTATGGTGCAACGCTGGTTAAGGCCTGGTCAGAGTTAGGCACACAAAGCACACAACCACTCCTTACATGGCAGATCATGAGACAATAGGCACATTTATGCAAAAGGACCCACAACTTCTCCTCCACAGGGGCAAGACTTGCAGATTTTTGTTTGCCTCTCATTGTAGTTGTTTTATGTCTCTTTGAAATAATTTTGTCTTTTTGTCAGCATTTTGTGTCCCTTTGATATCATTTTGTGTCTCTGTTAGGCCATTTTGTATCTTTTTTGCTTCTTTTGTGGTTGTTGTTTGCAGGTGCAGACCAACAGGACCTCTGACACTTAGGGCATATGCCCTGTAGGCTCATTCAGTTATCCATCCATGAAGCCTTATCATTAAACATCAGTGCCAGACCAAACGAATGCTGCTTCTGTGGCTGAATTACTCCATCATGCATGCTCTTGTCCTAATTTTAACCATGCGCAGACATTGGCACAGAATGTTTAAAAAAAAAAAAAAAAAAGAAAAGCCCTAGACATTTTAATTGAACGTAATCTGGGCTTTTACAGTCACCCAATATCAGTGTTTGTGTCTGATGAATGGATTGGGAACGGGAGCAAATAGCTGCATCCTGATTCCAAAATCTTCTGTAAAACCTTTGGAAAAGTTGAAGCTAGTTCAGCAAACATTCATGTGTGCCCACACCTTTGCTCATTTTGTGCATGACTTCCGTTACTTTGGTGATTCCTTGACATGCAGTCGATGTATCACAAGTTTCAGGTTACCTCTCTCACACTGCTTATAACCGTGGTTCTGAGGCTGTTCAGGTGTGATAGAGGATGTCATGGCGGACATAAAACTATAATGAGATAGGGAGACAGAATTCAGGAGCCGGGCACCTTTCTCAGTCTGTCTGGTAACAGTGTGTGTGCATGCATGAATGTGTGTGTGTGTGTGTGTGTGTGGTGTAATTACAGCCAGGTCCCCGGCGTGGAGCCCAGTAGAAGTATCGTCAGTCTGTCTGTGGCATGCGGTGGTGCTGACCTTCCCTCTCTCCTCTCCTCTCCTCTCCTCGCCTCTCCTCAGGCCTGGTGACTCTCTGACTGGCTCTGACTCAACCAGACACCTCCACCCCCACCCCACCGCACAGCTCACACACAGGTGCGAGCAGGACAGCTGGCTGCTCATTTTGTACGCAACATGTCCGGTGAAGTCTTCCCTGTGCATGTATCAGTCATTAATCACACTGTATTGTGTGTGTGTGTGTGCATGCTGGTTTAGAAGCTGCTACCTTAATTGTTTTGCTGAGTTGTTATACCACAATATGAAACTGGTGATACAATCATCTCCAGATGCTTTACCTTTCCCTTTGTCTAATATTTGGTCAGTTGATCCAACTCTCCATTGGTTACATCTTCATGCTGAACACACACACACACACACACACACACACCGAGCATTATAATGAGTGAGTCTGACAGTAATCCGTAAGGGTTTGGTCCTCAGCAGGGCAGGGCTCAGGGCCTTAGAGATGAAGCCGAGCTGGACATGTGTGATATTAACACCAAAGAAGAAGACTGGGGGAGGATGATGGCAGGTTCATCAAACAATCTGGTCAGTGTTAGTCACTAAGATCCCCCGACAAAGTACATCCAGTCAAATCCAAATCCTGCACAGCACTCAATGTATTTGAGTGAGTGTTTATTTATTTGCATATTGCTAACGGCGCTCAAAGTGCGTATGTCAAAGAGCATGTCTGTACAATTTTGCATGTCTTTGTTTGTGTATATAGCATGTGTGTTTAAGTGTGTGTGCAATCAGTGAGTCTGGAATGTCTCAAGACATTGTGAATCCTGATGATCAACATTGTGATCCTGTGTTACATGTGCTGCATGCTCAGGGCACGTTTACCCAGAGTGACTTAGACCCCCTCTGTGCTGGTGAAACAAGGCCCTCGGTCATGTCTGATGTAAATGCAGCCATTTACCATTTTTTAATCGTACAGAAAAGGATGAAGTAATAATACTTAGGATTCAAGCAACATCAAGACAGAGATGATGTGTTAAAGGAAGGAATTTTATTCTTTTGGTTTGGTTTTGGCTTAATCTGGCACAAAGTAAATTAAAGTAAATACACACATCAGTTAATGTGCAATTGCTAGAAGCACTAACGTGAAAAATAGCTTCACCAGCAGACTGCAGTGGAAACATTTGAAAAAGTTTATATGTCTTAAAGTGTTGATTCAGTGGCTTCTTTGAAATCTAATCAAACTTGCATGTATTTGTATATTTACCGAAAGCTGAAAAACACTTGAATTATGAGACTTGAATTATACTGCTTAGAGTTTGTAAACTGAAGTTTTGGTATAGTCTTGTTTTAATTCAATTCATTAAGAATTTTCTCAGTGTCTGGATTCTTTGTTCACCATGGAGGTATGCAAAAAAAACTGTTTTCTTCATGAATTTAGCATATCAGAAGTTGAGTAACTGATGTATAAATGGTCACTTGGGGGGAAAAGTATTCCTTTAATGTGGACATTTTAAATGGAAGATTTTCAAAACTAGTTTTAATAGCTAGAAAAGGGGATTTAGCTGTTTATATAAATATGAATATGTGATGGCACAGGTAAACATGCTCCGTGTGTGTGTTTGTGTGTATGTGTGTGTGTGTCTGCATGTATGCTTGCAAACTCCCCCCCTCCTCACTGCATCCAGGGGGATTTATTTGACCCCTTATTGCCAGCGGTGAGCCTGTGGTGGAGATGAAAGCATGCCTTCCCAGTGTGGCCCCAGTTTCTATAGCTATGGACACAGACTCACACTGGTCGCGGACAATAGAGGGGCCCTGCCACTCGCCCCTGCCAGAGCCCTCTCCTCTCCCCACCCCATCCGTCACCGCAATCATATTTTCAAAACAATAACACAGCCGGGGGGGTGTTGGGGGGTGGGCATGATTGAAGTGTGTGCGTGTTTGATCTGTTGGTATGCAAGTGTGTGTGTGTCTTTTGAGCGCACATGCATGTTATTTTTAGGCACGCGTTTGTTTCATGTGAGTGTGAACATGCTCGTTTGACTTGTGTCTGTAGGTCCGTACATGCGGGCGGGAAGCAACTGTGTGCATGCATACTTTAGTGTGTGCTGATGCAAGTGTGTGTGTGTGTGTGCTGTGAGCCGGGCCTTTGATGGTGTGGCCGGAGCGTGCCTAATGTGACTGCTTGCTGGGGTGGGGTGGGATGGGGGGGTGGCAGCGTTGAGCCTCCTGCCCTCGTACTGTCTACCCTGCCGTGGCCCAAGGCTCCCCCTGCAAACTTGAAAGGACCAAAGGAATCCCCCCCTAAACCCCCCGACGCCGCCCCCCACATGTTTTCAGAAGGCATGACATCATCCTTTGCACAAAGGGGGCTGGAGCTGGGGTTAATGTGGATGTATGTGTGAATTTGTATGTGTGAATTTGTGTGTGTGTGTGTGTGTGTGTGTGTGTAGGGTACAAGCCCATCGGTCACAGCATTTGGCTGAAACGCAAGATTGGTCCTTTCTCTCGTTTATTCCTCTTGTTTTCTGAATCCCCCATCAAATTCAAACTAGCAGCTCAACTCCCTTTTGCATTTATGAACATTTCCTCCTTTTATCCTGAGCTACCTGAATCCTCAAAGTCTCCACACACACACACACACACACATACACACATCAAGCTGAGCTGCTGTTTTTCTCTTTTCTTTTTTTTTTTCAAGACCCTTTTATGTCAATGAGTAACATGGATTTGATCCTAAATGTCTGGGGAAAGAAAATAAATTGCTTTCAGGTTGTTTGCCAGGCGCAGGATACTGAACACAGAATACCCTCGGCTGGTCCTTCCTTCTCTCATCTTTGTCTGCTTCTTACATTTTTTTTTTCTTGGCATCGGTTTTGGCTCATTTCGTACCAACTCCTCTGGCTCCTCTGCATGCACCCAAGTTTCAGTGCAGACCCAAGCTGTTGTTTTCCCCAGCTTTCACAACACAGGGAGGGTGAGGGAAGTTTGGAGTGCTTTCAAACAAATCAGTGTGGTTCATAACTGTGCAAGCGGTTGACACAGGAATCATCAGGGGCTGCAGTTACACTCCACAAGGATGTTGGATGAGCTGTTTTTTCTTTGACGTCTTTGAGAAGATTCATGTAAAGATATGACCCTTTTCTGTTTCACGTGGCCTTGCTTTGAGGAGATGGGAGACACCAAACCAACTCTAGCACCAGAATCAATGTTGATATTGTACATTTCTGCAAAGGCGGAGATGTAACATTTATATTTACTATATAGTGAATATGCTGAAACCTAATGTTTCTTTACATTTCAACATCGGTAACGTGTGGTTATGTGTAGGCACAAAAAACATTACGATTTTGGCTTAAAATGCACGGCTATGGTGCCATAATTGCAGCTGGAAATGCTATTGATATCTAGTTAAAAACATCCAGATTTGTCATTTGTTGATCTAGAACAATGGTCACTATGTGTGTCAGCCTTCGACATCCCCCCTTTGTCTCTTTCTCACAAAGTCAGCTCATATACACATATTCATAACTCACTTTAGAAATTACAAAACATACAAACATATCCATGGCTTGCAGAAACGTATAATGGCGATATTTTCTTGTGGCGACTGGGCTGATACAACACCAGGCTGTTCTCATGCACTGTTTGCACATACACCTAGGAACAATAATGCACCACGTGTGTTTAACTCACATAATCAGGAAGGCTGCAATCACGTGACCAGTGCATTGACAGGAGTAAAGAATGACATTGTCCGCATAAGGAGGAAGATAAGGGTGGTGGATGGGTCACAAAACACAAGACTTTCCCCCAGTAGACTTCTGTATGTGTCCTGTATGTAACCAAGTAAACTTTGAGTTATTTAAAAGGTATGTCATCACTATGCTCCTTTTCCCAAACCTATCAACTTTGTGTTACATACCTAATGTCATTCGTGAGGCACTAATTGGTTAGATATTTCATGAACTGTCATATGAGGATATGTTGCAAAACACATAGGTTCCAGTTACATACCATGCATCAGCTCGAGAGCTCTTCCTGTGTGATTTCTTTAATAAACAGTTGTCACTGTTGTGTGAGAGTACATAAATGATAATACTTTTTAACCCTCCGAAACTTGAGCAAATTGGCCTGATATTTCCCAAAATCATAGGAAAAGGGCAATGAACAAAGAAAGAAGAACTGACCCAAAAATTATCAATAAATCAGTAAAAAGTACAAGAAAATTACCTGAAAATTAGCAACAAAAAAGGCAAAAAAAAAAAAACCTGGGAAAATGCTTACAAATCATCTTAACTTCATGACATAATTTCAGATATTTAATTATGATATTTATAAATATAGTTTTTCCCAAGCTTTTTTTCTTTTTCACTAGATGTTTTTCCTGGCTTTTAAAAAGAATAATTTTCTCCAACTATTAATTTTCTACTAATTTCTTGCGGTTTATGGACAATTTCTTACCAAGTCGCTCAATGCCTTTTTCCCCATTTTTTAGAAAGAAATTGCACCAATTTGCTCAAGAAAAGTGATGTTGCTCCAGGTTTTCAAAGGGTTGAAAAAAGAAAGTCAAAGTTTAGTGAAACTTCTGCAGTGGACAGTTAGTATCAATACATAAACAGGTTCTTTAATGAGATCCCATTTACTACCTTTTACTCAAGCAAGCAATTATGGATTGCCAAATGAGGGCCGGAGGATGTTTAAGAAAATAAGCTATTGTCCTGTCAATGCCTCGACCACAAGGTGAGAATACACACATTTGTGACAGTTGGGGTTGTGGAGGGCAAAGGCACATTCAAAGCCACCAGCATGGCTAATGTCATGGCCACTGAGTTGTAGCTGCCACTCCCAACACACACATATACATACACATATATTCACACTCACACACATGCCTCAAGAGTTGAAAAGGATTGATCAGGATTTTTGATTTCACACACACACATTCACACATATGATGTACACATGGATTCCTCAGAACACACATTCCTTGATTACTTTTATCTCCTTCCTCCCTCTCTCTGCCCGTGTCACTCTCTTTCTCTCTGCTCTTACAAGTGTTGCTTAGAGGTGAGGGCTCGTCGCCCTCGCCTGTTTAATGGGCCGTCCGTTTGCCAACTGTTCCTTTGAGGGGGCCGGTGCGTCGGGCGTCGGAGCCGGGATTTGGGAGGGAGGGCCGGTGCCGCTGGATCAGACAGATGGAGGGGGGTCCGGCTCCATTCATTTAGCTCTATGAGAACAACAGAGCCCCACTTCAAACAACAAGGACGCAACCTGCTGGCCCCATCGTCTGCGAGCGCATACGCAGACACACACATGCTGCAACACATGCATGCTTGTGTTCAAACACATGTGCTTTTATTAGAACTTTCTTAACATGTATTTGATTTTGATGTGTCTTAAATCTACCTCAAGGACGTAAAGTCAACACCCACAAAGATAAAGTTGTCACTGTTGCTGTTCACGCTGCATCTGCAGCTCATCTGCCACCCTGATACACACTTGCATGAACACACATATGCACCACACACTACACGCATATGCACAAGGGGGCATAAAAACACAGGCTCCACAGTGCCCACCCCCATTCCCAGCCCTTCTTTCCCTGGGACTCCCTCCTCTGCTACCACCCAGCCCCCCCTCCTGAATTCACTGGCACTTCCAGAAAGCTCCGAGGCGCCAGCGGAGCGGGGCTCATCTCTTGGGAACAATAAAGCCAGATCTTCATAAAAACTTCAAAAAGGCCTCGCCAAGTGTTTTATAGGTGCTTTAAAGGTTTATGGGCCCTGGGGAGGGAGGGAGAGAGAGAGAGAGGGAGAGAGAAATGAATGATGCAGTAGTGGCAGGCTTCACTTTTCCCACCCACTGCACACACACACATACACATACAGAAACACACATGCCAGCGTACACATACATGTATGCCGCTGCTAATCTGCCAGTGAGTGCCAGGCTGAAATCGGCTGGTGGTAGGACGGGTGGGGCGGCGGGATCTGAGGGGCGGGAAACAGGTGATCGGTCGGTGCAGGAATGAAATAGAGGAAGAGAAAAGAGGGATGTCAGTGTGGCGTCAGCTGTCAAAGCGGAGATTCAAGAATCTAAAACAAGTTATTTGTGTATACTGAACCTCTTTGGTTGAATGTTGCAGATCATTTTCCTTGAGGTGTTGAGGTGTCTATCTATACAAGACAGTTGTACATGTTGAGTACGTGTGCACATTTCTGATTTATGTGAAATGAGCTAGAGTTGGGGTAGTACTCGACTCAGAATTATGTAGTCGAATCAGATTTGGCTGTTCAACACAAATATTCGAAGATTCGTTGTTAAAGTTTGAATGAGTCCAGCAGGATGTTCAGTGTGTGCTAACGGATGATTGGATATGTGTTAAAACCTTCTTTGCCAACACTAGATATCAAGCAAAAGCCAGACTGTGTCATATTAAGTTACTGTGAGCTTTAAATTCACCACTTCTAAGCAGAAGAAAGATGAAAATGTTATCATGGAGTCCAAGGTGCAAAGTCTCTTCATTCTCTGTGCCGCTGCATCACGCACACAGCTGCTTATAACAAGTGTAGCTTGAAAGAGTGTTCACTCCACAACAAAAATCTTGGAACCAAACTGTCCCCAGGCGCACACTGACTGGCGAAAAAACCCAAAAAACAAACAAACAACAAAAAACAAAGCAGAACTGCTCTACTTGAAGCAATCTCAGTCGACTGAGGGGTTTCCAACTGATGATTCGAATCTCCGACTTTTAAGAGGCAGCTCTTGCTAGAATGTGGTATGTGTGTGTGTGTGTGTGTGTTTGTGAGGTTATCTCACCAAGGTGTGGACCCACCCTTTGGCCCATAATCCTAAACAACCACAGGAAGGGTCAAGTTGAAGAGCATGGAGGTAGGGTAGTCTGAGACAAAGGAGATTAAGGCTCTTACAAGATGCACTGAGGTATTTTGCAGTCGAATTGAAACTTAAACTGGAGCATGGGCTCATGCAACTGGCCGTTCAGACTCTTCCTGTTCCAGTATGAAGGCCCAACATCCACTAAACCCTGCTTCCCTGCCAGGAGAAGGTGCAGACATAAATCAGATGAACCTCCAAGATGCACAACTTGACTTTGTCGCTACACATATTTTGATGAGTCACGAGTCGCTGCTCCTGCACACTCCACTTTGAATCTCTTTTATGAGCATGAATAGCCACTATTCAGGGTGTTTGGGGAATGTTTTCTTTGTAGGTATTCAGATATATGCCAGGGTTTATATTTAGCTCGGGTCCTCCTGGAGTCAGAAGGTTTAAAATTAGGAGGTGTCAGAATTCCAGTACAATTCTTAAGTTACTGTCAATAAACGGTAAAGGGCTGCTCTTAAAGGCGTAGTGTGTTGGCAAGGATGCATTATGGCGTGATTTGTGTGTGATAAGCTGCTTGGGAGGGTGTGTGCAAATTTGTCTGGATGTAGTACAAAAGTGTAAATCCTCTACATGGTATACATGTGCGTTTGCACGTCTGAATATCAAGATTCCTGGGTGCATGCCGCTTGTGTGCGCCAGTGTGTGTTTGTGCATGTGTTTGTGTGTCCATCTGCGCATTAGTGTTTGTAGGATCTGTTGACAGGGAAGCATGCAGCATTTTATTTGCTCAAGGGCTGAAAAAACACATGGCGCTAGCAAGGGAGCGCTGTGATATGAGCCTGCTGAAAGCAACCTGGCCGGCCAGAATTCAACCCTGGGATCAGGGTTTGACTAAACATCTAAACATCTTAGCTGTACAACATAAATCTTTAAAAACCATAGGCCAATATAGAGCGTTTCAGTTCCATTGCTTTTGCATTTTAAAGAAATATTCCTTTGCATCAGTGAGCATTTGGCTTTCAGCAGTAAATATGTATGTAAACAGATATGCATGTAAACAAGCTGTGGCATGAATCACATGGCTGTTATATTCATAAAGTGTTTTGAAGGTTTTGTGTTGAAGTTCATTAGTACTACTGGATGAAATACTAGAGACGTCTAAAAGTGATACTTGTGAGACATTTTTTTTTAAATGTTTTCTGAAATGCATTTATGCTGAAAATCAGGTAATTCAGCTTAGCAACTCCTGTACCCACTGCGTAACCCGCAAAAAAGTTATGTAACAGGTAAAAAATATATTTATATAAATTCACGGGTACATGCACAGGTAAAAATGAACTAAACCCAGGTGGGCACTTGGTGAGATAAAAAATAATCAAAGTCATCATCGATCATCAATTCCTGAGCAGAGGGCTGAACCACCAAGTTCAACAGAGCCAGCCTCTCTTTGCCTGAGCTGGCAAAAAGATAAAAGAGCAAAGATATATGGAAAACACTAGTTTCTGGGCAAATGAAAGTAAAATTAATTTTACTGATTGGATATTATCTGTGACAAATAGATTAATCTATTGTAGTATTCAAACATAATCCACGGTGGTGAGAGTATAGTTGTCCCTATGATTTGAGGGAATTTTACTGTACTTCATATGCAGGTAAACATCATACAGATTATGTATAATGTTAATGTGATTTTATAGAAGCTTTTTTTTTAGAACCAGTGTGGGCAATGAACCAGAAAACACTGCAAACACATTCAGTAGTTTAGTGAGAGGAAGAGCAACCTTTTAAATAAGATAAACAATATTCTTGCTCAGATTTTCTGCATCACTGATACATTGTAGGTTCCTGTGTTTAGAAAAAAAGCACTTCTGTAATGATATGGCTTTGTTTGGTGGTATTTATATAATTTTAAGGCTCAACGAGTTGGATAAAGTGCATTTAAAATTCATTCTCTATGCTAGCAAGCTGTATTGCTCATAGATTGACACTGATTAAAGAGTGACACTGTTTAAACTGGCTTACTCCCTCTGATCACAATTGCATTGTCTAATTTTATATTGTATTTCTATATTTTATTTTGTCTTTTTAATATTGTGTCTGCTTTTATGTTGATGATGTAAGGTGACCTTGAGTGCCAAGAAAGGCGCCTATAAATAAATGCATTACTACTCAGTGTCACTCAGGGGCAGTGAAAGGCGCTTTTTAGCTGATTTCAAGCCAAAACTTAGAACAAAAACTGGTCCCAACCAGGTAATGTCTGCAGCATGAGTTACCATGGAGATTGTTAAAAAAGAGCAAAAGAGCCACCTTTGTGGGACGGAAAACCCTGGCTTTATATTCAACATAGCTCACTGATTCACTAATGCTATACAGCCCTGTGATGTGACAACTGCACCACAGAGCGAACTGACAGAATATGCACAGGACGTTCAGCCAACATCATTCTGTCACAGTCTGTGTCCTGGTCCTTCAGACTTTTTGGAGAGACTGGACTGAATGTCTTTAATTGATGCATTTAAGTTGTCCGTATGAGTTTGTCTGCCTTTATTTTCTCTTGGTCAGTTTATTATTGAGAGGGTTGTGTTTTGGTGTGTCTGTTTGCCATGCTCTTCCCCTCCTGTGTTCCTACGCTGCCTTTTATATACCCATCTACACACCTGTCCTGCATCAGCCTCATCAGTCCTTCCAAGCCAGTCAGCTCCCTGCCTGTTCTTCCTCCTCCTAATCACCTCATTCCCCTCACCTGAGCTTCTCTGCCCCTGCCTCCACCTGCACTACATCCTCTCGTTAGACGTGGTGATCAAGTCAGTCTCTGTTTTTACTAGTATCTTGCAATTTGTGTGACATTTCCAGCCAGTTTGCTCACAGCCCCCCCCCCAAAAAAAGAGATCATACCAATCTGCTCCTGTTTCAAAGGGTTAAGCAGCTTCTGAAAGGCGTCTGAATGCAGCGTATGAAAACTGATGTTGATCCAGGTTTCAGACAATTGACTTGATATCCGGAGGTGATCAGCTTGGACAAAACTATATAATTCAACTGATAATGGACCTGAACCAATTTACAATAAATAATATATTGTGTAGTTTCTGGTTCTGTTTTTAGTGCAGCAAAATTACCACTTTTATTGTCTTCCAGCTGAAAGTGACAGTAATAGTCTGCCTCTCAACTGTACGGTTAATTCAACCTCATGAAAAACAATGGATGCTGGCAGACAGCTATTTGATGGACACTGTAAAAACCCATGCTATAGTCTCTTAGTTTGGAGTCATAAGTATCAAGTAATTATTTTTATTATTATTAGTAGTAGTAGTAGTATTAGTATTATTATTTACATTGTTTTTACTTTCCCAGTAGTCAAAAGACTTAAAAGAAATCCTAGACAGTATTCTTTAATAAATCTTAAGCATTTTTCTAAGGGCAGCTTTTAATGATTTATTTTTTTATTTATTTTTAAAATAATTATTTAATTATTTTAAAAATAAATAACTAAATCACTCAGCCGCTCTTTTCTTTTCCCGCACCCAGCCATTTGTCATCTGCACACTTATTCATTCTTTGGAAATAATTTCTACATAAAAAAACGAATGATAAAACAGACTTCATTTAAAACAAAGAAAATTTATAAAAAATTGTTGAGTCTTAAATTTAATAAAGGGTGCATATATTTAACATAATTAAGCTGAAGTTATTTAGTTGTGTTACAAATTTAATTAACTGGTACTTTCATTTAGTCAATACATCCAAATATATCTGTTAATTCTAATTAAAATAAAAAAACATGTTTATTTGTTTAATAAAAATAGTGCAAACTATTGCCACAATGTTTAATTTTTTTTAGTTGGTTTTTACAGTGAAGGTAACAACACTGCAACACTATACTGTAAAAAAAAAGCATATAGATTTTTTTTTTTAATGTCAAGTGTACTTTTACAAACAAGCTCATCTTCAGTGAGAATGCAATGCTGACATAATGCACATCACCCTGAAACTGTTAAAGGGGGTGTCATTATGTCAAGTATTTTCCTAACGCTCAGCCTAAACTCTATTCAAACCTGTTACAAAAAACACTGCATCAACAGCAGCAATAGTAACATCATTGTTCATCCCTGGCGAGTGCACGCTGCATGATCCATGCAGCCATGCCTACAGCTGCCCACCATTCAGTTTTCATCAACTGGTTGGAAAACACTGATGAGGTCATTGCAATATAGCATCTGTAGGAACAAGTGCCCTATATTGTCATGACTCTCATTCATATCAGATGAAGGAGCAGCTCTTGGGAATTTATCATGTGGATGAAACTCCAAACTAAAAGAATAAGCCCCAAAGAGAATCTGATCTGCACACAGTTGAAATATAAGCTTGTTATGCTCCTTATGGCTGATGAGGTGTGCCAAAATATATTTTCAGCTCGCGAACAGAGACGGCGTAGTGCAGTTGTTGCGTAAAGTACTTCATATCTCAAACAGGAAAAGTAAAAAGGTCAATATCACATAAAAGATGTTGTTATTGCTCAGTGGGACTCACATGATGGTTAGAAACTTCCTACACTCATGTGTGACGATCCGTTAAGAGAAGGAACCCTCATAAACAAGCAAGGCTTTTATTTTGTAATATTCATTTATTGTTCAATAAAAATAGATTTTAAAAAAGTGACGTGATGTCTCCTTCATGACTTCGCCTGATGGATCTGCCAACAGCTCCTTGTAAACATGGGGCTTTACTATATTTTTCAGCTGGAAAGGGAATTTAACCCCCCCCTTATCCCCTTTAGCATAATCTTAAGACAGACTCCTGTCTGTAACTTCCCTGACCTTTGACCTCAGTAGTGATGACAGCCTCACATTCACTTACTTTCACATTTCGGGCGGATACAGTACATTCATCCCCTGGTCTTTGTTCGTCTATGTACATGGTTCGGGTTTCTGGTTGTGTGATTTGTTTTTGCAGTTGGCCCTCGTAAAAACCACTTTTAACAACGTGAATAAAGAAGACATCTAAGCGCTAACACAACAGTTCAAGCCATTAGTAAAACCAATTACAACTCATAACATCTTAAGACATCTTTATACAGTAGTTACACGTAAACACGTCTTTGAAAGTGTAAGGAAACTAAACTCTGTAAACACTTTGAGAGATGCCACTGTTAACTCCCCCCTGCGACAGGATCCACAACATCCTGGGAACCTGGAATGCTACAGTAACCGAGTTCAGGTCCGCTCACACCCATCACCCTCTCCCCAAAAGAAACTTTCTGGTGCTACATTTGGAAATGCTGCAGGTTATTATAATGGTACGATGTTGCTGAGCATGTGCTGACCTTTTACAGCCTGAAAAGTATTTATCATATGCTGGAAAACAGTTGATAGAAAGGAAAAAAATAACAAAAAAACAACAGCCTACAGTTTGACATGTGGTGCTCAGTGTGAACAGACTGTATAGTGTGAACAGAGAAATTAAAACATGGCACAGGTTCCCAAAAATGAGCTAAAGAGAATGATTTCGATTGTTAAGAGGCCTTATTCATTATGTTGTTAGAATAAATGTGGTCTGGGATACTTTGCCCCATGAGTTCTTATCATGTTGCTTCATGCATGTTGTATAAATTTGGACAACCCGGTAAATTACTTAATTACAAAAACTTCCAGTTAGTATGACTGTGTTAAAAGTAACTGTTACATTTATGCAAGAAAATCACATTGTTTGTTTTTAAGAACAGACAAATTGTATGTTTGTATGTATGTTTAAGCTTTAAATTTGCTGCCACAAAGAATTCTGGGACAGCATTATCTCCTTTCATTTGTAAAGGATAGTCCGCTGCGTCCTATTTTAAAGGAGATAAGACAGGAAGCACTTCCTGAGCATTTAGAGAATAAGACCAGCTCCTATTGTGGCTGCCATTCAGGGTGCTCTCACATTAGCGACCCGGGCCTGGATCTAAGTACGTTTGAGTACGTACCCCTGCATGGTCTGCAGGGGGTGTGTGAAGTGTGTGTGCCGTGGTCACTGCCATTATAGTAACATGACTTCTGTCACTGGTTTGGGAGCTAGCCCATACTTTTTTTCGATGCACAATCAAAAGAGAATTTTCTATTCAATTACTGATCTGTTTCTCACCTCATGGACAACCAGTCGAGTCAGCAAACAGAGTTGTGACGGAATTCCTCAATCCCATCCGTCTCTTCAGACCTTCGTATCAGTGCAGCACGGGGCCCATTTACCGCTCGGAACATGAACAAATGTGCTTAGTTCATGACGTTAGTGGTTGCTTCTTCTTGTGTGTACTGGTGGATTGCAAACCGTCTACATGCATACCACCACCTACTGTATCAGAGTGTGTACATATGTAAGCGTACTCTCGACTTTACTATTGTGAAAGCTGACTGGGAGAGGCGAAGGGGAGCAATTGTGCACAATTGGGCTCTAGCACAATACAAAACAATCATGCCTAATGTGAAAACACCCACAGATACTTCCAGGTCAATTTGCTCAGTGACAAACCTTCCAAATTAAAAAAGACTATTCGACCACAGCCACAATGTCATGTTTTGGAAGAAGGTTGGCTTGCTGTAGTCTGGAAATTTCACTTTTGACATTTTGTCCATCTGTCACAGGCATTGCAGGTCATAGTGGTTTGTTTGGAGCTAAAACATATATTTCAACCATCTTATAGTTAAGTCCTTTCATATATAACTTATTTTGAAGCAGTTCAGAAGAGAATTTGGAATAATGTTTTTCTAACAAACAGCGGGCCTCTTAACAACGTAAGTCATCCTCTTCACACTGGAATCCCTTTGGGAGACCCTGCTCTAGACTGGCGGGCACCATTTTCTGATGCATCTGGGAATACCATCGAACCAAACACAACAAAACACTGAACCGGTTAACTTTAAGCACAGCATGAACTACAGTACTTTAGATGTACTCAGCACAATTCTGGAAGGTTTACATGCTTTTTTCCCCATCTATTAGAAAAACAAAGAGTCAAGTATTGCTTGTGTTTTCTCTGTCGTGAAAATCCAAATTAGCTGGTTTTATTTTGTGTTTCTTCACAAGATGAGTGTTTGCTACACTACGACTGAGTCTACTATACAGAGGATTTGTTGCTGCAAAAGGGAGAAAACGAGCACCAGAGAGCCAGTGCCAGGTTGTGAAAGATGCAGCTTCCACCCTCCTCCTCGCCCTCTCTCGCTCTCACTCTCTATCAAGCTCTCTCTCCCCTGCTTGGCCGCTTTGCTACCAGACAGCAAAGTGGCCAAGAGCAGTTGAGTGACAGGCTGACGGGCCAAATCGTCAGGCCGATTGCGTCCCCAAGCGGAGACGCCAGCCCCCCTCTGTACTCCTCTCTTCCTTCCTGCCCTCTGGGCCGGCTCCAGAGCCCACATCCTGGGAACATGGGGCCGGGCGGCTGCAGCCGACAGCTCTTTGGGAATGACACAATGAGAGAGTTCATCGGAAAAGCCGTGTCCGCGTGTGGCTGGGGAGGATGATGCTGGCCATTTCATTTTGGCAACGTGCGAGGCCCGATGTGCCGGCGTCAATCATGCCAGAAGTCACTGTGACGCTCCATTAATCTTGCTCTGCATCACAATCTTTTTCCCAAATGATTTCTGACAGCACAAAACTGTGTTCTCTTTGTTCAGTTTTGTTATTGTTCATTTGGTGTCCATATGAGGGTCTCTGATGTTCAGAAAAAAAACGTACGGGGAAACACATTTCATGGAAACAGAAGCATTTCAGATAAGAACACAGCAGAAAATATGACATGTTATAGCTGCAGTTGTGGACAGTAATACCACAGTGAGAGAGAAAATATCGAATTAAGGATCCTGTTTGTACAAATATAACAGTTCCTTCATTCCCATATATGTTTGTCCAGAGATAATCCAAAGGATCTGCACATGGCACAAACTCTTAATTGTTTTCCTGACCTCAGTCTCTCTCCTCAAAGTGTCACACTGTGGTGGCCCGACTGTGTTTGAGCGCTAGTGGTGAATACTCCTTAATGCGAACACATAGTTTGCCCCGCAGCCAGGGGTTCTGGAGTTCCAGGGGACAGAAATCATCCTGAAGCCACTTTTCTCTATTGTCCACCACCAGCACGAGGCCAAAGTGCTTCAACTGTTCAGGACTGTAGTACACACACTGCTCCTGTTCGCTACCGCCACCGCTGCCACCGAGCATGCGCCGCGACACGACATTCATCTCCTGCACAACTAGCTGGATCATCTCCCGTGCCGATGTTCCAGGAGTTACACAAAGCTGAAACACAAGTGGAGAGGTTATCATTCAGACTGTGACAAAAACAAACTGCCGCCTCATGGTTGTATGCCTACGTGCACCAGTCAAGTTGCACTTACAGTCTACGTCTGTGAAAACATGGATGCTTCACACACATCTTCTCCCACCAGCACAAGAGATCAGTACAATTTGTGTGAAATGTTGTCATAATTAGTGTATGGATTCTTGATTTATAGCAAAAATCATGTTTTGTGAGGTCACAGTGACCTTGACTTTTGCCGACCAAATTCAAATCAGTTCATTCTTATATAAAAGTGGATGTTTGTGCCAGATCTGAAAAAAATCCCCCAAGGTCTTCTTGAAATATCTTGACCTTGACCTTTAACCACCAAAACCTAACCAGTTCTTTGTTGAGTCCAAGTGAATGTTAGTAAAAAAAAAATTAAAAAATCACTCAAACTGTTCTTGAGATATCACATTCACAAGAATGAGACAGACAAGGTCACAGTGACCTTGACCTTTGACCCATGAACACCAAAATCTAATCAATTTGTTATTGAGTCCCATCAGATGTTTGTACCAAATTTGAAAAAAATCCCTGAAGGCGTTCTTGACATCACAAGCATGGCATGTACAGACAACTGGAAAACATAATGCCGCCGCCCTTGGCTATCACCTGTGCAGAGACATAAAAACGGTCTAAAGTTGATTTGCTTCAGTATGTCAAAACCTACCTTAACACTGGTCTCCTTTGGCAGGCCTGTACGATACTGCGGGTAAACTCTGAGTGTGGTGTGACAGCCTTTCCTGAGGGCAGCAGATGATGGTGAGGAGAGTCTCTGTGTACCGCTGTCCTCTGATAACGTACGCGCTGGTGGAAGATGGGGTAGGCAGCGCTCGGCCGAGCAACAGCGGTCCACTGACGAAGGCCTGTGCCATCTCCGCTGTGGCGAGGTGGAGGGTGAGGGGCAAGTAGTGTGATAGGAGTAAGGCTGGTGGGCTGAGGTGGTGGAAGGGAACTCCAGGCTGCTGGTTCGCACACAGAACGCCTGTCTCTTCTCTGTGATGTGCAACAGCTCGATCTGCCTGCTGGGCAGGATGAAGTCACTGTCAAACAGCTCGGGGGCCCCCCTTCGCCTTTCCACTACACACCGAACTCCTCCACCGCATCGCTCTCCTTCCCTCCCGTGCTGTGGTTCAGAAGCTTGGAGGACATCTGGGGTGGAATCTCTTAGTGCGCCACCTCCACGCCCACCCCCGCTGAGACACATCCCTCCTCCGGAGCCGCTACCGTCACTACGCAGGAAACCACGGGGCTCCAGTGGAGCAGAAGATGAGAGGGGAGAAGGGGGCAAGAGGTCCAGCTCACGGGGACTCTGGGCACGGCTGGAGTCATAGTCACTGTCAGTGGTGAGGAAGACCTCAGAGGAGCCCTCCTCATCTGATAGCCCAGCGAAATCTGCAGAATGTGAGAAATAGTACTCAATGATAGTCAGAGTTTGGGGGTAATGGAATATAATTAACGCCATTACATATTTAAGATACAAAATATGACCAACTATTATAATACAGTTTAAACTGGTGTTACTCTGAATACATTTATTATCCTTAATGATAACAATGCGAGCAGGCGTCAGTTTGATTGCATTGTTTTCTACTAGAATGTTCCAACTGGTCACGAGTGATGCAACGCTGCCTTTTTGAACATTTGTCAGAATATTTCAATTTATTGCTGTCGCTTGCTTTGAAAGTTCTGCCATTGAATGAGAACGGCTGATTTCGTTCAGTTGAAATAGGGAGTTATCTACACAAGACTTCCTCATTTGACTGGAAAAAACTTAATAATGTGGCAGCTGGCTGGAGGGAAATTACCAGGAAAGCAATGACCATCACAAATAACAACCTACTTGCTGTCAGCTATATTGTATGTCTTTTCCTTTAAATATCATAATATTAAAGGTATTTTTTGCTTTAAGATGTACAAAAATACAACGATAGCAATTACCTGCCCATTTTAAGTGGTTACATCTACAGTGGAGTGCATAGCTGATAGCTAGCCCACATGGTTTGTTTACATGATGTAACAGAAGTGTATCTTGTGTACAGTGTAAGGTTCATATGAGGAACACATGAGCCATTAACAAATTTAAGACTCAGTCAGATGAGTTCTGCAAGATGACTTTAAAGTATTTCCAAAGTAACCCAAAATATTCAGGATGTGTTACTTAGTTTGAATAATCTAATGGAATATGTTACAAATTACATTTTAGGGCATTTATTCATAATCTGTGATGGAATAAAGAAACCCTTCCAATACTGTAGATAGTGTGTACAGGGGAATAAAAAATGGGCAATTTGAGCAAAATCCAATCTGAATGTTGTATGCTTGTATCCTATATTTATAATAGTATCATAAAACCACAGAATTCAACAGTCTTCTGTCTGCTTTTGATTCTGACCTGAGTGCTTGCGGCAGGGTTCAGGTGAAGGCATGGGCGAGGGCATGAAGTCTGGCTGAGAGGAGGTGGAGGGAGGCTTGTCGGGCAACACTTCCTTGGAGAAGTCAATTATCCAGCTTATGGAGATGCCTCCTGTTGGCTGCTTGTAGCGGGCATACTGCAGGGCGTCCATGATCCACCTTGCATCACGCCACACCTCCTCCATTTGCTGGCATACAGTCAACAAGATCACAACAGTTTATCTCAGAAATAATCAGATATATCGTGTTTGATTCATTTGAATCCATCTCACAAGCAGAACATCATCAAAACTTGTAGATGCTGCAGCTGTATTTGTGTGAAAATATATATTCCAGCTATGCTACCTGCATGTGCTCCTGGACTTGTTGGTGTTTCTTCTTAGCAGCAAGGAGCTCTGCCTCAGAAAAGGCTTCTCTCAGTGCCTGCTGGGACATAAGGGACTCCAGCTCCAGCAGAGCCGAGACTCTGCAGTACTGGCCGATGAAACTGGGGCAATAGGCATTAAAGTGGACTGTGGGAGAAAGGGAATCCAACAAGGAAAAAATAAAACCGCTGTTCCAGTGAAAAGAGGATCATATACTGTAAATTTGGAAATGGCAGTTGGTGTCAAATTTCCTATTTCTGCCAAAAGCTTGATATACTGACCCAGTTCAAAGATCTGTAGGGGCAGGGTGAGGAAGCCAGAGCGAGGGGAGTAGGGGTTATTCTGACCAGGAGCTGTGCACACTTCATCTGAAGGTGGCAGGAGGAGAAGAAAAGACACTTTCTCCCCAAACTCCACCACTTCCTGGCTGTAGATACGAAAGTCCTGCACCTATAGACACACAGAGACAGGTGATCTCATTAGGGGAACCTATGCAAGTATGTCTAACATTACAGTAGCAGCAGAATACCGAGATCATGTCCAGTTAACCTTTTGTGGAACCTGGAGCGACATCACTTTTCCTGTGCTGCTTTCAGGCGCCTTTAAAAAAGTATTTACACCTTTGAACCCTCAGCAAATTGGTGTGATTTCTTTCAAAAACATGGGGAAAAGAAATATTCCACAAACTGCAAGAAATTGGTAGATTTAGAAAATTGCTTTTAAAAAAAAGCTATAGGAAAATGTCTACAGAAAAAAATAAAAAAGCTAGGAAAAATAACTTGATTAATAATTATGATAAATACTTATTTAAAATTATGTCACAGAGTCGTGTTTGCCTTGTTTGTTTTTGTTTTTACCAATTTTCAGGTAATTTTCTTGTACTTTACAAAATTTCTTGCTAATTATTGGGTCACTTCTTCTTTGTTTGCTCATTTTCCTCTCCCCATCTTTTTGAAATAAATCAAGCCAGTTGGTTTCAAAGGTTTACAAAGTCTAGTGTTTAGGATTTAGGGGGATATATTGGCAGAAATGGAATATGGTAATGGTTCTTTTGGTGCTTTTGCCAAACCTCTCCTCAAGTATCACTTATCCTTGTCATCTCTCCCTACTAAATTAAATGACCAGCTTGCTATCAAGCAGCTTCAGGAGATCATCACGAGTGAATAATTTGAATCAGCTGTGTTGGAGCATAGAGTGATCCAAACATGCAGGACAAATGGGACTCTGGGAGAGATTTGGTGCTTCAGTGAATAATCACCTGTAAATAAGAACTGTTGTGTTTTCGAAACCTTAAAATTAGCTGTTTAAATCTACATAGGGAGAGGGTTTTTTCTACGCTACCAGGCCAACACAAAGTCAATTTTTCACTCATTTAAGAATCTTAAAAGTAAAACCAGAGGCTCCAACTCCAATAGTGGAGTAGTAAGTAAGGAATAAGGCAACTGCATGGTTTGCTGTAATTAGGGGTTATTGCATATCACTAATACACTGTTACTCTTACTGCTAAAGTCATATTTGTTGTTTTTTGAACTTTTTTAAACATCCATCCCTTCTGGAAACAAATACATTTTTCAGTTTAAGTTCGACATGATGATGATAGTCTAATCTATCAATACATGCATTAATAGTCATGTTCATATTCAACTTTTCACAGAGCAGTCAGAGCAGTCTGTTCTGTCTAGAGCTATTTGGAACAGTGGGTGGTAAAAGGTTAAAGTCAAATGGACAATGATTGCCATTGTGCTGGAATTCAAACCATGTTCTTTTACAGAAATCATGTAGAATTAGTGGTCTAACCAGAACTGGCTGAATACCCACTGGAATCATTTTGCTTTGAGCTCTTGCTACTGCCTGCCTCTGGAACTTGGCTGGAAATCTTTCGAGGAGTTTCAACTGGTTCCATTATATCAGTCAAAACCAGTCTACACAAAAATACCACTTTTTATGCATATGGTAAAGAAATGGCTGTAAATCTCACTGTTGATTGACAAAGATATACAGTTTCAGACTGACTCTGACCTGATTGCCAGGGACATTGATGTGAGCCATCAGGTCCTTGATAGCACTGCGCAGGTCCTGTAGGAGGCGATGTGGAGCGCTCTGTTCTTCGTGGTCCATTTCCAACGACTCGTCCAGAGAGCTGAGAGCCTGCAGCCACTGCCACTCCTCTCTAAATCAACACACACGCAGAACACACTCACAGGATTGCTATACAGGGATGCATCAGTCCGCGCAGTTGGTATCTTTGTCAGTGTTTTATCTGTCTATACAGGTGTCTGGTCAAAAGCTTACTGGCAAAGTGTGTGTTTTTGCCACTGACAGGCGCCGGTTGTTATTTTAACCATCTGACAACGACATAAAACGTTTTTCTTTAATTTTTGCTTGATCGTGTCTGTCTATTATTGTCTTCTTACAACTACTCAACTGGCGAGAATTCAAAAGGAGACATCTCTTTTAGCGAGACTTGGTTATACACAATAACAGACTGACCGGATCAAGCAAAAGCTCAAGAAAACATTTTATTTCTTTCATAGACAATCTGAGCCTGTCAGTTGCAAAAACTTTTTGTGAATGTATATTGAGGGCTCTTTTCACGAGGGTTGCATTGCAAGCATTTTGCTGCTGCTGGCGGCAGCCCTCTTACTTAATAAAGGACTAATTTAATAAATTATTGTTCCCTGTAGTCACTTTTAGTCCTATTCTGACTAGTTTACCTTGGGATCTTATGTGATTTAGAAATAACACCCCCCCAAACATCTGTTTTGTGTCGCACATTCACACCAGGATATGTGAAGTCTGCATTTAACTCAAACTACTGACACTGATATGATGCTTGATGAGGGTTTAACAAACAGAATCGATTTTGCTACCCACTGTCACATGTCATCCATTTCATCATGTTTCAAGATTTCCCACTTCTGATTGATTTGAGCTCGCCCTCTTTGCGAATAGATCACCATGCTGTGTAGTGAGATTAACCTCCTGCACCCAAAATGTCAAGGCACAGAAAAAACAGAAAACCTCAATGCAGCCCCAAATAAAAGAGATGCCAATTCGCGCAGGACTAATATTATCACACGACCTTTGACGAAATTAGGCTAGTAACTTGCGGTGGAATTTTTACTTCACAAATTATGGACATGGCTGATTCGCACTGCATTAAGATCACACACAACCTCAGCAATTTTTACAAACCACATGAGGTCTTAAGGTGATACAAGTCCAACGTTAATAGAACACAAAATTGTGGAAAAATAGCATCCAGGTGGAAAAATACCAAAGTTTCTCTTTAAGTAGTACATAATCCCCACCTTGACACGTTGCTGTTGTCCCGAATTTTGGTGTGACAGAGGACGTTGGGTAACTTCTGAGGAACCAGCGCTCTGATCTGCTCCACTGATGTACACAGCTTCAGGTAGCCTAGGTATAAACCTGGAGACAACATCTTCCTGCTCCGTCTGTGATACGCCAGCTTCTCCTAGGAACAGCAGGTGGACAGAGATAAGTAAGAGGACGTGGTATCAACTAAGGCTGAGTGTGGTGACACTGATTCTAATTTTGTCTCTTTAAGTGACCTCACAGTCATCTAAACAATGTTGTTTTCATTTTTTGCTGTTGTTAATCCTTAAGAGACTTCAGTCTCAAGTCGTTCAACATGTTTAGAGTGGAAGTCAGCACGACAAAATAGCCCATCAGCACATTTTTATGTATTTCATCATACAATTTGTTCATAACTGGCCACAAAACAAATATTTCAGTGAAATGTGGTTTTGCCAAAGGGAGTCTCCACCATTGTTTTGGAACCACAAGGTCAAACCGACTTACACTTGAGACAAAACAGCATTGCAACAATGGTATCAAGTTTACCGGGCTATATAGACAAAATCAACTTGTGGTTTTGTTCCAGATTGTGGTCACTGTGAACAAAACAGCCACACAGCATTAGTTACAAAACACAAAACAACAACAATTAGCAAGATTATCATCATCGGGTCCACAACGCTGAAATTCAAATATAGCCTTCCAATTTCCATCGCCTGAGTGAGTAGCTTTTAAAAACAAAGTGACAGAGATGATTAACATTTATTTTGGATTGGCACAGATCCGAGATTTGACCTGAAATCTGGCTTTTAATTAATTTGTTGTCTTTACAAAGGAGGTGACAAATGGAAGAGGAGAGTCATGATGATTAATGTTTGTCTAAATAAAGAGTGTCTGCGCAGGCAGCACTCATAATTGGAAGCACATTTCAATTTACAGTCCTATTGTTTCAGCCATGGAGCCTCATGGTGTTCTATGAATGAGAGCTTAAAAACATTAGAGCGATACCAATAGATTAACATTTTCCAGTGTTTTAGGGCGCATTTTGTTGTTGACAAAGTGCCTTACACTACGCTGTTTCATCTTACTAAATCTCTGGGTAACAAAAAAATGCAAAGAATGAGCCTGATAAAAACCACAACCACTGCTGACAAACACTCCTACCATTCCTAAACTGCAGTGGAAGCAGCCTGTCTCCAAAACAAAAGCAAAAATAACACATTTTCCAAAACTGAACTAACTGCCAACCACTGCATGTCTATTCCTGTAGGACTCACGTGGAGTGTGATGAGAAGCATGTCCAAGGCGGTGGGCTCTTCAGGGGATGAGATGGATTTGCGCTGGAGCTGGAGTTTGCAAAGCTGCGTCCAGCGAACCCCATCCAGGTTAGGACAGGCATTCATGTCCTTCAGGAGCACCAGCAGGGCGTTACCATGCTTGTCTTTGATTGGCTCAAAATACACCTGGCCAAGGTCCTGGGTTCCCAGCATTCCCTGAGGACATCAGGTAATAATTTTACTGCTATTCAGCACTTTTCTCTTTTGTAAGAGCACCACCGCAATTTCAATTCCAAAACCATTTTCAAAATAGTTTGTGATGTTGAGGGCAAGTCTACTGAACATTATATTACCTGTAAGAGGGAGACAGCCTGCAGCATCTTGAGGCGTGTCTGCAGAGTACAGGAACAAGATGACTGCGACGGACTGAGACACTGCTGCAGCCAGGGAATCTCCTCCCATAGATAGGACACCTGGCACATGAATTGGATATAAACAAACAAAAGTTTTTCAAATGCACCTGATGGTAAAACATCTGCTGGTCGTTCCTGTATGCTAAATATAAATAAATAACTGATGGATGATGTAATTTGTTAAAATGTAGTAATGTGTCCATGTAAGTTACTATATAAAATGCATAATCCTATTAATTAAAAATATTCCTATGTTTTTTGAAATTTTTTCATCAGTTATATGATTGTATTAATGGGTTTTACAGAATGTCATTAATTTTATGAGAACTATATCAGTGTTTGCTGTGTTGTATGTTTCTATCTTTCTCTCTCTTTCTTTCTGGCCTGCTACCTTGGTAAACCAGAGAAAGTCCTGCATGAGGGAGCTGGAATAAGAGTCTTCAACCTCCACAATAGGAATCTGGTCCTCTGGAGTCACCAACACGTTGTCATCTCTGTATAGTATGGATGTCAAATAGAGACCTCTGCAAAGTAACACAGAAAAAGTACACGTTATGGTAGAAACACTAAAGCACATTGAACAATTCTTCTCTGGTACACCATGCTTTATTCACCAGATATTTTCTGCTATCTTGCCTTGGTGTCTGAAGATGTTTTAATTTTGATGGACTTGCATTAAATCTTACACTGATCTGCACTACGCTGTGCCTAAGATATAATATTAACATGACAACATATCATTAAAATGTTATAATAAAAGTAGTTGTAGCCATTAAAACTATGACACAGTCAGTAGTAAATTTAACAATAAATAATCGATATTATATCCATCTATTCATCCATCCATCAATTTTCATCCGCTCATCTGGGGCTGGGTCCTTGGGCAGCAGGCTGAGCAAAGTACTCCAGATGTCCCTCTCCCCAGCAACACTTTCCAGCTCCTCCTAGGGGACCTAGAGGTGTTTCCAGGCCAGGAGATATATATAATTCCTTCAGCGCGTTCTGGGTCTGCCACGGGGCCTCCTGCCCGTTAGACGTGACCGGAACAGCTCTAATGGGAATCACCCAGGAGACATTTTGATCAGATGCCCAAACCACCTCAACTTGCCCCTTTCGATGCGCAGCAGCTCTACTCTGAGCTCCTCTCGGATGTGTGAGCTCCTCACCCTACCTCTAACGCTGAGCCAAGCCACCCTCCTTAAACCTTAAATTTTACCCTCACTTGTTAACAAGACCCCAAGATTCTTGAACTCTTTAAATACACATG
Organism: Plectropomus leopardus; assembly: GCF_008729295.1. NCBI lineage: Eukaryota > Metazoa > Chordata > Actinopteri > Perciformes > Serranidae > Plectropomus > Plectropomus leopardus. The sequence continues at coordinate 16,519,387 of NC_056481.1, read as the reverse complement.
GATATGATATGTTCTCTCCAAAATAAATACTCATTGAAAATATATTGAAAGATTGAAAAAATAATTACAGAAGAATTCCAATATTTAGTTATTTTATATGGCCCAGGAAAGTTCAATCTGTATTAGTGAACATTAGCTTCTCTTTGTCAAAGCCAGAAAGGAAGTCTCTGAGTTGTGTTGTAATAGTGTCTGGAGCTACTCCATAGACCCTGGACAGGAGCAGGATATTTGTTTTATTTTTTATACCCAGATGAGCTTTATTCTACTGTAGTGTTCTCAGTTCTGAAACAGAAATAATGTACCCATATACTAAGAACACCTCCTCGGGTGCTCTTGGGGTCATCTATAACATCTTTCTTCGTTAACTGTCGATGGAGCAGCTCCACAATTATTACCTTAAGACATCACAAATTACAGTTTTAACACTCTAGTTTTAAAACTTGGGGGAGAATTAGTTTTGTTCAATATTTTCGGACTGTCATAGACCATAGGTATAACATGTATGATTTTTTTCAAATTTGCCATACATGCAGTAATTACAACTCCTTTTATATTAAAGGTCTAAAGCATTAAGATATATGTCACATATCATGAAGAATAAGATGATCTACCTTTTCAAGCTTTTAACAAATTTGCTGGTGGTTTGGAAGAGGTGGCGCAGGCTTTTGGATACTGAGTGCTTCCTCCCTTGCGATGGAGCTTTGCACTGTTCTGTACGGACAAGACAGAGACAAAAAGAAGAGGTCTGTCAATTCAAAAGCAACAGAATAAATGAGTCAGATTACTTCTGAATAAATATTCTGATGTTTAAAGTCAGGGCGCTTGTAGCAAACTCTGGTATGACTCTGATTGGTTTTTCTTGCTAACACCAATGAATAACTCTGTCCTGACAAACCCTAGAAACATCTCTTCCACTGACAGGCCGTTACCTAATTGACAACAAACCTGACACGTCCAACAACACGGTCGGAGTGGAATGTTTTTCGACATTTCATGCGCTCCAGTGGCGCAGCACCATTTGACAGTCATGCTGGCTGCCAACAGCAGACTATGGGCCTTAAGGGAACCACTAGCTCTCGGCTCCCAGAGGGACACTAACTGTGTGCATATGTATGTGTGTGTGTTTACCTGCACATACTAAAGCTGCTGGAGCATGGCATGTCTTGAGCTACAGCCATATGAGTGGAGCCAAGGAGTAATTTGTGTGTGTGCGTCTGTATGTGTCTTAACCCTTTGCCACTCACTGACAGGGAGGTCAGTTAAGTCTGTGGGGACATGTTTATTTTTAGTGGGCCTGGAGGGGGTTGGAGGTGAGAGAGGGAGGTGTGTGTATATATGCATGTGTGTGTGTTTGTGTGGGCGCCTGTTGGTGAGATAACGCACCTCCCAACTCATTAGAAACCCTGAGTCCCTAACCCCTCACAGATTCCCTCTCCTCCCCTCCCCAGGTGATCTTACTCCAGCCCCAGGCCACTCAAAGTCAATAAATCCCCCCATTCAGGAGCCGAAAAGAGCTAATTTTCTCTTCAGGTGGACGAGTTGAGGTGGAGCAACAAGAAAAAACAGCACCCCTCGACCCCTCTCACCGCCCCAAATTTCTCTTTACATGCGAGTCTGTTCGGCTCTAGTCCTCCTGGCCTCGGTCCCTGTTTGACACTGAGTAAGACAGACAAGTAGGGCTGACTGCTGGGGTGCTTGTGTTAGTCAAGGCCTCTTTCACAGTTTAATTAATAGTGTTTGTACAAGAGGGAGAATGTGGTGCAGGCTATACGGCGGGCTGCGATGAGGGGTGCGTACATGGACGTGCAGGAGAGCTGAAACGAAGACCATGTCCTTGAATATTTGTGTCTGTTTCATGTACATGTGTATCTACGTGTGTGCCTGTCTATCTTTATGTGTGTATATGTATGGACAGTAGACAGGACGACTGGCGGGCTGTGGGGGGTGGAGAGGGGGGAGGCAGCAGTAGTCAGTGTTAATTTATGCCCTCTCCCGACTCCAGCCCGGGACTCGTCTCTTACAGGAATAACAAACATGACCCTAGGACACGCCACCTTGGCTACCGTGCCTGAACTCTCAAGCTCAATCAGTCGTCGTCTGAAGACCTGAAAGCCACTCAATACTGACTATTATATTGCGTCTCGCCCTATTGCAAATATGGTCTGGGCCCACAGTGGACAATAGTAAGTGGGTGAGTGTGTTTAGGCAGAAAAAGAGAGACGACTTGCTCAACGCTAAATGCAGTTTGCTGTCATGTAAAAGAGTCAGTGTGGACAGGTTTTGACACTTATGGGACCAGCTTACAGCCTGCAGTGTTTGGGGATATAAACAGCCTGAGTGTGAGAGAAGTTGATCTGCATTTTGTCACAGAGAGAGAGAGAGAGGTATTCAGCGGAGGAAGGGCTGAGTCATGGAAAGATGTATAAGGAGTGGGGTGGGGGGTTGTTGAGACAGAGGGGAGGGTATTATTTTTGAGGTGGCACGCTGTCTTAGGGTGTACGGCCCCCAAAGTACTTGTCGTGCCTGAGATTGTAAAGTGCCTGTCAAGGTGAGATGAAACACAGCAATTGGCGAGACGTGTTACACCTGCGAGCCGAAGCATCCATCGCTCATGTTTGTTTACGCAGAGAATATTTCTGAAACGTGAATTAGACGGTGGCTGAAAATTCAGATGTGTTTGTTTAAGAATGGGACGGGTGCAGTGAAAACGACAGAATCTCGGGTTAATGTCAGAAACTCATACAACAGCTCAGGGTGCATTTCACTTCAACTTCTATGACTTTATGTCAGCTGATGTCAGAACTAAAAGCTGATCCAAAGGTCAGGTGTTCTCAAGCTGTTATTTTACTGAAGAACTTTCTGCATGCAATCCCATAGTTAAACCCAAAGGCAGTTTAAAATATCCAAGCTAGACTGCGCCAACAAAGATTAACTTTAAAACCTGATTAAATCATAGTTTAAGTTAAAAATTTTGTTGCACCCAACTTAAAAAACTGGTTTAAAATTGAGAAAGCTTAAATTTAAATCTCTCTTCAAATCTCAGTTTAGTTTTTACTAAACCTAGATTAAATCCAATTTTTTTGCACCAAAACTTTAAACTCCATTTAAATTTAACTCTTTAAACCTACAGTGGAGGAGGTTCAAATGTTACAGTGGCTGCCTTTTTTAGACGGATTGAGCAAGATAATCAAGTTCCTTGAAGAAAGTTGAGAGACAGCATCAACCCATGTAATCTTTATGATGATGACAACTTTTTGTCGAGATACCGGTTCACCAAGGACACCGTTTTGAAGCTGAACAGGAAGATTGGGCCAACTGTCAAATATGACAGTGACAGGGTTCAGCCATGCAAACTGTTTATGCATATTACTGTTATGTCCTTTAGGTAAATACGGCCAACACATTGATCAAAAAGTGGTTCATACCATGACAGACACAGTGGCGGTGAGCTTCTTTTATCTGCCCAAGTAGCTGGTCTAGTGCCTCCTTCTGGCCTCTCTGACGTGGAGCACGGCCATCGATATCCCTCCAACCTGCAGACAGAGGTAGGAAAAATGACATTAGAAAAGTGACCATGCAATGTTCTTGATGTATCAAGTGTCATAGTGCTAAATTAGGACAGAAAGGTCTCTTATTAATCTATACTGTGCATTATGGTACCTACACATTAGGTAGACTTTTAAAGACGTCAGATTGCTGATTACATTGTATGACTATCTGTCTTCTAATGGAGTATCTTGAATTTATTGTGATTTGCACATTACAGGAGTGATTAGTGACAGGGGTCGCACTTTGCAAGACATTTCACCAGGAAGAATCCCTAACAAGTCCGTCAGGTCTCCAAACTACAGTCAACTAAACACGGGTGAACAGATGCAGGGAAAGATGTATTGACCACGCTCTAGACAACAGCTCTTTCCTCCAAATATAGATTTCTGCAAGAAGTAGCTAGCAATGTAAATGGTTTGTGCACTGATTTGCAACAAAAAATCTATAGAGAAAAAGAAAATATTATGGAAAAGAGAATGGTAAGGGAGATGCCGGCAGCAACTCCTCCTCCCGATGTTTCCTTCACCCCGTATCTTGCACTTTCATTGGCTCTAGGACATCGCTGCTGTCATTGCCGATCCAGATGTTTAACCTGCATCACTTAGATTGTGCCTTTGATAATTCATACATAGTTATTGTCGCTCACAGGAGTGAACGCAAATATGCCTCTGAGCTGGGGCATATCTTGGCGCTATCCAAAAACTTTTGATGAGTGAAAAATGAAGGTTAAAATTATGTAGTGTAAACTTATCATTAATGGTGGAGAAGCAAAGATAATGAAATTAGGCCGTTCAAGACAGAAAAGCATATTAAATATGTTGCTGTTATGCCCTAGTTGCAAGATTTATTTTTAGCCATGCTGGTGGCAAAGCTCTATAGATAACAGCGTCGGTCTGTCGGTCCACCACTTTGATGTAGAGTGATATACTGTATGTCAACAACTATTGGATGAATTGTCTCAAAAATCTGTAAAAATACTTGGTTCCCTGGGCATGAATCATATGAACTACATGATCTTTTTATATCGCGCTGTTGTCGGGTCACAAATGTTATTTTATATGTGTGCAATACTTGCATACTTGAATGCTGTGCTTTGTGTTCAATTCTAATTAGCAAAAGATAGAGTACCAACATGCTGTAACTGTTATAGTGAACATGAGAAATATTATCCCTCCTAAACATCAATTTCTTGTTATTGTGTTACCATGTTTGCAGTAGTATTTAGCTCAAAGCACTGCTGGGCTAAAATTAAACCTCACAGAGCCTCTCATATGACTGTAGACTCTACGTCTACTGTATATTCTCAGAAATTAACAAATGTCTTTGAGAATATAAACTTATATAAAAATATTAGTGTTTTCAGAGATGAGCACACAGACAGCTCTTTTCCATACACATGGTGATTTAGCCTGACTCAGTTTGACTTGTGCAGCAGGGATTTCCAACTCCACGCAACAGCGCTACCTGTTTGAAGGTGTCTTTATCAGATTACATGCTTGCCTTGAGTCAATGACGGAAGATGGGGTCCCCACACACTCCATTGATACATTTTTCTAGCAAGCACAGTTTTTTGTTATCCTCAAGGTGTCTGGTAAACAAATTGGTGATGTTCCAAATTTAAATTATTGTCCCAAGTTTCTGTGTGTTTGGCGGCCAGCTTAAATGCTGTACTGTGCAATGGTTCTTGGTAGCAAGCTACTTTTCATCATGGATTTTTGGGCTGTTGTTAAGATTTTGCGTGGCATCTACTAAGGATGCAGATTAATATCAAGTCATTGATCCTGGCA